>NW_017963652.1:1229814-1684271 GCF_001661405.1 Williopsis jadinii
CCTATATCAAACGTTTCATTCTGAAGCTGTGAGCCACTTTGCACGTTGTCATCACCAAACATCGTGTTATTCATACCTGGATTGCCGCTGTTTACCCCAATACCGCCATTGTTATTGTTATTGTTGTTGTTACCGCCGGTGTTGTTTGTGTTATCATCCTCCATGTAGTTGAGAAAGGAGGACATCAACTGGTCTTCATTGTTATTACCGCTGTTGAACGTCTCGTCAGTCTTCAACTGTTCACTCAGCCAGTAATTATCAGACATGACTTCGTTATCTCTTTAATAGATCACTCTCTCTTGGAAATTTGAAAGTGATTCACGGGCCTATCCTCTCTAAATTGTACTGGAACCCACGCATTTTTTTGTTCGGTCTTGACGTGCCGGGTTTTTTTGTTCTGTCTTCAGGAAGCAAAAAAAAGGGAAAAAATCCCTGGTATGAGAATTACGCAGCCTGAGGGGCGATTAGGCAGGAGAAAACGCGGATTTAGAGAGAAACACAAAAAACATTTCAGCGTAAATATCATCATGCACGAACCTAACTGTAGTTTTCCTTGCCAGATTTTTGGTTCTTTTTTTTCTTAAACAGAAGAACTGGGGCATTTCACATCGCCTTTTCCCAAAGGCCTCGATTTTTTTGTTTATTCTGTAACTATGGGGCCGAGCACCGGCGAGTTGAAGCCAAAAAAAAACGCCCCGTACACAATCGCGCTCATTTCCCTTTGCGTTTTTCGGCGTACACCAGCACGATTTGTCCCAAGATTCGAAATGTCCTGAGCTTCGGATATCTAACGTGCATATGTCTTAAGAGCAGTCAGAACTGATAGAAATGAGTGCATACTAATGGTAAGCGTATACCATAGGCTCCATTGAATATACAGAGGCACTCTTCACAATATGTTATAATGTGTGTGAAGCTTAGATCCAGTTGAAAGTTTGGTGGTTGGTACTTCTCTGAAATCGTTACGGATCAAATGTTGAGAAAGGCATGGAAGTGGTTGCTCTAGTTTCAAACGTCTGGATGCACAACCTACAGTCATTCACGGAATTTTGAGACACCAGGCCTTAGTACATGTTGTTTCTTTAGAGCCTCTAGCATCTGTCTTTAGATGGTCTTGAACCCTAATATATCCAGAAGTCAGACTCTTAGATAGATACTCTTAACCGGGACAATAGATTAGGAACACTATGAAGATTTCATTGGTGCTGCCTCCGAACACTTTCCGGGAATCAGTAATTGTTATTTTGCGAATACTGCTTTGGACTATTGAGTTCTGTTTCTAAACATTCACCCTATACGGTTTGTGTCTTCTTAAACCTTGTTGATCCCCAATGGAAACCAATGAAGAATGTAATTTGATTAGGAAGCGTTGTGAAATATTCCCTGATAATCTCCAATATCCATTTCAACCGAGCTGCCAATCCATTTGACAAATAGGAGGATGCGTCCAGCTACAACCGATCTTAATACTGTTTCTGATACAAACATAAAACTTGAAATTATTAATTAAACACTGAGCAATGAAACTTACCTCCGTATTCAAATATTATCAATCAGACAGATGTTATCAGTGTAATTATGCTCCTTTACAGGCTAAATGTATAATTACAGCGTAATTGATTTCAATACAACAGTTTCCACCTATACCTTGAGCATGTTCCCGTTGGTAAACGATAAAATATCGAGTTCAACTATCTTAGTTGAACCCCTAATAATTTTTCTGTTATATTGATCGAAAGTTATGGTAAATGATCCAGTTCATAATCAGCACTAAACTACTTTTATCTGGATCCCCCATCCTTGAATAAATTCACAAATTAATTTGTGAAATAAATATCCAAATTTGAAACCATTTCTCTATGATAATTGAGCAATTGTGAGACCGGCGCCAGCTTATAGTTGTAGTTCAGTAATGCATATTGGACATGCATGTCTGAATGTAAATGTGTAACCGCATGTTTGAGAAATTCAACCAAAAAGATGTGGCTGAAAAAAGAAAGCTGAGCGCGCCATCCAAAAATGTGATTTTGGTTTACAAATCATCAAGGGAATGTTGGCAATGGCCCAATGATTCAGAACTCTTGGGATAATTACACATACAACCCATTAAAAGTATATAAAGATGCATCATTGGAGATATAAAAGAAAGAGACATACACATAATGGTAGCAAAATATAAATCGCAATAAACGAAATAGGTGATTTCAAATACTCCACAGTGACCAATGTCAAGAATAACAGTTTTAAAACAGCCCATAACGGAATGTTTCCATTGCGTTTAGAATCTTCCAGTACAACTGTAAAATTTGAATCCAAAAGTTAGAGAGCCTCCAATTGAGCAGAGATCTCGTCCAATTCGGCTTGAGCTCCAGTGTACTTTTGGTGGAGTTCCTCGTATTTCTGCTCCCACTCGTCACGTTCAGACTCCAAAGAGGCAACTTTACGTTCCAATTGTTCAACCTTCAAGTCGGTTTCACGCAACTTCTCGGTAGTGTCCTTCAAGTTCTTGTCAGATTCCTCCAATTCCTCCTCCAATTGTTGGTTCTTCTTGGTGAAGTTGTCGTTGTGAGCCTTCAAAGAAGAGCTCTCCTCGGCAGCGGTCTTTTGTTCAGACACTTCACTTTCCAACTTTTCAACAGACTCTTCCAAGGTTTCGTTCTTTCTGGTCAAGGATTGGATTTGGTTATCCTTCTCAAGGAGCTCTTGTTCCAACTTCTTGATCACCGTCAAGTGCTCATCAGACTTCTCTTGCCACTTCTCAGCTTCCTCCTTCAAGTTGTTCAATTTCTAAAACACAAGAACATCGGTTAGTACATGTGCCAGGTAGTTTAATCTCTATAACAAACCGATACCAATACAGCTGCGTCGCCATCATCCTCTTCCCCATATATACCCTGTGTTCACCCCCCCCCCCTTTACACGTAAAAATGCAGTTTTGAAACAAAAACTCCCAGATCAAAGGGGTGTGGAAATCAGTTGTACCCGGCGGTTCACACAACAATGCCTTCTAGCCATAGCGATATCATAGAGAAGGAAACCAAGAGCAGAAACAACAGAACATACCTCTTTCAATTTATCCATTGTTGCCTTGTTTTTGGTATTCCACAGTTAGGTTTTGGTTTGAACGTTATTGGATACGTGGTTTTTCAAAACATACAAAAAATGAGAAAAATACCATGGGAGCACAACAGAAGCTGATTTACGGCGTGGCCCTAACATGATCTCTAACGAGTTTCCGTGAAATCGCAAAACTCCCTTGATCGCCATGACAACTTGTTATTTGGCACAGAGCTGTTAGACTCATGCACAGTTTTTAGTTTAATGAAGGGTGTTAATGAGTGATGGGTTATGATTGGTTTATTGACCACCCCTGGGGTGACGAACATACCGCACATAGTTATTGATAATACAATTCAGATAAAAATCGTTAAAATAAGCATTAAATTTCAGGAATAGCACAGTCGTAAGTTGAGCCAAGAACAAAGAGAGCTACTTGGTTCATTGCTGACTGCATTGCTGCTGTGGATAACCTTCTGGATATAAATTGCCATCGTTTTCAGGAGACGACCCACCTCGTGATCTTGTTTCATCATGGGCTCTTTTCCGTTTCTTATAACTATGGGTTGACGGATCAAAAGCAGTGACAACTTGTTCGTCGACTTCTGCACCTTCTGGAATGTTTAAACTTGGACCAGGTGGTAGTGCTTTACTCAGCAGTTCAAAGTTCTCTTTTGTAAGCTCACCAACCTTTGGAAAAGTGACTATGAAGTTCACGTAGAGGTTACCGAAAACGGAGGGGTCCCTCCTCTTGGGCATACCGTAGTTTTCAACAACTTTTAACCCATCTTGTTCAACGATGTCACCTGGAATAAGAAG
Organism: Williopsis jadinii; assembly: GCF_001661405.1. Lineage (NCBI taxonomy): Eukaryota > Fungi > Ascomycota > Saccharomycetes > Phaffomycetales > Wickerhamomycetaceae > Williopsis > Williopsis jadinii. The sequence continues at coordinate 1,233,691 of NW_017963652.1, forward strand.
TAACTTGAGCCATTTGCCATTCAAGTGCTGTATAGAACAATGTCCACCGCACAGTGCTGTACGTAGATCAACCTTCACTGTACGGTATAGATCTGAACCTTTTCTCTTAAAATAATTATGTTTTTTCTCCTTGATTGTGACAACAACGTCGCCAGGATCATAACCAAACGCTTGATCTCCTTCATTGTGGAATACTATAGTGTCACCAGCTTTCGTACCTGGTGGCACTTTCAGCCGAAGGATCTTTGTCTGATTGATTTTTAAATTTCCATTACAGGTCTTGCATAGACCATCCTGCATCACCAGTTTACCGTAACCGTTACAGGCAATGCAAGTACTCTCATACCGCTGAACAATAGGACCAGCCTGTTTTTGAATCAATACACGGCCTCTACCAAAACAATGACCGCATGTATTCACTTTTGTACCGCCACGACCGTTACATTCTGGACATATGATGGACTTGGACAGAGAGAGTCTTGTATTTTTACCCCTGTATAACTCTTCCAGTGTACAGAAAAGTTCATGGTTAATGTTTGGACCTTTTCTGTCTTTTGAATGTGTATTTTGGAAGAACCCTTCACCGAAGAACTGTGAAAAGATGTCATTAGACTTCATAGAGTATGTTGGCACGGAAGCTGTATCCTCTGCCGTTGGACTTTCACTTTTGGCCAATTCGTGTAGACCTTCTTCGCCATATTCGTCGTAGACAGTCCTCTTTTCCTTGTCAAATAAAATTTCATACGCCTTCGTTATCTCTTGAAACTTTGCGGTAGACTCCTCGCTGTGATTGTTCTTATCAGGATGCCATTTTAAAGCCATCAACCTGTAGGCTCTTTTGATCTCAACATCAGTTGCTGTTGGCGGTACACCCAATAAATCATAGTACTTTTTACACTTCACCATCAGTGGGTTTGCTCTCGACTCTGACAGCTCAGAAAATGCTGATAATTAGAGCACCTTTCAGTCACCACGGCTGGTTGAGAACACCTGTTCACAATTGTTCGAATATATGCGAGAAGGTGGTTATGCAAATTGAAAGATACTTGTTACCAATATAGTTTCGGTCCTTCTGTGTGTTTCGATTCCCGTGAGAAATACTAGACGGTCAAAACTAACCGTTCACTACCAAAAGAAACTTAGCACGGACCTAAAATAAACAAAAAATAGAGCAGTGTTGAACCAGGATACATGATTTAATCTCAAATATGGGAAATAGATTCCCTCGTTGCGTATTTATAATTGTGACCCGCTCAATGTTCGAAAAGCACAGTTGTGATGCGTGATGTGGTAAAGTACGTGCAGTTATTGGAAGAGAAACGTTTGGAAAGGGAGACAAAAACCGTCGGTACGAGCCAAACTTCTCCCCAAGTTCGAAATTTGTTCGAAAGAATTCGCTGCGCCCTTATGCAAAGCATCTGAACCTTTAAAGACTGTGGACATGGGGCTAAAGAACACGACGGCAGGAGCATGAATCACGGTCTCACAGGTCACAGGCCAGCAATGGCAATACGTCATAAGAAGCGATCATCAGTCACCTATCAAACCATTGTATGTAACATGCCAATTGGTTGTGTCCAGACGTGGCAGTAGTAGGTGCTAGCGATAGCTACGTATAAGTTGCTACGGGGGGAGTTGTATGAGTAATCGCATACATTCATCCCAGTTACAAATGGCTTTTATAGTGATTTGCTTATAATCGGGTATGGTTTGAACCATGACGACCCCATATCGCGGCTACACCAGTTGATCATACCTTTCTTTCATCAACCCCCCTACTCGACTCAAACGATTGCTCTCTAAATATAAAGCTTTAAGAGCATGCTGGTGAAAGCATGCAATCCCAATCTTATTGAAGCGCCTGCCCTAGAATTTGTTCTCCAATGTTCGATCAACTTCAATTATTGTCGATGGAGGTTTACGGGCATATCACTTCATTATTATGTAGTCCACGCATCGTCTGCACAATAGGTACATGTGTGTGCTCTTCACCTGACACATATTACCGATAGTATGGACCATCTGCCACTACAACGCCTCCCCAGCTCCTTGTCGTACGGAATGTACCGTGTGCTATTTGATCATGTCCATGAAGGGTGTTTTCTATTGACAAAGAAACATTTGTCATGCAGCGTGCATCTAGAACAAGCATCATAGCACATACCTTTGATGAGCAAGGAACACACGAATGATTATCTATCCCAATGATCATTGTAAACGATATCAATGGAGCAAATTCAAGACAAAAAAAGAGAAATGCATTTGTCTTCTTATCTCGCAGCGGTAGATACACAGACATCAAAGGCCAGAGTTGGCTGAAGTACACAGCAAACTATCAGCGCCAGATCGTTGCTATGACAAGGTACACTGTGTAACGTTACCATCCGTGCAAGGTACGGAATGTGCGGGTGTAGCAACTTCAAAACATTCCACAGGGAGGAATTACACATGAGAGATTACACATGTGTGTAGCGTATATTGATGCGCTCACTGACCACTAAGGCACATCTGTATAGCTTTCTTTATTCCAAACGTGGCTCGAGTGGTAAGGCTGAAGATCTGAACGTAACAAAGCAAACAGTACACACATCAAGGATATTTATGCTCTTGGAGTGATCTTATCAATGCTCAGTGATCACGTTGACCAGGAACGATATGTCTTGATCTCGTCTTGATCAACAAATTACACGGAGTTAAGGCCCCTCCGCGACCTGGTCAGGGAGGCTTGGTTATCCACGGCAGTAGGAGCTACTTTTTCGTTCAGGGCCAACACTTGGGCCGATCTGTGCATCCAAACACCAGCGAAACTTTTAGCCCAACTTTTCAGAACCGCCTGTTTGCAAAAGAGTTTGATGCGATTCGTCGAGGTTATTAGCTACACTTCTCTACCGATATGGAGACTCCATTGATTCTGAAGAACTCACACCAGCCTACTGAGTATGATATCACGTTGAATGTGGATCATGAAAAGTCCAATTTCAAAGGGTCAGTAACAGTTTTGTTGGTCAAGTCGAGAGATGCGACCGTTAGCGACGGCGATGACTTTGAATTTTGGGTCAATGCTTCTGAGTTGGTGTTGCTGAGTGCTGCATTCGATGCCCAAACTAGCCAGTTCAAAGCGAAAGTGTCCTATGATAAGGAAAAGGGTCTCGCTAAACTTGTCGTGGAGAATGGAAAGGAGCTCTACAACCAAGAGTCCTTGTCCCTCGAGATTGGCTTCATCGGTAAGATCAACTCCATCAAGACGTTCCAAGACGTCACAAAGGGGCTGTTCAGAACGAATTACCTTGGTGAAAGATCTAACAAGGCCACCAACTACATACTGGCAACACATTGTCAGACATCTTATGCCAGAAATATCTTCCCGTGTATCGATGAACCTGCTTCAAAGGCAAAAATCACTCTTACCATAGAGACAAACTCCAGATTCAAGGTGTTGGCAAACACATCTCCTGAATCTAAACAAGTTGATGAGGAAAGAGAACTCCAAATCATCAAGTTTAAACAGTCACCTCCAATCACACCATCGATCTTTGGGTTTGTTATTGGTGACCTTGACTTCATAGAAACCAGTGTCGAACTTTCTCAAGGTAAAATTCCAGTTAGATTTTACTCTGCAATTGGTAATATTTCTGGTTCTGCATATGCCTTGGATGTTGCCAGCAAAGCTCTTCCTTTCATTGAATCTGTGTTGGTTCGTGAATATCCACTCGATAAGCTGGATTTCATAGCGTTGCCTTTCCTCAGTGATGGTGCCATGGAAAACTTTGGACTTATTACTATACAGTCTGGTCACATCCTGGTGCAGTCTTTGGCCAACAAGAAAGTAACACAGACAATCAGGCAACTGGTTGTGCATGAACTCATTCATCATTGGATCGGTAATAATGTTTCATTCGACGAATGGTCACATCTCTGGTTAAATGAGGCATTCGCAACATGGTTTGCCAAATACATTCTTTACAAACTTGATTTGGATGCATCAGATAAGGATGTATGGATTAGCCAAGTTGATGAGGAAATAGAGACCGTCTTTGAGGAAGATGCGTCATTGAAGGCATGTACTGTGATGAACAATTCTACAAAGTCCATCAAGAGTACATTCGATGCCTTCCAAATTCCAGCATATCAAAAGGGAATTCAGTTTTTGAGAATGTTTGCTAACACCTTTGAAGGAACCTTTGATGATCACTTGGACAAATTCACTGCTACTTTGGCAAAGTTCATACAAGACAACGACTTCCGTTCCATCAAACCTATTGAAATTTGGAAAGCGTTTAACAATGAGTCCAAGATCGACTTCTTAGCATTTGCACACTCGTGGCTAAGAGTTGCTGGATTCCCAATTGTGTCTGTGAGCTTGAACGATGAGGGTAACGTAATCGTTGAGCAGAACCGATTCCTGGAGTTTAGTACGCCACAGCTTGAAAATCTGGAGAACACACCATATCATGTTCCACTGGCAATTCGTATTAATGATGGATCAGTTGTTAATACAATCTTGACCGACAGAAGAATGACATTAGAGAACATAAAATCAACAGAGTTTGTCGTCTTGAACGTCAACAGAACTGGATTTTACAGAGTTAGCTATGATGATTTGAGTGTCATTGAAAACATTGTTAACAACTTTTCAAAACTATCCTCTGCTGATTTGATTGGTATGTTCCATGACCTGGGCCATTTAATTGGTCATGACCAATTGCAGAAGAGTATCAATTTCATTGCGTTGGTGAAGTTCAGTGAAAAGTTGATTGATTCACCAGTGTTAGACTTCAAAGTGTTGAGAATCGCCTTGACGAACTTGGAATCCGTGGAGAACTCTTACAAGTTATACGCATCAAGGGAGTCATATAACGCATTCTCTGAGTGGGTTGTTAAGATGAATGCCAAATTGTTCAACAAATTACAATGGAATATTGATTATGAGACTTTGAACTCTCATGAGTTGGAGACGCGTGCTTTAATTTTGTCTATTGGTATCAACACTGCCGAAGTTGGGAAACTTTGCGACACATTGTTCAAGAAGTTACTACATGGACCATCTCGTGCCGTTCCTGCCCACTTCCTCAATCCAGTACTTGCATCTGTCTCATTGAGAGCCAATCAAAACACATGGAAGAAGGTTTTAGATCTTGTGAAATCCCCAGGTGCTACAGTTTCCCATATCTTTGCAGGTTCAGCACCTGATATTCAACATGCAGCCATCTCATCCATCGGGTTTACAAGAGATTCTGCTCTGGTCAAAAGAGTTTTGAACTTTGTCACAACAAATATTGAATCTAACTTGATTGAGACTGCTCTTGTTGGTTTACAGTTCAATAACGAGATGAACAAGAAAGCACTTTGGCACTGGTTTACACTGCACTATGACCAATGGGCTTTGAAGAGCTGTAGAGCAGGCTCCAAGATCAGTGCAGACATGAGAAAAACTTTGAAAGGTATCACGGTCATTATTCTAGCTGGTATGACAACAGATGAAGATAAAAAGGCTATTAAAGAGTTTGTCAATGACAAACTTTCCAAATTACCAGATCACGAGCTGAAGGAGACAGTGAAACTTGTTGAGGACTCACAAATCGAAAAGATTAAAATTTCCTCCTCAGCTGATGAATTGTCCACATTCTTGTAAATACTATACAATTCTACATTCTCGAGACATAGGTTGTAGTCATGTATCATTAAGTCGTTTATTGGCCCACTGTACTGATGATGGATTCGACTTCTTTGATGAGCCTTTCTAGCGAATCCATCATTTCATCTCTTCTTGGAGACGTTGGACTTCGTGGCGAGGATAAAACACTTTCTTGTGATCCGTCATGTTCATTATCTCTTTGATTTGGGGACTGGTGATCCTGCGTAGAGGTTGTCTCTTCCTTAGATTCGTTACCATCCTCATGCAGTACATGTGACATGAAGAAACTTGTTTCCACAGATGTCTCCCTGCTCAGTTTGTACGATTTGGAGGTGAAATCAGAAGAGCTCTGTCCCATATGTTCCAATCTCCATTTGATTCTCCGTGCGATGGCTCTTCTGAGGTATAGATTCCACAGAGTTTCTAATCTGTTGTTCTTTATCCTCACTGGTAACGAGTTCGTTCTTCTTAGTGCAAAGTTTGGCTTCCTCGTAGGTGGGAACGTTGCAAAAGTTTTCATATGAGAAGACCGTGACATGGGGCTCGTCTTGGCCAAAGCTGATGTGTCTCCAAGCTTTTGTAATTGCTCGTTCAGTATCTGTTCTGCATCAGCCACTGAACTATTTCTGTCAGTTGGTGCTGGGGTATAAAGTATGACTCTATTGTTGGAATCCACGGTGATTGCCTTGACTTCTTCGTGTAGTTGTGGGTTAGGCTTGATCAAATCACCATCTCTTATGTAGTACGACCTAACGTATTGATTGATGCACAATTCCTTAGACATTCCAACGTCGATGTTCATATAATTGAAACAAGAATTCAACTCATACCTCGTGCGATATTTCCCACGCCGTGACAGTTCTCTTTTTGGGGCATTTACTGGGTAGAAAAACTTCCTCTTCACTTCTGTCTTGCTCATCATGAACCTCTTCTTCTTCCGTATACTAGGTGATCTCTTCGATTCCGCAGGCGAGAGCTGCGAATGAACACTCGCCGAGTGTCCATGCTGTTGTTGAGATTGAGACCTCAGAGCTCGTTGCCTCACTGTGTCTGAGCCATGTCTCCTTACAGATGTGATTTCTGGTAACTCCACTGAAGGCCGTAGGCTCGCTCTATGTGGGAAGTCCTTCAGCTGCACAATTTCGTCCGATGACCGTCTGGAAACTGGAAATTGGTCAGTGGGTGAGTATTCAAACTCGTTGACCGTCATGGTTTGTGTGATGTTGGTTCTACGTGATGGTCTGTGCCGATTCAACTAGCGAATTATAAGGAGAAGGGTTCAGAATTATGGATGATGACTCGTGGATTAATCCCACCTTGAATCAAGAATTGTGTCTCACAAATTTCGCTGCTGCGATGTGGCTGGTTGATCTGTTGAAATTTCCCGATTTGTACTAAATTGCGAAAAATAGACAAAAAATCAAAGTTAACGCATATGCGCAAGCGCAAGCGAAACGAGAAAAAAACACAAGCCTTGATAGTGCAATGGGGACAAATACAAAGCGCAAGAAAAGAGCTCAGAGTAGCGAGGAAGTGCTTTACTGTGGTGGAAGGGATCAATTACTCAAACTGAGGAAATATAGGCGTTGTAGATGGTGTTGATATATAACGGAACCATAATGAGGAGTACTGAGCAATTGGTTACCCGGAGAAGCCGTTGTCACTTGGCATAAGACATGTGCCTCTTAGAACGGTGGAGCCGTTGAAGATGCAGCCATCACGGATTAATCAGTATGGGTTGTCTTGGAGTTAAAGTGGCTTGCTTGGGGGGAATTTATAATTTTGAGGTTATCTTGGATGATTATAACAAGATTAACAGCCAATGCTGGATATGTGCTCTGTATGCTTTAGCGAATAACAGAGCTGAAACAATGGTAGACAGGATTCCTAGCCAGTGGTCTGCTTGAAGATAGCGTCGGCGAGGAGGGCACGCCCTATAGCTACAGTGGGTGTTGGGATGGGATAATATCCACGTCGTTATATGAATTATTCACATGCTTTAGGTAAAAGCCCGCATCACCCTGGGATTTTTAAGAGCAGCCTACTCTACCACCATATTGTGCTCATTGCTAACGTATTGTTGTATAAACTAGTAGGTTGTATATTGATATTGGACAAATGGCAAAACTCGTAACGAATAGATACACATACAAGTCACGTGATATAAAATGTCATTACATAATAACTTACTAAGGCACCTCATCGCTAGAAAATTTCTCATCTGCTTCACGTTTACCAAAGACTTGAATCAACTAGTTGAATAGACCCTTTTCAGGTACCATCCAAGTGTGTAACATGGCTATTCAGTTCCAAAGTTCGGCTTCATCGGCTTCCCAGGTGAACAAGCTTCTCGACTCGTTGCTACCAGGGAATTCAGTCTCCAGCACAGACCAGCAGAGAGACAATGTCACGTCCACATCGCAAATTATCAACATGGCTCAAAAGAAACTGAAACCTGAAGAGATTAGACGTATTCAGAAGAAAGAAAGACATATTAAGAGACAGAAAATAAGAAAACAACGTGATCAAAAGGACCACGTTGAATCCACAGCAAAGTATGAACTTTTACAACAGCATGCAAAGACAGGGAATCTCACGAATCGAGAGAAGAAAGAGTTGAAGAAACTCATCAATAGAAACGTCGTGAGCTTGCAAAGCTGGAAGACAGAGGCAGCAGACCAAATAGAAGATCTACAAAGAGAAATACTCCAGCTGAAGAATACAGACCGTTCAAAGAAGAGAGTCAAACAGAAAGTTCTTGGGAAGGACTTATACAAGAAGAAATTGGAAAGGAAATATCCAGGTCTTACTCCAGGTCTTGCACCTGTGGGACTGTCAGATTCCGACGATTCTGACGATGAGTAGACATATCACCCTTAAGTTCTAATATTGCCGTATATCAATTAATTAATGCACAGTTTTTATATATAGTTCATCCTATGTATCAACAACGTTTATTCCACTGTTCTTCCCAGTTCATAGTATGCTTGTCTAGCGTCAATTGCACCTTTTCTGACACTTCTTTTCTTATCATCCAAAACTGGTGTCAATTCTCTTATAACTTCTTTTTGATATGGAACAACCTTCTGAAGCGGTAATGCCATAGCAAAGCTGTGCAAACAATTCACCGCAGCCAGACGAACTGGTTCTGTGTTAAGATGATCTCTATCACTTTGAGCTAGTGCGAGAAGTTTAGGAATCAAAGAAGAAATATGACTTGTAATCAAATCAGAGACTTCTCCAACAGAGGAAAGAATCGTATTCAATGAAGCCAAACGGACTTCAGAGTCCATCAAGTTCAAAGACTGTAGCAAAAGAGGGAAGAATGATGGTAAATGTGGGTTGATAATTTCTCTCTTAGTGTGCTTCAATATATGAGAAAGTGCAGAAAGATAATTGGACTTGATCTTCATATCATCATTACCATTGAATCCCTCCACAAGCTTAGGTACCACAAGGTCAAAGAATTTTTGCTTGTACAACAGTCTAACGTTGTTGTTTAAGATCTTCTTGAACTTTTCGAAAATCGACAGATCAACTACTAGAACTTCAAAAGAGTTTGCAGCCATAGCACCCAATGAAGTATCAGAAAGAGCACCAACCAATACATCAATGAAAGTTTCACTCTTTGGATCGATTCTCAAAAGAACACCCTTTGTGATCCATGTATATATCTCCAAAGAAAGAACAGAGTCGAAGGTTATGTTTTCATACTTTGATACTTCACAGTTCCACTTGTTGATAATCAAGCTCAAAAATCTCAAATAACTAATTCTCACGTACCCATCCTGGAATGAGGATGTTTTGATGAATTCAACAAGTTTATTGATCAATGAATCAACGTTGTTAATAGAGACAGATTTGTTGACACCAGCAAGGACTTTGGAAAGAATGTTGATGAGAGGTGTTGGCTCGGCAAAGACATTAATTGGCTCGAGGTCTTTATAGTAGTCATCATTAGCAACAGGCAGACCAGTGAAGAATGATAATGTATCGTCAGACAATTGCTGGTGAAATGATTTCGAGGAAAAAACAACAATCAATTTCAAGATTTCAGTTGCTGATTCCAAGATGGCATCATCTTGGTTTAGCGATGGAAACTTCAATAAAAGGTGGATGAGTTTGACCAAACTTGGAAAGAGAGTATCTGTTGAAAATTGAGTTGAAGATTCACTCGTAGTAATGATCTTCTGCAGTGACGAGAGAATCAAAAAGGAGTATGGCACGGGATCTGCAAGAGTGGTTTGAAGCTGTTCAAGCTTGTTCAGTAATCTGATAACCATGAAGTTGACTAATGCACCACCTGTACTGATACTGACGATAACATCAAATATTTTCTCCTTCGGTTTATCCTGTCCATTTATACGCACGGGTTCATCAGCGTCAGGTAACAGGGAGATCAAAGTTGGGAGAGTCACTTCAACCAGAACACTTGAATCAAGTTGAGCAATTTGAGCCAGACCACCAATTGCAGAGTTGAAGACATACTCATTATCATCCATCAAGACAGTCTCTGTAAAGTATTGAGCTATCAAACTCAACTCGGAGTTTGACAGGAAATCGGACAAAGTTGTTAAATTGGTCAGTTCTGTAATGGCCAATGTTCTTAAACTGACCTCTACTTGAGATGACCCCATAAGCGATTTCCCTAACAGAATCAAGATTTGATCCTTGAAGTCCTTCAAGCCGTTATTATAATCTTGTAGTTTTGGTGATGATGTGGTTCCATAGACGTCTTTGTAGGCAGACGTAAAGACTCCCAAGTTTTGGATTAATTCTCTTTCTTCACGCACATTTAACCCATCTGTTTTCACCAAAAGCTGTGCTAGAACGAGTTTGACAGCCTTGTTATATGCAATGTTATTGGCCTTAGCAATCGCACCAAAGATAAGACATGTTTGCTTTAGAGTTTTAGTATTCTGAAAGCTTTCTTTCAAATCTTTCAAAAGGGTCGATGCAAATTGATCAAATTCAACTTCGTTTGAAGTTAGAACCTTGGAAATCTCTGTGAATGTGTTTAATAGTGATTGATAGACACCAATTTCTTCATCATCAGGTTCACCATGGACTACTTCAAACTTGTATGCGTTCCAAATCTCGAGCCAATGTTCAATCAAAGACTTCTGACCATAGTTAGCAATACATGCGTTGATGGTTTCAGCAGTGTCACGTTTGACAGAGGGTGACGTTGAGGATAATTTCTCCAACAAGTTCGGATATGAATCTTTATCAAATGCCGAGCTCGATGCAATAGCAGATCTCAGACTTCCCTTGAGCTGATCCTGAGTAATCTTGTAAGGATCTTCCTTTGGTGGTTTGAATGAGATTGGGAAATAGCAAAACAGAATGTCAAAGAGTTCATCTTCAAACGATTCCAAGTTTAAGCTGGATGAAATATCTTTATTCAGAGCGAATGACAGAAGTAGGTTTCTTGGGTCCTTTTCACCACTGGCAACATGAAGGAAACATTCAATGAACAACTTATCCTTCTTCATCTGTATGAGATAATTGACAAACTTTGTAAAGATCCTTTGAAGAGTCAGCAACCCGTAGTACCTAGTAGAAGCCAAGTTCTTGGTAGAGTCATATTGCTCCATTAACCCCTTGAGGACCTTATCCAAGTTACTAGGACCAAAGCTATCCATGTCCACAAGAGAAGACATGCCGTATAGAGTTTCCTTGGTACATTGACCGTCTTCCAACTTCGATACGTAGAAACCAGTCAGAACAGAGATATCATTGGGGGTTAAGATATCTTTCTTCAAAGAGTTCAACGTCCCAGAGAGACACTGTGTAGCCTTAGGTCTAAGAAGATCATCTTCTGCCGTGAGATAGTCACCAAGGGCCTTGATGAGATCGATCAACTTGATGTCTCTGCTATGAATCTCTTTAGAACATGTTGTTAGTCTAAATCCATCACCTCTTGTCCTTTCTCTTGACGGGCCTTAAAACTCACGATTTGCAAACCTTTCAACAATGGCGCTTGCACGATTCTCATCAGAACCGGAATTGGCAAGGAACTGGCTAATGTTTAAGCTCAAATCCATTGTTCTATGATTGAATTGAACCGAGCCGCTAGGTAAATTGACAGAGCGCCTTTAAGTCTAAGCGTGAACGTTTTGATCTTGTGTTTTTTTTTTTGTTGTCGGTGCACTTTGTTATCGGAGCGTTCTCGAAATTACCCGGGAATTACACTCGAGCATTGGTACTACTGGTTGTTTAACTATAGAAACAGCAATGACATTAATGATTCAGAACTCTTATAAACTGGTCATATGTGATGTATTGGCTCATCTTGAGGTGTCTACAACGTAACGGCCCAAGATTTTGTTCTCCTCCATCAACTTGAAGACAGATGGTAACTCGGACAAGCCAACAATCTTGATTGGAGACTTCACCAAACCTCTTGTGTAAAACTCAATGGCTTCACGACTGTCAGCTCTGTTACCGACATATGAACCTCTGATTTGCATGGACTTGACGACGTGGCTCAAGACATCGGACTTGCAAACAGCAGCTGGTGGGAGACCGACAAGGACAACTTTACCGGTTGGTCTAACAAACTGAGTGGACTGCGAAATGGCCCTGTCACTCACAGAAACGTTGATGACACCATGTGGACCACCTTTGGTCTTTGTGATGATCTCCTCAACAAGGTCTGGAGTGGTTTCAAAGTCGACGAAGGCCTCTGCGCCCAACTCACGGACAAGTGCTTCCTTGTGACCGGCGTCAATACCGAGCACTCTGTAGCCCATGGCCTTTGCGTATTGAACAGCGACGGAGCCTAGACCACCACCAGCACCGGAAATGGCAACCCATTCACCAGCTTTCAACTCTGCAGTCTTCAACGCCTTGTAAACTGTGATACCAGCACACAAGATAGGGGCGACTTCGGCCAAGTTTGTCTCCTTTGGGATCTTTGCAGCTTGAACCGCATTGGCAGTGGCATACTGTTGGAAGGAGCCATCGTGTTGACAACCAGTAAGCACTGCATCCAAACAGTTTGGCTCGTAAGAGTTCTCACAGTACTCACATGACATACAAGAACTGTACAAGCCTTTGATACCGGCATAGTCACCAATCTCGAAGTTCGTCACCTGGTCACCTTTGGCAACGACGATACCAGCACCTTCGTGGCCTCCAACAAGTGGTAGTTTAGGAACAACAGGCCAATCACCTTTCCAGACGTGCAAGTCACTGTGACAGACACCAGAGTACAAAACGTTGATGAGGATCTCATCTGGCTTTGGCTTTGGAACAGGGATATCTTTGTATTCCAATGGTCCGTTCAATTCGTTGAAGACAATGGCCTTCTGTGTCTGAGGGACACTAAACGTTGCCATTGTACGTAGTATGTTTGCTTTGCGTGGCGTGGAAATGAAGCTTCCCAATGCCTTGGAAGCTCTGAGCATGATGTATGAGTTGTATGTATAGAAGACAAAAGCCAAGGTGGTGAGCTCATCATGGAAGTGTCCTCTGCCCACTATTTATACTCGACAAACATCATTGGATCCAACACACGCATTCATACGTCGGGAGACGTGGGTGTGGTATCTTCATGTAAACTCCACATTTCCCATGTTCCATGTTCCATGCTCCCCGGACTCCCGAATCACAGGGTTGTATACTGTTCTTCTGTATGTAGGAGCTACGTTGTACGGCGTTGATCCCCAGCATTCCAATACCGGAGAGCGGTTGTTTTGTTTTGACACAAAGCTCCGTTGAAGCAGGGCGTGAATGCTCAAAGGATCAAATACAACAACTGTCTTCACTCAACTCGACAAAGAGACTACAATGATGAAGCTAATCGGGCTGGAAGATTACATTTGTTTTGATATCTATACATTTCAAACTGAACGGGGACTCAACGTGAAAGATATCTAACAAGCATCGTGAGCAGGTGTGGTGAATCACGGCAGTCACACCGAACCTGAAGCTGTCAACCAGGGTGGATCAATACACTCCCTAGAGAAAGAACTGTAGAATACAAGTGTTTTTACAGAAGCTGGATCTACATAAAAAAGGCGTGGGGTATACAATAAAATGGGTATGCGTGCGGTTCGGAAGACGTTGATTCTCACCCCGGACTGTAAACTGTAATGAAGCTTGAGGAGTTAACCAAATCTTGATGTTATCGGGCTTAGCTCATCTCCGGAGTTGAATTTACCCTTCGATGCCGGCTAGTGGAATCATAATTGTAATTAGTAGGTCACCTCGTGTACCAATTTCCCTCTCATAGTTTGGTCTTACATATGTGTTTAAGTCTTTGTCTCATTGGCTTCTGGATCATAGATTTGTAGCGTTAGCATGGACGTGTTTGACGATTCACGAAGGGTTCCCTAAAAGCGATACAGTTTTGACCTTTGTTCAGGTCGGCCCGGGAGTTGTCACTTGTACACTTGAAACCTCAAGATGACAATTCTTTACATATCATGATATAAGCGTACAATTGCCGATGGTCACCCAAGTTTTGGGGTTTCCACCAGCAGCCATAAGCTCCGAGCAAGGCCAATGAAATGGGTTAAGTGAACGGCAATGCATAAGTACTACGATTAGTAAATATAGTCACAATTCATGACCCAAGCGGATATGATCGATTTAAAGACCGCAAATAGCGTCAATATACAATACAAGGATGATGTCACACGAACAGTAATAATGCAATAATCACCTCCATGTCTAAGGCTCCATCTCAGTTAACGTCTTGAGCGTGCCTGAGTTTTTCCAATCTTCACCAATGATTCGTAAAGTATTGGCACTGGTGAACTTCTTATCGACGACAGAATCTACCCATTGAGTCCATATGATTTCCAACAACTTCTGACCTTGTCTACCATAGTTCATAATTATCTCATTCGCACTAGCCTCCCACCAAGAGGATGCCACTGTGAAGTGGGTGTTTGTCAGCTGTTCTTTCGGTTGGTTTAACAATCTAGCCATCATCTTCCAGTTCTCAGAGAGGGGCAATGGGTGTGATACCGTTCCAAAGTACTTTGGTGATAGAGGCAGCCTTGTTAGCACGCTGAATAACGTCATCATCCCTGCCATCCTCTCGTCATAACTGATGTCCTCTTCCCATTTATCATCTTCATGCCTTTTCCAGCCCATACAGAGACGTCCTTCAACAGTGTCAATTGCACACGTATAGCCAATCACATAAGGACACTTCTTCACAAATCTCGCCATTAAGAACTCTTTCAATTCCGGGAACTCACATAGAATGTTCAGAGTTAACCTTGCCAATGGCAAAGAGGAATCAGGTCGAACTCTTACCTCTGTCTCAGCTTGTGATACAATAGCCTTTGCAACAAAGTTCAATATCCATTTGAATGCAAGCTCAACACCCCTGGTTTCATTGATCAAGGTAATAACCTCATCACTAACACGATGAAGTTGTGACATACTGTTTGTCAATTGTCCAAATTTCGGATTGATCTTTCTCTTGTGTTTAAGAATGGCATTTTTTGTCTGTAGATCCTCTTTAACCTTCAGAACTATATCATTCTTGATATCCACAATCATCTGCTTGTAATGTTGGAAAGTGGAGTCAATCTCAGAGAAGTTTGTCAATCCCTTAGCTTTCTTTGCATCTTCTATAGCCCTTTGTTCAGCTTCTAGTTTTTCCTTCCTTTCAGCTTCTTCTTTAAGCTTCTTTTGCGCTTCCTCTTGAGCTTTCTTCTCCCGTTCAGCCTTCTCCTTTGCTAGCTGTTCTTTCCTCTTACGCTCTTCTTCAAGTCTCTTTTCCTCCTCTAATCTCTTTCTTTCCTCCTCTTCTCTTCTCTTCCTTTCTTCTTCAATACGCCTCTTTTCATCTTCAATAGCCTTGATCATGGAATCAACTTCTAAAGTTCTTTTCTTGAGTCGTGTTTCTAAGCTAGATATAACCCTTTGCTGGCTGTCTTCCAGCTCGAGTTTGGCTCTCTGGCCATCGAGTGCTCCTACTTCATCCGACATCTCCAATCCCGTTGTCGAGTCCAGAACAATAGACGATCTTCGTGTCTGCCTAGCACTTGATGATGCAGACACGGGTCTGGATACCGGCCTTAACCTGGGACACCTAGTACTCGCTTGTTCCTTGACAATATCAAAACGATCCTTCAGGTTGAAATCCTTCAGCAAGTCGCTCAACTCGTCAGCGTTCTTTCGACTTTGAGATCCAAGTAGCTGTGAGACATTATACGGGGACTTGTGCAATGGAGAGGAGACAACATTTCTTCTCATCCTGTACACCGGCGACTTTGAGGGCGTTTCTATACTATTATCAACATTGTTGGAAAGTGACTTGAGAGGTGATGACTTGACCAGAAACGGAGAGCTCGAGTCAAACTCATCGTCACCATCGAACTCGAAAGATGAATTAGCCAATATTGAACTATACGGTGAGTACTTCATTGTGTGACAGCTTCAAGAGACAATTGAGAACGTCACAGCGTATAACTTCAACGCTTCTAATGCAATTGATGCCCTGTTGATGTTGTTTCTGTATCTGTGTTTTTTTTGTCTGTTGTTGATTTTCCACACAGGGAGAGATTTTTTCCTCAGCTTCACCAAGAAGACACCGTAAACAGATGAAATATACCAACCAAACAGCTTGAGACTGAAGGATAAGTGAGCTAAAGAGAATGCCACCAAGAAAACGTACTATATCAACGAACAATGGGAATGGTGATCAGAAAGTGACGAAGAGAACCAGGAAGTCCGCTCAGTTACCGTCAAATGGTGAACCTCATCCTCAAGTCATTGACACGTATAAACCATTGAGCAAAACATCTGCTGACAAGACAATCAAGGGCGTGTTACAATCGATATATGGGAGAAAGAAGGCAGATCAAGACGTTGGACTCAGACTCTTGATATCCTCTACAGAAGGCGATATCTTACTGGGTCCGCCGGGGGAGAGCCATATTGAATGGATTGCCAAACAGTCCCAGGTGAAGGTGCTCGAAGTCACCGATAAGATAGAGGCCAGTGTAGACAGAGAGGTGGTGTTACTGGGTAATGCAAAGCAGGTGGTACATGCTACTGCCCTGGTAGCGTTTACCCTTGGGAGTATTCTCGAAACATGCACCACTGATACACTGTTTCATTTGACCTTACTAGTGCCAGAATGTGCGACGCAAGGGCTCGAAAGGTTGAACGTGGAATTATCCTCCGAGTTTCTGCCTTTCTCCAATTACAAAACCGTCTACGCTAATGAACACTTGCCGAAGCTGACTGAGACGTTGAAAGATGTTGTTTCACATATTCATGATTCGGTTACCGACTCTACAGTTTTGATACATCCTCAGGGAATACCAATTGTTGGTACTCATCTCACAAACCAGACACCAGAGACTACACAGAGACTGCTCAATCAGAGCAGAGACCTGTTTGTCAAGTTCATTAACAAGGACTACACACATCTTCTTTCTAAGGAGGATGACCCCAAACAACACTCGCTGGAAACTATTGAAGAAGCAGAAGGCACGTGTCAAGAAAAGATTAAAGACTTAGAGCCAATAAAGCAAGTCATCGACATCCCACTAGACAGTGTTAGTAATGTCATTGGAAGAGGCGGATTCAAAATCAAAGAAATCAGATCCAAATCAAACAGTAATGTTGTCATTGGCGACTCAATTAAGGATAACAAGTATAGAACCGTGACATTGACAGGACTTCCGGAAGGCAACTTGACGGCACTCAGGTATTTGAAGGGACTCGTCTAATGAGGACCTTACACAACTTATGTAATTACCATGAATCCCTTGTTTACGGGTTAATCCGGACACCTAATAACCCTAACACCGGTACATCCGTACACCGCAATGTAGCCGAGGAAACACACAGGGCACACACGCTCCAGAGATAGCTCGAAATTCGCAACTGCTTCAAAACATCAACATTGTGTATGTGTGTGGGTATATAATCAAAAGAGCGTTCAGTTGAATTGGTTTGCAAGCAAGCAGGTTTTGAATTGATCCTGTCTCTTCTATAGTCAAGCCAAGGATGGGTAGTGACGGATCAAAGAGGAGATCCCTTCTGTTCCCCTTCAGGAGCTCTAAACCAGAGTCCAAGTTTGAAGTTATAAACAGAAAGAAGTCACCGTTGGCTCAGCACCATCCCCAAGCTGCGGTCAGTACCACAATTCCATCGGTTCCTAAGCAGTCTATTTCCACAATAGGATCTGGTAAACATGTACCAGTTCTAACATCTTCCTCGGCGAAGCCAAGAATATCTTCAGCACCTGAACCAAAACAAAGGGCTCCATCACCAACCTCACATCATGTATTGAGACCTCAGAGTCCACACCTTCCACATCTCAGTCCCCCACATATTCATTCACCACAGCTATTCGCGCGCAAGAGTTCTGAAAGTGAAAGAGATGGGTATGACTCGATACAGGATATTGATATTCCAAGATCCAGTTTAGATGTTATGGTTGATGTTCCACCGGTTCCCGACTACAACACGAAGTCTTTTGCTCCTCCTCTCACAATTCAAGGGAAGCCAATAACCATGAACAAAGCAGCCTCTCTACCAAGAAGAAAACCTCCATCAGGGTTTGAGTTACACGAACCTATGATGGCTCATTCATCTCAAGAGTCCCTTTCAAAAGTGGATAGTGGTTTAGAGGCTATGGCTAAGCCATCAGTGGAGATTGTTAACGACCCATTTCGTACGGTACATTCCTCTAACTCTAAGAGCTTGAAGGAAGATACGCATCCAAAGGAGAATGTTTCATCCTTTGTTTCTCCCAATAATGAAGATGAACAAAAAGAAAACTTCACACACAAGACTGAACCACAGTTGAGTGAATCAGAGGATTCTGAGTCAGACTTTAGTTTTGTCAACGAGGATGAAAGTCTCTCAGGAGTTTTTATGCCACCTAGTGCTCCTGGACTACAACTCTCTAGGCCCGCAAGCTCTTCGACGGCAGATTTTTACGATGCACAAGATACTGTTGAAACAAGTGACGTTAACATTGACAGTGTAACATCAGATATGAATAATGTCCAGCTGACAGGGGACGAATCACAGCAGGACTCAGGCAATGAAGGTGACCAATCAAGTGTAGAGGTTAAGCCATTAAACTTCCATAGAAAGACACAGAGTGAGACCTTGGGGATTATACCTGCTTTAATAACCAAATCCGGAGAGCAAACACATAAAAAGCAACTGTCTCTTTCCGATGAAATTATGAAGGATATTGAAAACTACCAACCAGGAGGAGTGCATTACGAGACAGATGGTGACACTGAAGAGGAAATGAGCGATGTTTCACCTGTTACTCCGCTGAATAAAAGCAACCAACTCAAGGAGGATATCCAACTACCTACAAGCCTAGATCAAGCAGTGTCAGGTATCCAAAAAACCCCTTCAATAGACAGTCCAGGTCCATTGAGGAGACGTGATTCCCTGTTCCAAGATTCGTCGTCAGAGGAAATCGTTCTACAAAGACAAAATCTATTGGATGACGAATCATCAAGTGATGAGGAACAAAATGACAAATCATTTGAATCGAACAGCTCAACTGCACCGCAGATAAATTACATACCGACCAATTCATCTGGATTGGACTATAACGAGAAATCAAGTTCATCAAAGGGCCTTCCAAGATCTGATTCTCTTAATGATTTAAATCTTATCACACAACAAGATGTTCCTTTCAATTTGCAGAAGTCAAATGCACCAGTAATAGTCCCTGGTGATATTTATACACAACCGCTTAT
Organism: Williopsis jadinii; assembly: GCF_001661405.1. Classification (NCBI taxonomy): domain Eukaryota; kingdom Fungi; phylum Ascomycota; class Saccharomycetes; order Phaffomycetales; family Wickerhamomycetaceae; genus Williopsis; species Williopsis jadinii. Next base: position 1,253,035 of record NW_017963652.1, read on the forward strand.
AGAGTCTCCTCACTCATCAAGAGCCGGAAGTTCCGTTTATCCATTCGAGTCTTCTGAAAAGCTGCCATTGACAACTAATAATGAAGACTTTATCTCATCTGATGAGAAAACCAATGAATTATCAAGACAACCTATAACACCCGAGGTTAATGAAAGACCACGGGTATTTCATGTCGTTAACGATGGGAATTACTCAAGTAGTGACGAAGATTCAATTGTTGAACCAGAGGGAAATTCCACAGCAGATTACAGTGTGGTTCATCAGGAAACTTTTAACCTGCTGAATAGGTCAACCACTGCAAGTTCTGAAGTTTTGAGCTTTACAGCGAAATCACCACAAATGTCTCATTTCAATATTGATTCGCCAAACAACAAGAGCATGGGAGTTGGGGCTCTCCATAATAACATTTCTGATTCTAATCTATCTGTTGGGTCAAGCAGCATGCAACCGTCAATTTCCACGCCCCAGCAGTCCATTGTTTCACCTCCTGAATCAGCATCACCAATGCAGTCCGAGTATGAACCACAACCTGCGACGAACGTTTATGACAGAAGAGCTAATGAAGTTGTGGCACCTGTTTCTTATTTAAGTGCTGGTGGTCAGAGAAGACGCAGGCCACCTCCACCAGATATCCCAACAAGATCTGGAAGGAGTGCTTCTTTGACACAACCAATAAACACATACAATTCTGTGAAAGAAGTTGCCGAAAGCCGTCCTGTTATTCAACACGAACCGCAGAAGTCCAACTATGTTGAAATGCTCCGTCTTGGAACTGGAATAGCCAATACAAATGCAAAGGCTTCCCAGTGGGGGTTGCCTATTGGAATATCAGACAATGATTATTCCAAGGCCAGCTGGAGAACTTCTTATAAGAGAAGCTCACGGGTCACTAAGAACGACTTGAAGCATGGAAAGATCAAACAACGCCAACTCGCATTGGAAGTTGGTGATGATGACGATGATGAGTCACTTGCCACAGCTGCTCGTGGATCCTCTGAATTGAAAAGAAACGACACAGGCCATTCAATAGGAGCGAACTCCACAACCACATCCATAGGAGGTGCACTCGTCTCTCCTGGGTCCCATTCTTCAATGAGTTTCTCTCCAAAGAGAGACAGTGTCCCCTCAGTGACTCGATCCGGAACATTGCTCAACGACAAGATTTCACCCCAGATATCCATTGGAAGGAGTGGAACTGTCAGAGACGGTGATAAGGGTCACATGACTCTCTTCATAGCCAACCCTGATATCCAAGAATGAGTTAATTGGACGTTTATAGTATTCTTTAACTAATTTCTACTATAGAGATCGTGTTTGTTTAGTGTACCCCTTTTCGGAAGTCAAGCCCGAGCGCGCGCCCTTTTGGGCCAATTTCGAAAATTGAAAACGTCAACCTCTTTTTCCCGTTGTTGATCTCTAACAAAACCTCTTCAGCTTGTTCATCAAAGCAAGCGTTAATCAATCTTAGAAAGTGAGTGATTGATCATCAGAGTCAGCGTTGGAAGCAATTCGTGGAGTGTGTTGTTTCGTTGACTCTCCGTCTTGTGTGTGGAGCATAACTTCCAACATGTTGTTATTCGATCCCTTTTTGAAGTAAACAACACACACACACATGTACACATATACGGGTTTGAGGACTAACATTGTATAGCAACCTTCTTTTGATTCCTGATTAGTTTGTGCCTTCTTTTGAACATTGAAGAATGACAGACGCAGCTTATACTCTGGTGTATGACCCGAATCCAGCTGGGAAGGCTTCGGTGTCTGAGTTTAGAGCCCTTCTGGAGAAGGGGACAGACGAGTCCAAGATCGATGCCATGAAGCAGATTCTTGTGACCATGTTGGATGGCAACCCAATGCCTGAGCTGTTGATGCATGTTATCCGTTATGTTATGCCGTCTAAGAACAAAGAGCTGAAGAAGCTGCTGTACTTTTACTGGGAGATTGTTCCAAAGGTGGAGAGCGATGGTAAGTTGAGACAAGAAATGATTCTTGTTTGTAACGCCATTCAGAGAGATTTGCAACATCCAAATGAGTATATCCGTGGTAACACATTGAGATTCTTGACTAAATTACACGAGCCTGAATTGCTTGAACAACTTGTTCCTTCAGCTCGTGCTTGTCTCGAACACCGTCACGCCTATGTCAGAAAGTACGTGATCTTTGCCATTTACACCATCTACACGGTATCTGATCACCTTATACCAGATGCTCCTGAAATCATCAATGACTTCTTGGTTACTGAGACAGACCCAACCTGCAAGCGTAATGCTTTTGTAGCACTGGGTAATGTCGACAGAAACGCTGCTTTGCGTTATATCCAAGACAACGTTGCTGCATTGAGTACACTCGACCCATTGCTTCAATTGGCCTTTATCGAATTCATTAGAAAAGACAAGGCGCCGGAACTCAGAACGAGGTACATTGCTTTGCTTACAGAATTGCTTGACTCTCCATCAAATGCTGTTGCCTTTGAGGCTTCAACTACTTTGACGGGATTGACAAGTAATCCTTCAGTAATTTCATTGGCCTCGACTAGACTCATTGAGTTGGTCAATAAGGAACCTGATAACAACGTTAAGTTGATCGTACTCGAGAGAATTGAGCAGATTGACAACAAGAACCCTGGAATTTTAGAGGATTCCACATTGGACATCTTAAGAGTCTTGTCCACGCCAGATCTCGACATTAGAAAGAAAGCTATTGACTTGGCATTGCAACTCACCTCAAGCCGTAATGTTGACGATGTTCTGAAGCTTTATAAGAAGGAATTGCAAAAGACTGTTAACTCAGATGCTGACAAGTCTGTTGACTACCGCCAATTGTTGATTTCCGCCATTCACAAGACTGCGCTAGAGTTTGCATCTGTCACTGCCACTGACGTTGTTGATCTATTGTTGGAATTCTTGCCAGAAATCTCCACAGTTGCTGCCACGGATATCCTTGCCTTCATCAAGGAGGTGATTGAGAAATACCCAGATTTGAAGTCCACCATTATTACTCGCCTGAATTCGTCTCTGCACGAGATTAAATCTGGCAAAGTCTTCCGTGGTGCTCTCTGGATTATTGGAGAATATTCTACAACTGAAAAGGACATTCAAAATTCATGGAAATCAATCCGTGAATGTATTGGTGAAGTTCCAATTCTTCAATCCGAGAAGAAAAAACACAGCGATGTTGAAGAGACTCAAGAGGAGGATGCTCAATCGACACACAAGCCAGTTGTGTTGCCAGATGGAACTTATGCCACTGAATCCGCTCTTACTATCGAAAAGATCAAGAAGGAGCAAAGTAGACCACCATTACGTCAATTTATATTTGATGGTGACTTCTATACCTCAGCTGTTCTCGCTTCTACTTTTGTTAAATTGATCCTCAGATTTGAGGAGGTTTCTAAAAAGGCTGATGTTCTTAATGCCCTAAAGGCTGAAGGTATGTTGACTCTTGTTAGTATTTTAAGAGTTGGTGACTCTTATTACGTTGCTAAAAAGATTGATGAGGACTCCGCAGAGAGAATCTTGACCGCTATAACCTACATCGCTGAAGGTGAAGCCAATAAGAAACTTTTGGAACTGGCGTTCTTGGATGCAACCAAGGATGCTTTCAAGGTTCAATTGGCTGCCGAAGATAAGAAGAAGGCAAAGAGGGATGCTGCTGAGCTTCAAAAGCATAGACAAGAAGTTGATGATGTTGTTCACTTCAGACAATTCGGTAAGATTGACAATGACGATGTTGAAGATAGTGACCTAAGTGCTGCTACTGGTGTCAAAGTTGAAGAGGACCTCTCATCAAGATTGAACAAGATTGTGCAATTGACTGGTTTCTCTGACCCAGTTTATGCCGAAGCCCATGTTAAAGTCCACCAATTTGACGTTGTTCTTGACGTTCTTCTCGTCAATCAAACCACAGAAACTTTGCGCAATCTACATGTTGAATTTGCCACGTTGGGTGATTTGAAGGTGTTGGACAAGCCAACCACTCAAAACATCCCAGCCCATGGTTTCTTCAAGATCCAAACCACAATCAAGGTTACTTCCGCTGACACCGGTGTGATATTCGGTAACATTGTGTACGATGGTGGGCATGGTCTTGAGAATAAGATTGTTATTTTGAACGATGTACATGTTGATATCATGTCTTACATCAAACCAGGAAAATGTTCAGAGAACAGATTCCGTACCATGTGGGATGAGTTTGAGTGGGAGAACAAGATTGCCATCAAGTCCAACTTGCCATCTCTGAAGGACTACTTGGACGCATTGCTTGCGGGTACCAACATGGCATGTCTAACCCCTGGTGCAGTTATCGGCGAAGAATGCCAATTCCTCAGTGCCAACTTGTACGCAAGATCCTCCTTTGGCGAGGATGCACTTGCCAACCTGTGTATTGAGAAATCAGTCGATGGCCCAATTGTTGGACACGTTAGAATCCGTTCTAAGGGTCAAGGCTTGGCCTTATCCATGGGTGATAAAGTTGCAGCTATTGCACGCAACACCAACAAGGTGAAAGTGACACATGTTTGATCATCGTGGTTTGTATATTTAGAAAGTTAGTAGTGTGACCGAAAGCAAAAAAACATGAATAAATATAACTCTTTGGTTTGTTTAGTATATAGCAGGAGTATGCGATTAGATTTTATACGAGTATATATACAAGAGCGAGTGTGTAATGGAGTTTAGTACTCAACGTTTTCTGGCTTGACACCCTTTTCAGAACCATAGAATGGGATACCGTAGGCACTTAACAAAGTTCTAGCCTCGGCATCAGTCTGAGCAGACGTGACAACGTTAACATGGAATCCGTATGTCTTTGACCAGTTATCCTGATTTTGCTCAATCTCTGGGAAGAACTTCACGTCATCTGGTCTCAAACCAAATTGAATATCACCCAAAGTATCACCGGATTTGTTTGAAACACCTTTGAACATTCTAATTCTTGGAAAGACAACTTCCGTCAGTGTCGCTATAAACTGGTGCATAGGACGTCCCTTCAGCACAACGCTGGCACCCATCTGATACCCGGCACGCACTCTCCAGTGTAAGACGTTCGTCTTGGAGTATATCGGTTTTGGCTTCACTCCGGTGATCTGTTGTAATTGGACAAGCGCAGAGATTGCATGGTTCACGTTGTCCTTTGCCTGCTCCACGTAGCAGTTGATGTGAATCGCCTCGATCTTTGGGACGTTGGCCGCGCTGTGCGGCTTTATGTCTGGCGTCTCAGCGTCAGACCCCTTTGGCTTTCTAAGAGATCTGTTGAGATGGAAAGGTGAGGACCCGTCCCATTCTCTTCTCTTATAACCAGGCTGTCTCGACTCACCGTGTTGTGCGTTGATGAGCAACAGATCGGACTGCACGGAGTTGCTGTAGTACTCAGCAACTCTATCCTGATACGTGCTTGTAGGCTTATACCCAGGGTGTCTGATGTCCAATTTACTATGCTGAAGCCCTGGGAACCGTGGTGACAGCCTGTTCTTGTCAATCTTAACGGTATGGTGAACAGGCGCAACGGTGTTGCACCCAGCTTTCCCGGCTGCGGCTCTCGTACTGGAGAAGAAACGTGCTCCTCCAACTGTTAATCTCATCCTAAGCGCTGTCCTAAACACAAAGTACCTGAAGAGCAGAAGAGCTTGCACCAACAAAACAAACAAAAATCGTCCATCGAAACATTTTTTCCAGGCCTTTTCAGCGCCTTTGGGGGAACAAATTGCACCGACGGGGTTCAGCGCTCGAGATCCGAGGGTTGGGAAAGATATCGCGCTATTCCGACCACGAGCCTGAGCCTGAGCCCTCGGAAGTTGCGATGAGCGCGTGAGTTCCGGCTCATCGTTAGCACGAAAATTTTCCACCGCAGTTGAGCTTTTTTTTCACTGAGTTCGAAAGAGCCCACAACGAGCATCAAGAGCTACAGCGCTTAGAACCACATTGCACAATGGCCAAGAAGGAAAAATCAGTGAAAGAGGAGAGTGAAGACAACTACGAGAAGAGGCTTCCAGCGGTTCTCGCCTTTGCTCACCCTTTGGCAACGAAGAAGGTGAATAAGAAAGTGCTCAAGACTGTGAAGAAGGCGTCCAAGGCCAAGCACGTCAAGAGAGGTGTTAAGGAGGTTGTGAAGGCGCTTCGTAAAGGAGAGAAGGGTCTTGTCGTCATCGCTGGTGACATCTCTCCACCAGACGTCATTTCACACTTGCCAGTTTTGTGCGAGGACTCTACAGTCCCTTACCTCTTTGTCCCATCAAAGGAGGACTTGGGCTCAGCGGGCGCTACAAAGAGACCAACGTCAGTGGTGATGATTGTTCCAGGCGGTGGTAAGAACAAGAAGAACAGCGAAAAGGCTGAGGAATACCGTGAGAACTTTGACGAGATTGTTAAGGAGATCCCATCGCTATCCTGATTATACCAAATGGGATATAAAATTTGTACATTAGCAGCTTCTTCTCCTTAGTGTAATAATGCATGGCCTACGAGATGGTTTACACCGTGAGTGATAATTGTAACTCGACAATTATAAATATAAATAAGAACCAATGCAGAGTCAATGTTGTATATGTTTACTCGTTCAACTGGGCCCTAACCCATCCTTCTAATCCACCCTTGATAATGATCTCTTGTAAGTTCGTACCCAACTCTCCAACCTTCTGTTGAAGTACAATGTCACCTTCTGGACCGTCTCTGACGGTAACAGTAGCACTGGTAACGTCCCATTTGAGGAACCATCCGGTTCTTCTGGTGAGTTCCTTTGGTGCGTCTTTGTACTTCTCCCTCAAGGTGTTGATCAAATCTGGAATCTCCAAGGTAAGCAGTGCGTTGTTGATGGAGTTTCTTGAAAATATGTTACCAAAAGAACCAGCAACAACGAGTTTCATGTCTCTAGCCAAGATGGCAGTCGCAGCCTGCTCTCTGGAGGAACCGGTACCAAAGTTGTAACCGGAGACGATAATATCACCAGCTTTGGTCTTTGCACCGAACTCAGAGTCGTAGTTCTCCATACAAACTTGAGCCATCTTCTCTCTTGGAACGTCATCCTGGTATGTGTACTTACCAGGATAAATACCATCGGTGTTGATGTTATCAGCATCACAGAGAACCAACTCACCTTCAATGGATCTTGGGAAACCTTCCAACACCTCAACGCCTGCAGTCTCTCCACTAGAGACACTCTCATCAGATACTGGCTTCTCTGGGATATCAATGGACTTCACAATACCATGAGCCCCGTGAACTGGACCACCACCAATCTCCTCAGGACCACCAATCTTACCCAACACCGCAGAAGCAGCAACAAGTTCCGGTGAGGCCAAGTAAGCCAAGGCATCCTTAGAACCCATTCTACCCTTGAAATTTCTGTTTGTAGCAGAGATACCAATCTCACCTTCTTTCAACAAACCAGCACCCAATCCGATACATGGACCACAACCTGCTGGTAATGGAATAGCACCAGCTTCTAACAAGGCATTCCAGGCACCATCGTGTTCAGCATCCTTTTGAACATTGGACGAAGCAGCTGCAATGTAGAACTCCACGCCTGGAGCAACTTTGTGACCTTTAATGACCTCAGCAGCAGCTTTGATATCAGAGAGACGAGAGTTAGTACAAGACACGAGATAAGCCTTGTTGATTTTCAAGTTCTGTTTGGAGAGATCGGCCAAGGAGGTTGAAATCTTGACAGAGTTTGGGCCAGAGACGTATGGAGACAGAGAGGACAGATCCAAAGTCAAGTGCTTAGCGTAATAAGCATCTGAGTCTGCAGATACACTGTTATCAATCAAGTTTTGCACAGTCTGTTCGTTAACTCTTGGGTGTGGTTGTGGTAAGACTTGCAATCTCTCCTTGTACCAGTTGATGAGAGTTTCATCCACTGGGAAAACACCAGAAAGAGCACCCCATTCGGTGGTCATGTTGGCGATAGTCAATCTGTAGTCAATGGACAACTCATCCAAATGATCACCTGTGAATTCAATTGCATGGTTCAGCACTTCATCGTTGTTGAAAGCACCACAGAGTGCAACGATAACATCCTTACCAGAAACTCCCTTTGGCAATCTACCTTTCAACTCGACCTTAGCCACTGGTGGGATCTGCCACCACGTTTGGCCAGTTGCCCAGATTGAAGCAGCATCTGTTCTGACGATTGGGGTACCCAATGCACCAATACCACCATAAGTGTTTGAGTGGGAATCTGACGCAACCGTCAAGTTTAATGGGAATGCATATCCTTCTTCAATCATGATCTGATGACCAATACCACGTCCTGCTGGGTAAAAATCGATACCTTGTTCCTTTGCAAAGTTTTCAATGTTGTGGTACTTCTCCAGGTTCTTTTCACTCTTGTTCTGAACGTCATGATCTAGAGTGTTGACGATCTGTCTGTTATCCTTGACGTTCTTGTATCCCAAACCTTTGAATTTGAGAGCCACTGGCCATGAGTTGTCATGTGACATACAGTGTGCCGGTTTGATAGAGACATAATCTCCAGATTTGACGATTTTGCCCTTTGGCAAACCAACCGCATATCTCTGTACAATCTTCTCTGTAAGGTTCTGACCTGCCAGTTTGCAGACAGTTGTGGAGAAGTTACGTCTCGACATTAGTTCGTCACAATGGAGTGTATGCTTTCAAGCGATGTATAAACTGAAGAGGAACGGAAATTGTTTGTTTTTTTCTCTTGCCTGGTTTATACGTGAAAGACTCATCGCATCGATCATGTCTTTTCTGTAAGAGAGTGAGCCACTATAAACGCGCCGGTCTCGGGGAAAGCGCCGGAAGCGGAGGTTGACCAATCAGAGCGCGATGATTAGTGAGAAGGCGCTGGGCTGCTACACAGGGGCACCAGGGGCTCCAAGAAGGGGCTCCGTTTCCTCGTGGTAGGAAATGCTGTCTTACAGCAGCTGAATATGGCAGCCAATTGAGATTGCTCGTGCCTGAAGAGTACTTTGAGGCCCAGCTTTAAACTTGATTACGTAAGCATTCGCAGCGAGATATGGCGTTCCGAGTTCCGGTACAGTTCAATTGGATTGGCAGATGGTCAGTCCGTTGTACGTCGACTGTTTGCCATTTGCTCGGTGCACCCCTGGTGGATGGTATAAGTCCTTCCCATTCTGAATGCCTTCATTCTGAATGTCTTCGTGGGGTAAACGGGCTCATTATAGATAAACCAGGGCCAAAAATAGCGTAGGATACACATTTCGGAGGTTCTGCTTTGAACACTCATCGTGTGCATAGAAGTTCGGGCACTATTGTCACACACAGACCATTCTTGAGAGATCTAAAGATACACATTGCATATCCCGTTTCAATCAGGTTCATAGAGGCACGGATGACTCATGATGTCATTTCATTATGAGATGGTTTTCGTAGACGTCTAATTAGTCAACAACAGGGTGGTGGAGCGTCACTTCTTTCACTTTATGACGCGCGTGAACCAACCCTCTCCCCCCAAGAGATTCCGCTAAATATCGATGTGCATCATGGCATTTACCGTCTTTCAATCAAGTTGACCGCGCCCAGTAATGAGTTCTTACAGTGTGGCTTAGAGTTTAGTCACAGACGATGAGTAACGAAACTTCCTCAAGAGCCCGTTAATGTCACTTTGAACCACACCGCAATGCGAGTCATTTAACAAAGACACGACCCTGCCCAGCGTGTCAGTGCCTAACCTGAAATGATCACGATAAACTCGAAATACACCGCACATCAAACATATACGAAGAGAGCGTAGGTTTGTAACACTGCATGGACAATACACAGAGAGCGGTGCTGTTTAGTTCGCCAATCGAGGATGCGCGGCGGTGTTCTGCTCGTATAAGGCAAGTCTGGCCCAACGTAGTGATTAATCACATGGTCTTTGGTACATGAGTCCATGACTGTGCGAGCGAACGGCACAGCAGAATAACAAAGCTAAATGACGAAAGTTAAGGCACAAGGAGCGTCTCACCGGGACGACCAAAGCGACAACATCTGTCCGTCCCCGTTCAGTTTCCGCAAATGCCCTGGGGCGTTCATATGTTTCAACTCTGAAACGTTAAAATGGCACAAAAAAGTGCAAACTCATCGTGCATTTAGCTGCATGAAAGCAGCGTGACAAAGTCCCGGACAAACTTTTTTTAACACCCGCAAGGAGAAAGAGCAAGCAGCAAATGTCCGTTCAACAAAGAGGTGGTTTAACAGCACTGAGGGTGATACAACAGTGTGTGTGTAAATGGGAAGTGTTGTGTGCTACACCCTATCTGTGCTCAATTTCCAGTCTTCTCTGTGTTCATTTCCCTATCCTCTCGCAGTGGAGTGGTCAAGGGCCCTGAGCCGTGGGAAAAGGGTGTGTCTGGCCATGAAGCTGTAGTTCATTTCTGATATCATCATCATGCATGAAGTGGTTTGTTTCTGCTACACACTGGCCATTTTCCCTCTGCTTTGTTTGCTGCCTGTGTAAGTTCCATGCACTTGTAACTAAAATGATGTGGTGTCGTTACTTTGCATGTACTGTTGTTGCGTGTACTTCCTCAAGGGCAGAGAAAAGTTTTCTTTTCGTTGCCAATTGCTAAATGTGGTTTGGCAATGTTGGGTCATCTGTTTTAACGTTGACAGCTTAATATATAAAGACCATTTGTTGTTCAGTTCGCTCAATTCTTTTCCAATAGGGCTTTTTACCAATCAGGTTTACAAATTGTGGTACAAGTTTCAACAAAATAACTAGCTCAATTACACACCAATGCAATTGAATTTAAAGAATTACTACTTTTGGATTGCTCCACTACTGTGCACTGTATTGGCCATTATCCTTTCGGGTGTTCAGGTGTTTTCAAACCCCTCAAGAAGTCCTCAAAGATACTTACTTGAATTCGATATTTCACAGGCAAACTTCAGTGCTTTGTACCCATTGACGCCAACTCCAGATGAAGAATTGACCATATCCAATACAAGCTTCACGGACAATGTTTTCCGTTTTGGTCTTTGGGGTTACTGTTCCGGTTCTCGTACCGTCAACAGTGCCGGCTTGGTGAACACAGGCTCCTACAGAGCCAATGGTTGCACATCTTCCCATTCCCATTACAAGATTGATATTCCTGCCTTGCTGTCGAACAACTTTGATACTCCATCAGGTTATAGCCTAAATGAGGACTGGCCACGTGTCAGTAAGTTGAACAGAAAGGCAAATACCATTTATAACAGTGCCCTTGGTGGATTTGTCCTCGCATGTCTGACGACTGCTCTGTTGCTTATTGGTTTACCAGTTGGTTTCTTCTTCCCATTCGCCCTTTATGTTGTCTACATTGTTGGTATGGTTTTCACATTTATCCAATGGATCTGTATGGTTGTCGCCAGTGGTACCGCTCAGAAGCTGTTGGACGATTTGTCCAATACATACACCAGTGAAACATACAGAACCGTCGCTGATAAGGGTCATACCTGGTTAGGAATCTCTTGGACGGCATTTGTCTTCAGTGTGTTGCTATTCGTTTCACTCTCTATTGCTCTTGTTGGTAAGATTATGATTGACAGACGTGAGGCAAAGCTACAACAACCTTATGATGAGACCGAAGCCAACAAGGAGGTTGCTGGTGATGTTACTAGTGCACAACTCAGTAATAACGCAGGCACAGAGGTTGGAGTAGACCCACAGCAAGATTTTTATGCCCAACAACAAGGTGAATACGTTGTCGACCCACAGCAGCAACCAATACAGCAGGTTCCAGTCCAACAACACCAATGATCATTGCGCTTTCAATGTGAAGACATTCTTCGCTCATTTGACACATTCCCTTCTTAATATTTTCCCTATAATGCCACTTTAATATAATACTAATTGTTTCTCATGGTCATTTTGATGGCAGTGTACATAGTATTATCCCCCCTGATATGTAATCAATTAGGTCGGTAGAATATGCCCTGTCTTCAATTTCCAAACCTGAACAACGTAGTTATACCTCGAGAGCATCACGCGTAGCTAACCTGTGCAAATAAGACTACATCAACGGCTCACCAGTCCAGAGATCATCAAACCAAATCAATTGGCTTTGATACTTGATATCACAGTATATAATGCAACCATATAATATCAAAAACCTCCAAAGTGCATATATATAAATCCAGCGACCTTTCATTACAATAGTTGTGCTTCAACGACACACACATCGTTAAAAAGCAGGCGCGTATTACATACACAACCATGCGTTGAAAAGACAACTCAAACAACGCACACTCTCCAATAAATACAACTTCGCCGTCATGGCTATACTCTGGTCTTCTATACTTCATCCTTCGCTTAGTTCCACCCTCTCCAATTGCTTCCTCTATTACTTTTTAACCATAAACACATGAATTGTAAATTCCAGTGATTTGATTGGCCGATGCTACGCGCGTTCGCGCGCGCGCCAACATCAACCGCACAAGTCAACTGCACAAATCAACCGAGAACCCAGTCACAGCTTGTCAAAAACAAGACGGAGGCAGAGATCAGGACTGTTCACTATTATGGTATTGCACAATGATATCCCCCTTATTGGGCAAAGAGAACATAGCCCAAGATGGCAAGGATCAAGACGATGATTGCGATGACCAAACCAACGTTCTGTTCACCACCAGTGGTTGCAGATGCGCCTGGACCAGATGAAGATGGCAATGGACCGTCAACTACACCAATCAACATTGGCTCGAGCATCTCTCTTGCCTCTTCAGAGTGGCCAATATCCTACGAATAAGATTCCACGTTAGTATCATGTCCCTATCAAAAAGAAATCAGTCCACGTCTGGTGAGACAGAAACTGATAGGCAAGCCCAAAAAACAAATAGGCAAACGCCGTTCTATAACGTACATCGAATGGACCGGTAGCGTCGATACCACCACAGTCGGTCATAACTTCTTCACCACCTCTTTAATAAAGTTAGCACCATTAGAACCATTTGGAGTGACAATAACTAATGATCAGAATAACCACTTACGGATGCTCATCCAGGAAGGCTGTACAGTCATAAACTTTACCGTCAATCACCATCCAAAGGTCATCTTTGGTGTTGTGCTTTGAAATCTCATCGAATGTGTAAACCTTGGTAGTAGTGCTAGACATCTTCGGAAGCTTGTTGAATTGCTCTGTGGATAAAACTTGGAAGGTGAGAAAAGAAGAAGAGAATAATGTTAATTTCACTTTTTTGGCCCTTTTATCAGCTCGTGATGAATCGAGATTCCAAATTCCCGTCAAATTTTCCCAAAGAAAAAAAAAATCCCACAAACGATTAAGTGGTTTTTGTTCGTTCCGTAGCCTTTGGAGGGTTTGTTGGGGATATTTTACACGCATTGGGAAATATTCGCGGATCCATGGGGACAAATCGCAATGGAAAAATCCCCTGTTCCGGTAAAGCGGACCTTGACTTCCTATTAGGGAAATCGTAGATATCGGTGCTACATGTGTCAGTGGGTTCTCCACCAATGAAATGTCAATGGAAGTTTTGTCATCTTGATCTGGGACGATTCAGCGGCGTATATAGTTATAAGGTCAGCTCTAAAAATCGAAGCCAGCATCCTTCAAGGCCTTTCTTCTCTGTTCTTTCTTTTTGTTGGCATTGGCGTTGAGGGTCTCGAGGTCCTCCTTTGGCTTTGACACTCTGAAGTAGTTCTTCTTGAACTTCTTTGAAGCTTTGAACTCCTCGTCCACCAAGTTAACCTTCAACTGATGGTTGAGCAATAGGTAGTTGTTCATGGTTTCCTGTGCAACCTTTGCGTCGTCAACGTTATCGAACTCAACAAATGCAAAATGTTTGGATCTACCACTCTTCTTGCTTCTTGGAACGTTCACATTCGTGATATCACCGAATTGATTGAAATATTTCTTCAATTCGGATTCTTCGAAGCCTTCAGGTAGTCTACCGATGTAGATTAGCCCTTTCTTCAACTTCTTAGATTGTTTAGTAGATAGGGCAGACTGCTTTGGGAGTTGTTTCACCTCGTGCGACTCTTTAGATTTCTTCTTTGGTCCAGCTTCGTCTTCGTTTTCTTCCTCTTCTTCGGACTCTTCCTCATCCGTACTGGAGAATCCACCAAATTCTTCCTCTTCTGAGTCTTCCTCTTCTGAGTCTTCCTCTTCTTTGTTCTCTTGCTCTTGCTCCTCTTCTTCATTCACAGCATCCTCACTCTCACTCGCACTCTCATCTTCACTTACATCAATAATGGTGAGTTCCTCTTCCTTTGGTGCTTTCTTCTGTACACTTTTCACCTTCTCATTTCTTTGAACGTCTCTTTTTGGCTTGATACCGGTCTTCTTGCCTAATTTAACACCCATTTTGACCACTTGCCTCTTCACTACTTCGCTGGTTTTATACGCTTTCATACACACAGAATAACTAAAAACGTTTCGAAAAGCCCACAAAAAAATTTTCCCAGAGCTCATCGGTTCGAGCAGCACGAAATCGTTGCTGTGCCAACACTGATGAGTACCCATCTCGTTTTTATACACTGGAGTACTACATCCATAAACTGTAGTAATAGATTTATTATGCTCTATAAGATGTTCTTTTCCATGAGCTTGAAGGTGGAGTGAAATGGTAATCCAACGCAGTTGAAGTAATCACCATCGATTTTCTTCATCATCAAGGCACCTCTCAACTGGACTCTATAACCGGCAGCAACACCAAGTCCCTCTTCAGTATCGACGTAGCTCTGTAGGAATTCGTCGCTCAACGTCTCATCGAAGTAGATACTCGTCTGCTCCACCATGGTATCCATCTCGCCATCAACGAGGAGAACAACAGCAGTGAGTACATGTTGAGGCTGGGCACAATCTCTGTAATGTTTCAGGTTCTTCAACTGGTGCTCCTTGTCGATTGGCTTCTCGTAGATCTCACCCATCAGCTCAACGACAGTATCTGCTGCTAATATAACCGTGTTTTCATGTTCATTCTTTGATTTCTGGGTGAAATGTGGTTAGTAGTGATCATACCACTCTTAATACGGAACTACTCACTAAATCATCATAAACAGCTTGCGCTTTACCTATAGCAGTGTGTCTTACGTACTGAGATTGATTGTTAGCAATCATGGAATCAGCTAAACACCATATAATGGGATTACACTCACTTCTTTTGGTTCGTAGTCCTCCTTCTTCAGATTCTCCTCGAAATTGGATGGGATTACTTCAACGTTCTTGAACCCCATTTGTTCGAGAATTTCAATTCTTCTAGGCGAGGTGGAAGCAAGAATGAATCGTTTCGTATTCAGCTTGTCAAATAAAGGATGTTTGAAGGGTTTAAAGGTCATTTTAGCTATAATGTATGCTGGTTGTTGCTGTAGTGGTTGTTGCTGTAGTTGTTGTCGTTCTTTGAAAATGTTTGACAACGATAGTTCGCTGATTACGAGCGAACAACTCGTATATATCTGCCTGTTCTAAAGAACTAATTAATCGATTGGTGAATGAATTACTTGGTCAAGGAAAAGTACTTTTTGCATATCAGGCTTACTTAGTATCTTCTTGAGCTGTTCCCTAAGAGCTGGGTACGAGTCCAAGGTTATCCCCTGGTGCTGAGTGATGAATTGAGCATTAGTGATTATCGTAATGTCCGCAATGTTGAGGTCATCACTTACAAACCAACCGTTGTTTCAGGTCGCTGTATTGCTCTAAACCGTGATAATACCATTCTCTTACATCTCGTATTGTTCTCTGCCACCTGGTGGGTCTGTTCTTGGAACAAGCCCTTTACCAGGATCATATACCTGGGTACGTGCAAAATTGGCAGTATCGTACTCTATCCACTCTGTCTGTTACCGGCTCAAAGGTGAAGTAAGATCGTGATGGCACAACTGTTCTGTATCGTACTTCTCACCAAGGTGTTGTAAAAACACTGTGCTTTCATCTACAGCCACATTGTTCCCTTGAGAATCAACATCCATCTACACTGGGTTAAAAGCATCTGGATCTATCCCTGACTACCAATATTGCTTCAATTCATCACCAGTCAACTTGAACGACCTATGCTGGTACTCCAGCTTAAGCAGTAGTAACATCAAAGACAGTCTTTGTCCAATTGGGGTTAGTGCACTGTACAGTTTAAGATACAGTGGTTCCAACTGTGTATACTTTGTATCCACATCGATTTGTACCACTTATACCGAATACTCGCTTTCTACTGGTTCAGTCCAGCTCCCCAGTTGGATACTCAAGGTCAATCCCGTTTAAGGTCTTCTCTAAGTTGTACACGTCGCTGGCTTTTATGCTGTCCTTCAGATGCCACCAGCCATGACTGTGGATGGTTATCAGAACATCACCAGTTTTGCATATCACGCTGCTGTAGCTTCGCTCGCTGTTAATACATCACCAATGTCCATTACGCAGATCAAATCATTACTATTATAACCTATCTATGACGGGTTAACGTCGTGTAATTGAATCCTATCACTGACTTTGTACTTCTCTTCCATATCCTCAGTGAATGCCACTTCAGTGCCAACTAAGTTCTTCCAATCACCTTGATAAACGTCGTTGTTGACCATGAACAGAGGAGTCTCTGTATGTAATCCTGAGACTTGTAGCTTTGCTGTTGGAGGGATCGTGGATGTATTGAAATTGTTCGATGGGACATCTAAAGTGACATAAACGTCTTCGTACTCCTCTTCGTCTCCTTCTGCCTTCTTGCTGTTCCTCTTATCTCTTGCCTTTATATCAGCATCAGAGCCAGCTTCATGTGCATTGAGAAAGTCCCAATGCATCTCCTCTCCTTCAGTGAGGAATTCACAATTGCCATTCATGACAATTTCCCACTTCCCTTCCTTATCCAGCTGGTACTCATCCAAACTACAAGATCCGGCTCTTAACCTTGTATCCTCATCGTCAATGGTTTCACGAACGTTTGAGAATCCCAAGAGTGACATACCCAAGGCAATCTTTGTAGCAGCATGGGTAACAAACAGAACGGTTTCGATTTCAGGATACTTCTCCTCGAACGTTGGGATGAACTTTGATAAGAACACCTTACAACGGTTCATAATCTGCTCTTCGTTCTCACCGTCTGTAGATGGATAATGAACAGGGGACCACGTGTCCTTCAGATTGGGGAACCATTGGGACAATATCTGGCAATCAGCAGGCTTTGGAATGGTTGGTCTATCTGGCTTATACCATTCACCGATACCGTTTTCCAATACGATATCACAGTCCAACAGCTGCGCAATTGGCGTCGCTGTTTGTAAGCACCGGTAAAACGGCGACGAAAAGATCATCGAAGGCTGTGGTTGAATCGATAGAATGTAATGGGCCAACTCCTGTGCCTGTTCTAACCCATGCTCCGCTAGCGGCGGATCACCATCGATACCTGTCACAGGCTTAGGATGCGGTGGGGGTAACCAGTTAGATCTGTACCCGTGCTAAGGAAATCAAACACGTTAGTTAACATCACATGGCAATACGAGATCTGAAAAACTCACTCTAGCAATGTAAATAGTCTTGAGAGTCATCGTTGCTCGTCGTCCTGGAGTAAATGTTCTTCGACACACACAGGTGATGTGTCTCGAGTTTTAAGGTTTATAGGTGGTGTAAGGGTGTTGTGTTTTTTTTCCATTTCCGCATTTGCTCTGGGATCTTCAACATTTCGCGGTGCTCAATACGTTCTGTGTGTGCGTGTTTTACCACACAACACCAGGCATCAAAGCCGTAGGAGGGAAATGGCACCAGGACCTTCATCAAAGAGAATAAAGACGCTGTCGATATGCCGTCCCATAGTGTATGGCAACACAGCTAAGCCCTTTGATCCGGAGCACAGGCCACCAAATGCGCCATCAGAGCATACCCATACATGGACGGTGTTTGTTCGCGGTCCGTACGGTGAAGACGTCTCGTACTTCATCAAGAAGGTTGTGTTTAAACTGCACGACACCTATAACAACAGTACGAGATCCATCGAGTCTCCGCCGTTTGAAGTCACGGAGACCGGCTGGGGTGAGTTTGAGATCGGGATTAAGATATTCTTCGTCAATGAAGCCAACGAGAAGAATGTGTCGCTGTATCACCACTTGAGACTACACCCGTATGGGTTGCCTCTCAATGCCGTGCCTACTGAAGAGCAGAAGAACGTTGAAAGCATACAGTTCGACGAAGTGGTGTTTAATGAGCCAACTGAACAATTGTTCCATATAATGACACAGAAGCCGGGTAATATGGTTCCAGAGTTGAAGACGCAGAGCGTGTTCAGCAAACAGACAGAAAGAGAGGAAGTTGTTAGGATTGAGAATGGAATCAAGAAAGTCAGACAGGAGATTGAAAAGTATACGAAGAAGTTGAATGAACTTCAACAGATAAAGGGTCCTTGAAGCTTTCCATGTTTAATGAATATGTACGGGTTGTACAGTTTATTGTAGTGGGCTGGGGGAGAATTCTCTACCATCCGTCACCCCATCCATCATCTTGACCATCAAGATCTAGATCTAGTTTCAACTTACTTTTGCTTTTAAGCTGCATGCCTTTGGCCTTGGAAGCTGGCTTAACCACTGGCTTAGATTTTGTATCCTCCGTAACCAAATTGGTCACTTTAGGTGCCCTTGATTTAGCCACTGGCTTAACAACTGGTTTAACAACCGGTTTGATGGTTCCTGCTGCTGGCTTTTCAACTGGCTCACCCCATCCATCATCATCAGCATCGATCTCAATGTCATCATTGTCCCAGTCGTTGAAATACGACTTCTGTTGAGCATTAGATTTAGATGGTTCGCCTCTTCCAAACGTTGTTTGTTCGAAAGTTTCAACAACTTTTGGCGTGCCAGCTCTACTTAGATCTGGCGTGATACCATTGGATACGTCGTTGTTTAAAGATCCACCGAGTCCTGTAGTCAATTTGGCAAATGCTCCACTCAAGTTTAGACCAAAATTCTGGACATTAGATGCAACTTGTTCAACTGTATCATCTGCTTCATCTGCATCCACTGGCAATTTAGAGGCCTCCTCTTTAATCTTGTTGAAGAACATGTCAAAAGCCTTCTGTGCCTCGTCACGAACCCTTGAACTCCTGTCCAACAAACTAGGAGCAATAACCGTCAGGATTTTATTGGCAATAACATCTGGTGTAAAATAGTCTAAACATGTACACAGAGCAAGTAAACCAGCAAGACGGGATTGCAAATGTGGATCTTTTAAAGACTTACCAAATGCAGTCGCTAGAACAGTGGATCTTGAGCTCTTGTTTAAATGTTCCGCAATTTTACCCAAAAGAATCGTTGTGGTGGTCCTAATATCAGGTTTTTGATCGCTTTGAGTCTTAGCCAAATATCTCAACAGTTCGTTGTTCAACTGGCGATCGCTTAATTTTGGTGCAATGTAGATAACAGCCTTTATCGTCTCCTCCCTGATCACTTCATTGGAGTCTGAAAATCCAGTAACGAATGAATTGAACATTTGATCTGAAATATCATTTTTGGTCAGATTTTCGACATACTTTGGTAGGAACCCCAATAATAGCATACGGATTTGTCTATCTGGAATGGTGAACGCTTTCAAGATGATGGGCTTCACCAATGAGTCAAATGGAATCTTTGGTAAAGTTTCTGAATATGATAAGATATATTTCAACGATAACGCAGCTTGTGTTGGAGCTTGTGTGAAGAACTGCGCCAATTCAGGTATAACCCTGTATTCCAAAAACCCTGGAAGGGCATCAGCTTTGACACTATCTAAAGAATCAAAGAGTCTGATCTTTTCATCTTCTGATTTGAGAGTGAACTCATCCAAGTGCTCATAAACGTTTATCAACACTGAGTGATCGAATGTAGAAACTCTGGATAAGTACTGTTCAACTGTACCTCTTGTCGTTGGAGACGGAGAGATCAATTTGGAGAAGTTTTGACCAGCAAGACCTTTAGGAATCAACTTCATAGTGGCCAGTTCACTGATATCAAAATGGTAATCACCATTATGGAACAAAGTGTAGATAAAAGTCGCCAGTCTCCAAGAGTCCAACTTGAGCGCCATTTTGCCTCTTAATGAATCGATTCCCTTTTCATTCACCTCTGGTGGAAGGTAATCGTTAAACCCAGGTAAAGCATATGAAGACTTGTACAGTGGTTGTTGTGCATCGCTGCTCAAATTAGTACATACTTCGAACCCACCAACTCTTATTTCACCTGATTTGGTGACGTACACTGTTGCTGGTGATAGCTGTCCCAATACAGACCCACCTTCCACATTGATAAACTTAACAGCCTTTGCAACATAATAAGTAACCAGTATGAGCATCTCATCAGCAGTTTCCACGGCTCTCAAAACATCGCACAATGGTACAACACGTTCGGTTACGATGTAAAGCACAGAATCCATCTCAAACGTGTCCAACACCTTCAAAACACCAGGCAGACGCATTGATCTAAGCTTTCTAAGGGCATTCAGCGCCAACGCATCTTGTTCACTGCCATCTTTGTTTCTCTGAAATATGGTGCAGCAGCTTCCATCGTCCTATAGCTGATCAGTTAGCATTGGATACTCAACAACAGGCCCATAGTGGGGCCCTAAGCGACCCACGGTACATACCTTCTTTGTTCCATCAAACACCTTCCAAATGCTCTGCGGGAACTCTGAACTGAGCTTCTGCTCCTCTCCAATGTTGTAAGGTATCGATGATCCCGTTAAAGAACCTATTGCACTAGCAAGGAAGTTCATTTTGGCTCTTCGGAGACCTCTTTGAAGTAGCCGCCGTAGTTTTGTTGTCTTGTTGTTGTTTTTGGCGTTGTTGAACTAAACGACAGGCCACAACGCGACAAAAAACAAACATTGAACAAGCAAATCGCGGTGAGATAAAGCCTTCTACAACTACACAAAATGGCACTCTCCTTTCTATACATTTTCTTTTGTTTTGATCCAATATGTGAAGAGCTGAGCCTTTAGAACCCTTCTGAACCGTTGAAACCGATGAAGCCTGTGAGCAGGAAGATGTTGTAGTAAGGCTTCTTCGCTATTTGGTTCGTATGGTTCCATGCGCTGGTTAAACGGCCATCGATACAGGAACCTGACATGTAGAAGTTGTCTGCACCTGAACCGTCAAACATGTGTGCAAACGCATCTTGAAGAATCGTTAGCTGTAGTCTCTCGCTGCTACCAAATTGCTCGTCGATGTACTTCTTGGTGAAGAGATCCTTGTCTAGGTCAGGGATCTTCAACAAGCACTGATCAATTGGAATCAAAATGTTTGGCACCTGCGTATACTTGTCTAGGAAGAAGAGCGCGTTTGGCACAGCGTCATCACCCAAGTGAACCACCGAGGATCCGATCCAAGAGGAGCATTTGCTCTTACACTCTGCGATGATTCTGTACATCTCCTTGTACAGGGAAGGACACGCCTTCACTCTATGGAGCCCCTGTCCAGTGGATGTAAGTTTATAATGTGATCCGTTGAATAGATCGTCATCTGCAATGGACCACAGATGAATCATTTCACGCTGAATCACAGACCACAAGGTCAATGACTGCTTAACGTATTCGAACTGTCTGTGGTGATCGTGGGTCAATCTCGAGCCAGATCTGCCGTACTGGATACCAAGGTTGAACTCCTTGGCGATTGCAGGGTCTTGGAACCTCTCTAATCTTTCCAGGAATCTAAGGATTGGTTTTCTGTTTGAATGTGTGTATGCGTTGAAGTCACCAATGGAATACAACACTTGGCGAATATCCTCCTTTGAGAACCCCATAGGCGACGAGTACCTAGCAGAGAGCTTCTCAATGGCATTCTCTTTTGTCTTGATCTCTCTCTGCACTTGTGATCTTGATTTGCCAACTGGAGAAATCTCTGCAGTAGCATAGATTATTAACTCATCGTCAAATACCCGTAGAGCTTTACCATTATCGCCAGGTTTAGAGCTCAAATAGGAATAGACGGTTTTGATTGGTTTGTACAAGTGGAACTCCATATGGGATTCAATCTCAGGTAATCTTGAGTCCATAACCATATAGCACAACTTACCAAAAGTGGATCTCATACGTTCAGGGTTCATGATCTTGTAGCGTCTTCCAATCTCAAAGACAGATTTGTACCATTCAGCGTTATCTTCAAAGTTCTTGTTTTGAATGAGAGCTTGGCCGATCTTCAAGTTCGAAGCAACAACCAAACCTGCCAAAACAGAGCACATTTCTTTCAACTGGGCCACTATACGCTTTGACTTGGAAGTGTATGATAGTATATCAACCTTATCGGTGTATTCTGATACACTCAGCGCCGCCTCCAACAGCTGTAACAAGTGGCGTTCCTCGTATGTCAGTCTCATAGGAATGAACTTGACCTGGCTTTTTATCGACTGGATCAACTTTTCATTGATTGAAGATGGCTCGGGTTCAACGTCATCACCAACGTCTACATCTCCATCGGCATCCTCAGATTTGTCACCATTGGCGGTTTCAGACTCTTTCTTAGAATCGTCAAACAGCTTGACAAAGTCATGAGACTTTCTTTTTCCACCATGATGGATCAACTGGAAACAACCACCGCAAAACCCTTCCTGGCAGTCTTTACACTCGACTTCTATACGCATATCCTGGCACTCGGAACATAGGGTTTGGTCCCTTTTAGATTCCTCGCTCTCATCCAGGTCAATTTCCGCCAAATGTTTATCGTCGTCTGCGTCTTCACCAACGTTTTCAGAGTCCAGAATTTCCTTCAGAGTTCTAGAGGACATTGTCTTTTTACCAATATCTACGGTTATTTCGTATTCCCCTTTGTCATGTGAGAAGCAGACAGCAAAGGCTGCACACCAAAATGTTTTTTTTTTCAAGCCCTCGGAGTGCTTTTTACAGGTTTTTTGTCTTCGGCTCTGTTCACTCTGTTCAACATTAAAACATGAACTGTTAAGCTATATCACCTAATTTGCGTTCTAGGGTGTCAGAGTAAGAAGCACTGTGTATATTTGTATGTGAAGATTTATAGGCGGGCTCTACAGTTGTAAATATGAGTATTTAGAATTGCATTAATGTACAGTATTTTCCCTTTATATACCTCTCACTTTTCTGTTGGTAATGATTATAGATTTTGGGTTTAGGTTGGTAACAGGATTATGATGATGGCAATGGTCTTAAGGCTCTTCTGTAGAGTAGTCAGCAGCGTTGATCTTCTCCGAGAACTTATCCTCTATATGTGAACAGAGATCTGACAAATCTGCAAGACCCTTTTGGAATGCCTCCACAGCAGTTGTGCTACCATACGTCTGAATACGGATGTTGAGCTTTGTCTCTGAAGGATGTGGGATGGAGTAGCCACAGAATTCAACATCAGGACTAGAATAGTTCATGTGTTAGTATACGGATTAAGTTGACGGAACATCTTTTTCCAAAAATGCCAAAGACCGTTGCCGATCCTTCAGAGGGTGAACGTGGTACTCACTTCTTCATTATTATGTATCTGAGAGCGTTACCCAAAGTGTGGTCTTCTTCTGTAATTTGGAAAGAAGCTGCAGTTCCATCTTCTGTAGCACCAGGAAGGATCTTAATCTTTTCTGTGTCCAAGACCTCTTGTTCTTCTTCTTCTTCTTCAATGACGTCTTTCATGGAGACGTCAACGTCTTGAACTGGTTCTTCTAATGACATAGTGGATCAAATTGGGGCAGAGTGTAACTGTACGAGCGTGTTGACACAACGGGAATGGCGTGGATCAGCAATAGTTTAAAGAACAACCACAGTTAAATGCTCATCTCCTACTTTCTCGTCACGGTCAAACCGAACGATGAAGAAGAAAAAATTTGTGTGTGGGTAACCGATGTGTGTCTCCTACCGATGAGTATAGCACATTCACAGAAAAGGGTATTACCCTACTCTATGGCCCAAGCTCCGACTCTGGATCTCCCCCGGAAATACTGGATCTATTGGTACAGACACTAGGAGGGTGCAAAAGGCTTATGTTGGGCTTTGGCCCTTGAACTCGGCGTGATTATGGCGATCTACAATGCATCATGGTGACATCAACACTGGAATTTGTATTCTCAAAGTGCTCGATCAATGCAGAACACTCTCTGGGTGTAGAGTTTTGATTCATCCATGCCATAGTGACTCGTTGAAGAGAGCCATCAGAAGGGAAACGGAATTTCTATACGCTTTAGATGTCACCATATATGTACTAGTGCAATGTTGCAGCACTAATCTCGAATCTCACACCATTTTGATAACATTGCTTTGATTGCTTCAATAAAGTGAAACTTTGCACGCGACATAGATCCTCTTTTGTTCAAAGCTGCGATAAGAAACATCACATTTCTCGATAACGAATTGAAGCAAATTCCAGCTCAAATCATCGAGGCGTCTCTCTACTCAGCTCTGGGCAGCACTTATGGACCAACTACACTGATTTCAAACGAGCAGGTGGTTGCTCCGACAAGAAAAGATCGTCATGGAACTAACTTGTAGGGATCATCTAAAGCTGCTGGACCCAAGCACGCGCGTCAAGACTCCCAACGTGATCTTTGGAAACAAGTTGTAGGCCGGTGTGATCACCATTATATATTATTTTCGCTTGCAAGTCGACTCGCCCATGGTGGCTTGTGTAACTCTAGAACCCCTACCCAAGTTAATAACGATACATGTCGCCATTAAAGATCTACTTATCAAAACACCAAGCCCATCCCCCTGAGATCAAGGAGTGGCACTGCGCCGATGTTCGCCGAAGAGTTAGCCTCCATCGATAGTGTGCCTGTAATCACAGACCCAGCCATACCACAAGACACCATGAAGCAGCCTCGACACGACAAGTACGTGTGTTGCGCGAACCAATGCAGCCAAGTTTGCTTTCCTTTTTTTCGATTGAACCCCCAATCCGACCTATAGCGTTAGGCCATTGATATGGCTACAGAATCATTTATCACTAAACCCCGCTACCACGGATAACTAACGTTTCTGAAACGACGTAATTATCCCTAATGGACTTCAGAAGCGATCAAATCTAACACCCACATAGACACGCCCATCTTCTTACATCTCAGCGCCAATTCTAACACGATCAAGTATACACCAAGTCGGTTAAACATTCCTTACGTCCGTATCTTTCCCCATACATTGTTGTGTAGCCCACAAATCGAGCGAGACTGTCATTTGCGGCACCTGCTGCTTTTGTATGACGTTAAGACAAGGAACAAACAAAAAAAGAAATGTTGTAATACTGCACCCGCCTTTCAATTTTAATCTAATTTGGGGGAAACAACGCTTTAAATTTACCCCCAACCAGTTTGCTTTTGTAGCGTGTTGTTCATGTGAGATTGGGCTGAAGAGAAAAACACAGAGATGCCTCTTGGACGCCCAGCTTGCAGCATAATATGTGACGCTTCTCCTCTTATATAAAACGATTATTGGAGCTGCAAAAACGGACTTGTGTGCCTTGTAATGGAATACTGCTCCATAAAAACTTGTTCTCAATTTGACTTTTTCCTTAAGGTCCCTTCTCCTTTGACTCTGTGATTTCTTAGATCTCGTGACAACTGTTATTGATAGAGTCATAAGACCTTACCAACCATGTCCTCATATGAACAGTATGAGATGAAAGATGCCTCGTTGAAGGATGGCTCCAAAAATACAACGCGTCTGGATGAAGATGTGGAGAACATGAACTGGGACGCGGGCTCAGATGGATCTTCTAAAGGCCCTGATGCAACTACGGGCCATGTTAGGGATACACAGGTTAAGAGGGCGTTAAAGCCTCGTCACATCACGATGATTGCGCTTGGAGGTACCATCGGTACCGGTTTGTTCATCGGTCTCAGTACACCGCTCTCCATTGCCGGTCCAGTCGGTGCTCTTATTGCTTACCTCTTTATGGCAACCTTGGCATACTCGGTTACACAATCGCTTGGTGAGATGGCAACGTATATCCCAGTGACTTCGTCGTTCACTGTCTTCACCGCCAGATTTTGTTCCCCAGCCTTGGGTGTCACTATCGGTTATATGTATTGGTTCTCATGGGCAATCACCTTTGCGCTTGAATTGAGTATCGTTGGTCAGATTATTGAATACTGGACATTTGCAGTTCCCTTGGCCGCGTGGATTGCAATCTTCTTCGTTATTCTTACCTGTGGTAACTTCTTCCCTGTTAAGTACTACGGTGAAGTTGAATTTTGGGTTGCAAGTATCAAAGTCATTGCCATCATCGGTTTCATCATCTACGGTTTGTGCATGGTCTGTGGTGCTGGTCCAGAAGGTGCTATTGGTTTTAGATACTGGAGAAATCCAGGTGCTTGGGGTCCAGGTTACCTGTTCCCAGATACTGCTAGGGGTCGTTTCTTGGGTTGGTGGTCGTCACTTATCAACGCTGCCTTCACATACCAAGGTACAGAGTTGACAGGTATTACTGCAGGTGAATCTAAAAACCCTAGAAAAACAGTTCCAAGAGCTATCAACACCGTCTTTTTCAGAATCTTGATCTTTTACATCCTTTCCTTATTCTTTATCGGTATGATGGTTCCATATAACGACTCTCAATTGAACTCCGATGAGTCATATGTGTCCTCTTCACCTTTCATCATTGCTATTCAAAACTGTGGAACTCCAGTTTTACCGGATATTTTCAATGCTGTTATCTTGACAACCATCATCTCTGCTGGTAACTCGAACGTTTACGTTTCATCCCGTATCTTGTATGCATTGGCACAGAACAAGTTGGCCCCAAGAGTTTTCACTTTCACTACAAAGGGAGGTGTCCCATACATTGCAGTGATCTTCTCTGCTATGTTTGGTCTTTTAGGATTCATGGTTGTTTCAAGTGGTGCCACGACGGTCTTCAACTGGTTTTTGAATATTACAGCTGTTGCTGGTCTTATTGCATGGCTTTTCATCTCCGTCTCACACATCAGATTTATGCAGACATTGAAACACCGTGGTATTTCACGTTCAGAGCTGCCGTTCACGGCTACTTTCATGCCATTCAGTGCATGGTATGCGACTTTCTTCTTCTCATTGATCATTTTCTTCAACGGTTATGACTCGTTTGTTCTGGGCTTCAGCACCGACGCCTTCCTTACAGCCTACATCTCCGTCTTCATCTTCCTGGGGTTGTGGATTTTCTTCCAGTTCTTCTGGTTCAGAGGACCATTACTCGTTCCAATTGAGGAAGTTGATATCGACACCGACAGACGTGAGATTGATAACATTGTCTGGGAGGAGGAACCACCAAAGAACCTCTGGGAGAAGTTCTGGGCCGTTCTTGCATGATAACTCAACGTTTGTGATGTTATATCTTCTCTTCTTTGTACCATCTGTATTTTAGTTCGATTGGGCTTGCTTGCATTGGCAATCAGGGTTTAGTGCTGAAGAATGACCTACGCACACCCCTGCTTCTCACTTGATTTTACCATGTATATCACTTAAGCCATTCTCTAGACACCAATCGCTTCTGTAGCATAGTACCCCATGTCCAAGCCTTGCAACATCCAAACACCAATGGTCTCACTGTTCCCAGTGAATGACGTCAAAGTTGCTGCTCCCCCCCCCCCCGCGACTGGCCGTGCAATTCAGGGAAAACTAGGAAAAGGAAAAAAGAAAGAAAAAAAAAAGAGGAACCACAGCAATGTGTCCGGTTGTGTGTGTCAGCATAAACACAACAACACATCTCTATCGAAGGGCCCACATCTGTCTGACTAAAAGAAGCTAATAGACCAAACAGCATAACCAATCCATTCATACGTGAATCAGGTTAGCATCAACAGACTACGGTAACGACAAGCGCATCTGTAAGATCTCAGTGGCGACCAGTGTTTTTTCCCTCTATCAATTCGCCCGTGTTTTTTTGCCCATATCTGTTTGTTTATTTGTTTGTCTTTTCCTGTTGCGTTTTTTACCTGTTAGTGAAAAGGGGTATCAGCTACAGCTTCCCTGAAGACAGTGAATAAATCAACACAGTGGGAAGTTGGTTACTAGTGACAGTGTTCATTGCCGTCATATTCAGTTCTTGGAAGGATTCCGGATCCCATTTCCACGGTTACTGAAGTGAGGGGGGAAAGGAAAGTAAACAACGAAAACGAAAAGGGGGCCAACTCTGTGTTTGTTTACCAATCAATGGAGATGGCAAATTCAAACGGTGCATCTAACGCATCGAACGTTCCAGGAGGTAGCGGGACTGTCTCTTCTCAACAGGGTCAGGGAATTCAAGGCCAAGGTGGGATGCAACCGGCTCCAAGCGTGCAAAGCGTTCAAAGCTCGACGCCCGGTATTCAGGGACAGCAGGGTCCACTCAATAAGCTGAACGAGGACTCAATACCGAGAATGGGGAGACAGGATTCTCTATCGTTCTACACAAACCTGGGTCCCAACGGTCAGCGGTTGTCGACGAATTCATCCTTGGGCAACTCGTTGGGGTTTGGGAGCTTAGATGCTGGCCAGCCGTTTGACACCGGTCGAGGATTCAGCGTTATCAACAACTTGTTTCTACCGCCACAGCAACAGTCGCAGACGTCTAGTATTGGCGGTGTCAGTAGCGGTGGTGGCAACAGTGGGGTGATCAGCAATACCGGCAGTCAAAATCTTGTCGGTGGTGTTACACCGACGTTCCCTCCTCAAAATGACTACAATACGTATAGTGCGCTGAGACGCCCTTCAGAGCAGTTGGAGCCGTTCAACCCAAGTGTGAAGCTAAAGATGCCATCCTTCTCTAAGAAGAATTCTGTGACCTTCCCAGCTGGCACTTCGTTCTCTGAAGGCGATTTTGATCTGTTTGGTAAGAGAGATTCTGTGAGGGCAAGACAGCCAAGTTTCCTGACGACAAACCTCGATGGCTCCGATTTTGATCTGTTTGCAAAGAGAGATTCTATCAAGAATATTGGTGACGATGAGTTGGGTCTAAGAGATTTGGATCATGCAAAGGCCAGACCACAGCTTCAATATCAACAGAATATGCAAGGCCAGATGAGAAGTATACCTGAGAATTCCCAGGTACGTGATGTTAGTAAAGATGAGTTCAGAACACCAGTATTCACAGGTTACAGAGGTACTCGGCAACAGCAGCAACAACAGCAGCAGCAGCAACAACAACAACAACAACAACAACAACAACAACAACAACAACAGCAGCAGCAGCAGCAACAACAACAACCATCACAAATGCGTGAACAGCCATTCTCTCAACAGATGTTATCACAAAGGCAGAAACATCAATCAACCATTCAAAACAATTCTCAGCAACTACCTCCACCTCAGGTTGTGCCTAAGAAGCGTCAAAGAGAAATTAAACAGCAGAAACAGCAACAAGCTCAACAACTACTTCAGCAACAGCAGCAGCAACAGCAACAGCAAGAATCGCCGGGTCAGCTCACTGCATTAAACCAAAATTCTGTTTCCCAACCAGGATCTAACAAAGCTACAAGTGGACGTCGTCATAAAACTGTCAAATCACTCCCTGAGAACCCAAAGATGAAAACTGCTTCATCGGTAAATCCAAGTAATTCTTTATCAGATGAGAGACCATTGTTGGGTGCTACCAAAGTTGACCAATTAATGCTTGTGATTCAAGCTCGAAAGAAAGGTATACATGATCAGATCCCAAGGGCGTCCGATGGCACCATTTTAGATAACGGTGCTGGTGTTCTTCCCCAAGAAACTGAACTTGTCGGTGGTATAGATAAACCAAAGAGCAAAGCTGCGAAATTCCATGAATGTTCGTACTGCCATAAACGATTTACACAATCTACACATTTGGACGTTCATGTCAGATCGCACATTGGTTATAAACCATTTGCTTGCAATTATTGTGGAAAGAGGTTTACACAAGGTGGTAACTTGCGTACTCATGAGAGGCTTCACACTGGTGAGAAGCCTTATGAGTGTAAGACATGTGGGCGTCAGTTTAGCAGAAAGGGTAATTTGCAAGCACATGAACTGACGCATGGTAATCTGAAACCGTTTCAGTGTAAATTGGATGGTTGTAATAAGTTATTTACACAGTTGGGTAACTTGAAAGCTCATCAAAACAGATCACATCTGAAGACGCTTAACGAATTAACAAGAAAATTGGCTGAGGTGGACCCATCCGATGAACATATCAAACCAGAGGAGCGTGAACTGTTGAATTACTTTGCCGATCTATACAAGAACTCCAACAGAGGAATAAAAGGTCGTGGTAAGAAGAGCTCTAGTGTCGGTTCAGCTCCAGGATCTGCAATAATTCCAACTCAACAGATGGCCCCTCAACAGGACAGAACAGTCCAGCAGCAAGGGCAAGCACCACAGCCACTGAAAACGTCTGTTGAAGGCCAATACCTCGTTGGCACCCCTGGTGAAGCACGCTTCGATGGGTTTAATCCCGATTATCAAATGTCTGGTTCAAAGAAGATCGAATTTAAGGACGTCAACTACCAACAATAGTTGACTTGTACAACCAACATTCTTACTTGTAACTTTTATATAATGAATTTTAATGACAGCGTCAATATTTGTGTGTGTGTTTTATTAATTTACTAACGTCTTGCTTCCGCGTGTCATGGAGCTATGCTATTGAGCCTTACAAGCTTGGTCCTTATTGGACTGTGCTTGAACCTCATGTCGTGGTATTACTCGTTGCCACCATTGTTGTATTGAAACAATGACTAACCTGGCCTACAGTGTAAGATGATGGTTACTTACATCACCTAGTTAAGTAGTCTGTATTGGTTCTGTATTATCCATCATTAACAGCATCAACATGGCTAGCTCTGGGAGATATTTATCAAGTCCATCTCTGTGAGTGGTTGATTCGACTCATCGTTATCAATGTTACTGATGAGGTTTAACGCGAGCTGCTCTAGTGGATGCCATTCCTCAGGAAATACTAGAGAGCAAACACTTTAAGCTTCGGCAGAGTGATAGTCATTGACGGTTTGCACATAATTCACGGACAGCCTACGTGAGTCGTAATAGTCACACATACTGTGTAAACCAAAACACTTCACACAGATACCACATTAATCATAATACCCACATTACTGTTTCTACCACTTGTGCGAGTTCTTGAATGCAAAAATGATTGCTTAGCATCACCAAGTACCAATCCAGCAGGTATCCGTGTAATTGAAGCATAACCAGCAAGCATAACATGATATAAATGAAAATCTTCTTCAAAAGCTCTAACCAATGATCCTGAAGATAGTGCTATTGAACCTGTTGAAAACATAGGTTGCAATGCACGAGTTGCTTAGATAAGTACATGGCATTGGTCAAAGGTTTTCAGCTACGTAGTCAAACCACCCGTCTGCTCTCAGAGTTTTGTCAATCGCTAATAAATATTAATAGTTGATAAGCCCATTGACTGGTAATAAGATCTACTACTGGAAATTCAGCTTGTCAGACTGTAAGCATTTGTCATCGGCTCACAGTTAGACATCTTGTTAAATCGGTAACTGTTCTTGTGAGCTACAAAGTCATCGAAAGAGCTGAAGGCGTGTCTCTGAGGTAATCTCTTGCGGTATTTATACCAGTCATTATTGCATCATTGGCTTCAATTCATTGCTGATTTGTATGCATTATGAGAGATTAAAGTGAAGCCCATCATCGTATAAAAGTTCGACATAATCTGTGCATATATATGCATTCAATGGAAAAGTTGGTTTCGTATAATACAACAGGAAGCTCAGGAATATCGCTATGGAGCTGCTGATAAATTGACTTATTAATTAGTTGTTCTATATGGACTTCCGGTAAATCGTATATAAAAGACATTAGACCTTTGATTTCTCGAAACAGTTGTAAATAATGTAAACTGGTGTCTTCAACTGTGCGCCCAGTTGGTTTGAAGAACAATCAGCACACACTAAGCGATAATCTTCAAGCTTTCAACAGATCCTCATTTCATGAAATTGCTGAAATCTGTTGTACCTAGGGTTGACCATGAACTGTCTAGTTCCTGTTTAAACTCCGTAGAGTTGTTCATAGGCAAGTCGTCAAAATTAGTTGGCAATGGAGTCGTCTGTAGCCCACTAGGTAAATCACCACCATTTGCACCTGGCCCAACGGATCCATCTGGACGCTTAAGCATATATGGTGGCAGGAAACGACCAAATATTTGCATATCCAATTGGTCAATCATACCAGGCATATAACTATTTTCAGGTGGATTTGTTGGTACGTCAGTAGCATTTGCTGTTCCATTATCACCATTATTAGCAATAGGCTGATTGATGAAATTGTCAAAGTTTGCTAAATGGTCAAAGTCATTCAATCCTTCCTCCAATTTAATGTTATTAAACTGTTCCTGTTGTTGTGGTTGTGACTGTTGCTGTTGCTGCTGTTGGACCTGGGTTTGATTAGCACCATTATCAGAGCTGAACTGATACGTCGCTGTATTTGGCTGTATTTGACTGCCAGGCATGAGATTCTGAGAGGTTGGAATATCTCCCTGAGAAGTAACTGTAGAGTACATTTGTCCTCCCTGTTCTTGAGAATGTCTCTGCTTTTCCATTTCTCTTTGTTGTTGCAGGTACTGGGTCTTTCTGTTCAGTTTCTCAAATAATGAGTTCAAAATGGTGTAAATTCTCGATGCAGCCATCGATGAATCTTTCAAAAGCGTAAGTATCTCTTTACCAGCTTCTGCATCACTTCTTATATTATCGTAATCAGGATGGAACTCATCAGGTGGAACTTCATGGACATAATATACAAGACATGCAACTGAGAAAAAAATTGTGTAGATGGAGAACCAGTATGATCCAGACAGCATATTCTTCTTAATCATATCTTGTGCAAGCTTAACAACTGTTCTTGCAACACTGATACAGTTTTTGGCTCTTTGAATTGAAAGGGCATCCACATGTGGTTGTGCTGTATACTTTGGTGAGATGTAATGAATGAATGGTCTGTAGAGTACAATTTGAACGTGCAAAAATGACAAGTGCAGTAACCTATTAGCTTTGTAGTACTGGAACGGTGGATCGAATCCGGGAATGAGTTCCTTCGGTAAATTGGACAACCACTCCCTTAATTGGAGTTCCATTTCGGAAACTTTTTCATGAGAGGTCAACCTCAAGTCGTTATTAATTGCGTACAGGTTCTTCGCAATGTTGTTCAGCACGAGAATCAACTTGGTGTGAGAGTTTGCAATCGCTGCTGAACTCAACTTTCCTTGTGTTTGCTCCAAATACCCTTGTTCTGTTATCTTGTCATCGTCCAATTCCAACGGAAGGTCTTGTTCGATATCCTCCGGGTCAATTGATCTCGGTAATCCTAAGATGGTATTAACGTATATGTCCATCTTGTAGATTGTCCAAAATAGTCTCTTTCTTGTTTCCAGCTCTATAGGGTTGAATCCATTCTCGATCTTTCTGTGCATACCTTCTTTCAAAGCTGATCTCAAGGCAACACCAATGTAGGAATAACACGTTGTCAATTTTGCAGAACATTGCAAAAACAGAGTCAACATCACGATAGTTTGAATGGCGTACAAGTCACGAGCATCTGTAATATCAATCAGCTTTCTAGCAGCGATGAAGTATCTGTAACCTTCATCTTCCAAGAACTTGTCGTCCACTCCATTTCTTTTACTAAACAGCGCACCCACGGCCATGACGGAATAAGCCAAGGGTAAGAACCTATTCTGCTTATTCGTATAATTCTCCGGGTCAGTTTCGTATAAGTCGTCCAAATCGCTAATGAAGGAAGGTCTGTGGTAAAATCTGAACAGAACACAAGGTGATGCCCAAGTCTTCGTAACCAACTCCAAGGCAACATTTTTTGGTGGTAGAATGATTTTAATCTCACGGCCGTCTCTTGACTCTATCGAACCATCAATATTGGAATGAGGTATAAGGATTCTCTGTTTCTTTGAAGGCCTTGAGTTGGAATCGGCAGTGGTCCCACTGAGCGTGGACTTCCAACCAGAGTTTGGTGGTGAGCCTAGATCTGGATCTGACTTGACAGAGGCAGGGGCCTCTTTCAGGTACTCTTCAGCCACTGTTGACAAGTTGAGTGTACCGTCGGAGGTTCTCAGGTCGTTGAACTTCTTTTCGAGCACTTCGAACTGAAAGCTTGCATCAAAGACATCAACACCCGGCAACAGCAGTTGCAACACCTGTTCAGCAGCCCTCAGCTTGGACTCTATGAGGTGGAGATCTGCCCCTGTTTTCTTCCTATTAGTCGGCTGGTCATACGTACAGTCATACGAATAGACCGTACAATGAATACAAGGCTGCTGCCCATCACATTTCACCTTCTTCTTACGACACTCGTCGCACGCCCTTGTAACCCTTTTCCTCTTCTGAATTATAGGTTGCTGGTTGGTACCATCATTGCTGTTGCTATTAGTGGCCATCGATGCGCCTGTAGCTGTGGCGGTCTTGGCTTGGTCGGCCGGCACACCGAGACCAAACGTATCCTTTGGTGACATGATATGTAATATATGGTCGCTCCCACGCTTTGAGTCCCGTGGTGAAAAGCTATTGGTATTAATGTGTTATGTGTCACAACGCAAAAAAGCTGGTAGAGATAAGCAGAGTTCGGTTCAAACTATTGCGTATAAAGCATCAACTCCGGAGAAATAGGTGTGCAAAGCTTGTAGATGATCAACAACACTTGATTGACAGAAATCGAAATCACAACGTGAAATTTAAGAGAACCGGCTGGTACCAAATTCCAAAAAGTGGCTATATAAGGCCAAGATACTTGTTGATATGTGGCTAAAACCTCTTAATGTGCGTTGCAACGAGTTTGTAATGAAGAAATTGGCGCTATATGTACGACAATGGCGAGAAATTAAAAAAGGGCGAAAAGTAATCGAAAGAGAAACACCAAGAAAAAGAAAACCACTCATAAAGGTGTCACTTGCTAATGTGTGGCGCTACTCCTTGGAAAGGTGGTGACCTTTGAAGCGTGAAGCTTCTTGTGGTATGTATGGTAGGCTACTTGGGGGTTTTCAACTCTTGGATCTCCCTCCCGTCCTAGGAGCTAAACGCTGAAGCAATTCTCTTTGCACTGTACCTCTTCCTTATCCATTGCACTTGCGCGATTTTCGTGTTTTGGGGTGGTTTCCTGGGTGAATTTTTCAAGAAGCGCTTAAGTTTTGCGCAAAAAGAGTGATGTATTCGGTAGAACCATGCAACATTCATTTCAGGGCCAATTGTCATATCGAGAGGATACCTAGCGCGAATATTCCATGTATAGGCGGACATCACTTTCCCAATTTTGCAGGTGAGTTTCCATCACCGACAGTGGCGTTACAGCATTGCAGCATTGCAACTTGCAAACGCTATAACGTGTCACATGATGTTATCTATTTAGTAATACGGGAGGAATTGTGTGTCACGGTGTTGCAGTATCTTCAACATGACGACAACCTTAGAGCTCGAGAACGCTCAAGAACGCTCGAGAACACCCACTCTCCGCACTCAACACGGGTGAGAATAGCAATGGTAATTTTTGCGGTTATTGCAACTCATGCGTACGTGCACAGCGTAAACCTAACGAACAAATAATGCCAGCGACAATTTTGCAATCAGGAGCTGCCAAGTTGTAAAAAAAAAGAAGAACAGAAAAGGAACAGAAAGAGGACGAGATCTTTCCATCTCGATTCTGCACCGTCGCTAAACCATTGTGCCTCATCGTGGTGTCTAGATGTATTACATAATCTGAGCGCCAACGGGAGAATGAGGTGCGCTAACCATTAGATTCTCGAAGAAGAAAACACACAAAAAACTGAGACTGCGCGCGGAGGTTGTGTGTTTGTTTACACAAATAAACAAAAACAAATTTTTCTGGAGGGACGAAAAGAAAACAAAGGGGAATTCTGTCCGTAGGAAAACAAAAAAAATCACAAAATCACAAAAAAATCACAAAAAAATACACAACAAAAACCCATTAAAAGTCAGCAAGGAGGAAAACATCCAACGCCATTCCGATTAAACTCACTACGAAAGAAGTTAGTAACACTGACCGATCAGCTTGCTTGTGGATACCGTTTTACGAAATTTTTCATCCGCAGAAGAATCTCATTGGTCGACTTTCTAAACGTTTTTTTGTTTGTTTATTTGTTTGTTTTCTTTGTTTGTTTGTTTACTTTGTGTGTTGTGTGTGTGTTTTTTTTTTTGTGCGATTCTCACCAAAACCAATTGACAACAAAACAGTCGCCTCTCCCTTCCCTATCTTTGCCCCTTTAAGAAGGTTACAACAACAACGAATAAAGTAAAAAACAAAAAGTGGACGAGACAGGTAACAATGTCTGACTCTTCAAGAAAGAGAAGTGCTGATGAAATGGGCGGAAATGTAAGTACAATCCACGTTGAGTGTTGTGACTTTTGCTTCGCTGTTCGGGAAACATCGACATGTTTTTTAACTGTGTTGCTGCTGTTTCCTGGCTGGCCATAACTACGTGGTTCTAAAGCCAACAGACTGACGTCTAATCCGTCCAAGAGGACGCACAAGTTCCACATACACCCTTTTCAATCCACAGAGTACTAACACTACGGAATTCCATAGTACCTTTCCGCGTATAGTGATCCCAATGAGCTGGTGAACGCTGTTATTGCAAACTTGAACGCCCCAGAGGAGAAGACCATCGCGGCTGAGAAGTTTGCCAATGACAAGAATACCGCTACAGAAGTCCAGGCATATGCTAAAATTGCCGGTAATAACTGGACTTATTACGTCAAGGCACTGAACGTAACCATTGGAAGAAATGAGGAAACTGTTGAGCATCCAGACGGATCCACCACAGGCACAGATATTGTTCTGGGACCTTCCAAACTGGTAAGTCGTTCTCATGCCAGTATAAACTACAACTTGAACACAAGATCATGGGAACTTTACGTTACAGGAAGAAACGGTGCTAAAGTGAACACCGTAAAGGTTCCATGTGGTGCTAATGCGGTCCCTACTGAACTAAACTCTGGTGCTGTCCTTGACATCGGTGGTACACAGATGATGTTTATACTGCCAGATGCCCAGCCGATTGTTTCAAGGGCCATATTGGATCAAGTTGCACCAAAACTACCACCTCCTAAGTCTAAGAGAATGGCATTGGATGTTTCTGTCACTGCGAATCCTGTTCCTGGATCGTCGACTTTCAACAATAACTCCACATCATTCAACAATCGTGGAACAAAGGGGCTTTCGGGACCCATGAAGGCCTTCCAAATGTTTGAAAACAACGATAATAAGTCCCCACAACATAGTCCATCTGTGGAGAATGACTTATCCACTGATGAAGCACGGGATATTAAGCCTCCTTATTCATATGCTACTATGATTACACAAGCAATCTTATCAAATACTGAAGGTGTGTTATCATTGTCAGAGATTTATGATTGGATAGCAAGTCATTATGCATTTTACAGGTTTTCCAAATCTGGTTGGCAGAACTCCATTAGACACAACTTATCATTGAACAAGGCATTTGAAAAGGTTCCCAGACGACCAAATGAACCTGGAAAGGGTATGAAATGGCAAATTAGCGATGCGTATAGAGACGAATTTATGAAAAAATTCCAAAGTGGATCGTTATCAAAAGCAAGAAGGGGTTCATCTGTTTCAAGACAATTACAATTACATCTGATAACGCATAATGACCTTCCAGCTTCTCAATCTCAAAGACGGAAGGTTATTCAGCAGCATTACCCAAATGCGCCTCCTGAGTACCAGCAGCCTTTAAACCCAGAACAACAACAACAACAACAACAGCAACAACAACAACAACAACAACAACAGCAGCAGCAGGTGCAGCAGGTGCAGCATCCACATCCTCAAGCGCATCTCCAATCAAACGAATCATTGCAATATATAAATGCCACACATGCTGCCCAAACAACAAAACCACCTCATTTCAATGGGCCTCCTCACAATCCATATGTCAACATGTATGTACAGCAATTACCGCCTCTTCAACAACAACAACAACAACAGCAGCAGGGTCCACCGGTGGCATATCAACAGACGCTTTACCCTCAATCAAGAGACTCATCCATCGTTAGTGGTACAGGATCACCACCACCCGGTTATCATCCTTTACCTCACACTCAGCACACATTGCCTCCTCAGCAGCAGCAAGTATTGGGTCTTGGCCAAATGCACCAACAAC
Organism: Williopsis jadinii; assembly: GCF_001661405.1. Lineage (NCBI taxonomy): Eukaryota > Fungi > Ascomycota > Saccharomycetes > Phaffomycetales > Wickerhamomycetaceae > Williopsis > Williopsis jadinii. The sequence continues at coordinate 1,290,979 of NW_017963652.1, forward strand.
CAAAACAACAGCAGGTTCAACAACAACCTCAATTGCATCAAAATCATGTTCTTGTGCAACAACAAATGCACCATAATGTACAATCCATTGGAAATAAGCGGAAGAAGGAGTTGAAGGATGGTCAACCAGGAACCCAACCATTGTCTGAAGGAAGTGTAATATCTTCATCGTCACAGACCAAGCCGTCTAAACTATCTACGGATACAACTGAGGTTAAGCCTTCAACTCGTGATGATTCAGCTCCACAGACACAGTTATCTTCACCCGTCAAGAATCCCGCTACCTTTCAGTCGAATGGAGTAACCAGTGCTGATGGTGCGATTTCAGGAGCCAAAGATGGGCAGTTGTCAACTGATTATGGAATGATTGCATCACCAAATAAACCGTTTTCAATATCTGCCGTTGAGGCTTATACACCTGAACGTGGTGCTCGCAAAAAAGACTCTGGAGAACCTGGTCAACCTGGTGCTTTACAATCTTCACCTGCACTTTGGAACTTTGTTCAGTTCAGTACCCCCTTACAACCTGGTCAGGGTAAAGATTCTGCATCTCCACTGAAGAATGGGTTTCAGAATGTTCCAGATTCTCCTTTAACATCGAAAAATAAAGTACAACAACGCCAACCACTGCCATCACAACAAGAACAACAATATCAACAACAACATGATAACGAGACCCATACCAGCGATTTACAGAATGTTGATTTGGCCAAGGGTTTCAAAAAGTGAATTTTTGTCACCTTTGTCGTGTTGTCTTAATGCTTTTACGAATGTGTTTTAGAATGACTCAATGTTGTATAGAAGAAAGCTGGAGAGCTTGACGGATACAGGTCTATCCGATATTTAAAAAAAGTAAAAGTGTACATATTATATGGCATACGATATTCTTATGATCTAGAAAACAGGATGCGTCATTCAATTACATGTTGAGCGTTAGAGTAGGGTCGAAATACGTCTACAAAGTTTGGTACAATTACAGATAAACATTTAGACTAAACCTATACTCGTTTTTCCTCTTTCATCATCAAAACCGCTTAGTAACCAAGGGCAGCCAATTCCTTGGTCACCTTAGAATCAGCTTGGGAAGCCTTAGCAGCCTCAACCTTCTTGGTAGCAGCTTTCTTCTTAGCATAGTACTCAGCAGCTCTAACTCTTCTCTTGTCCTCCAACTTGGAAACGACATCGCTGTACTTCCAACCAACAGAGGCGGACAAGTCACCGAGAGTGGTGTACTTTCTACCTTGCTTCAATCTCAAGACTCTCAAAGCTTGTGGAACGACAACTCTCTTCTTCTTGTCATATGGTGGTGGAACACCCTCGAAGACTTTGAGTCTCTCCAAAGCAGCCTTACCACGAGCAGTCTTGTGGGAAACCATACCTCTGATAGCCTTGTAGAAGATACGGGATGGGGCTCTGAAGTGGAATGGACCTCTGGTCTTGTTGAAACGAGTACCCTTTCTCAAGTAGTCATGGTATTTCAACTTGGTTCTGAAGAATTCACCAGAAACGTTGAGTGCCTCACAACGGACGACAACAACCTTCTGACCTTCCAAGAGTTGCTTAGCAACAATAGATGCAAGACGACCCAAAAGGTGACCCTTACCTGCAAGAGCTGTTAGTAATTTATTCTGATTTACTTGTTGAAGTAAGAGGAAACAATGGTATAAGAAAGCTGTCTTCTGATGTTCACTAGAGAGACCTTTAATGAGGCAGTGGACAAGTGTTGATCAATATATTCTTGCTCCATGGTAGGTTGTATCTGCTTGGTGATCTTCAATGACTGATTCATATTGTAAAGCTTTTTTTCATCTCCCGCTGTTCTCTGACCTTAAAGATGGCTGGAGACTTTAAGAAGCAACTTTCTATCCGTTCGAGCTTCCTCTCTATAACTTCAACATAACATTCAATGATGATGAGAGAACATACCGTCAACGACAACAACTGGCTCAAAAGAGTTCATGGCGACTATGATGTATGTGTTTGGTATTCACTTGTTTTGATGTGAGTTGTTGAAAGATTTCAATTTTTACACAATGCTTCAAGGACCTGTGTTCGCGCTGCCCAAGGTGAAAATTCTCCCAAATTCTATGGGACTGCTAATTTTGAAGTTTTTATGTGGGTTGGCGAATTTCCGAATTGGTGCAATCTCTGCCTAAATCGCTAAAGATACACAGGTTTTTGGTTCATGCACGCACAGGAAAATTCATCTTGTCTGCTAACAGAAAAGTGAAAAATGGGTATGTCTGTCGTGAAAAGCAATTCACCCGGACATCAGGCATAAAGAGAACTATTGTAGCCCTACTCAATATCACGTGAGAGGACTTTCAAATAGAATAGGGCTGCAAATTATTGTTTGGCTCCACACTACAGATCTAAGACTTAATTGAATTGATCAACAATCATCTACAGCGTGCCTTCTTGACTGAAGCCCGCGGTTAATTGGAGCTACGATATTGCAGATACAATTAACACACATTCACACATCAACATAATGGCATCCACGCACCATTTTTCGTAATCATTGTGATGTCAGCGTAGTATTTCAGTATGTTCGAAGTACTTCTGTAATCTCTCTCTTGTTCCACAATGACCAATGTGATGTTACTTGATATACAAAGTCTTCGGCATTTCATCATTGTGGAGTTCAAGATTTTGTGTGAAGCATTAAAGTCTGTGACTTTATCCCTGTTGAGGCACTGCTTAACGTTCACTAAGACCAGTACACGGACGTCATCATGTACATCATCAACTGACTGTTTCAAGCCTTCCAGATCAAAACACTGAGAATATCGTACATTGTTCAGTATCTCGTCCCTTAAGCCAGATGCCAGTACATCAATTGATATCCTTGGTACTCCACAGTCGAATAATATGATGCTCTGACCTGTAGAGTCCTCTAAGATACACTGGAAGAGAGTTATTAGATGCTGTTTCTGAAATATGAATCTACGTGTATAGTTAAACTCACTTTTATCGTGTCTTCTGTGGAGTTAAAGCCTGTGTATAAGAGGGACACCTTTCCCGCTTTCAAAAGTGCGTTCATAATGGGTATCTTAATGTGTCCTTCACATTGAAGTGGACATTGAAGTTTACATTCTGCAGTAGTCACGTAATAATAATACACGAACACGAAATTATATCGCGTATCAAAATAGTTTTATCGAGGAATTCTACATCTGTTCAACGAATAAGAATATTGACAAAAGAACAATAAATAAAATGGAACTATGTATGATTTATGCGTAAAACAACTTTAAGTATGCTTCTTAGAAGCAGCCATCTTGTTCAAAGCAGAACCGTACTTGAACCATTCGATCTGCTCAGCGTTGTAGGTGTGGGACAATGGGGTCTCCCAAGCCTCACCGTTCTTTGGATGCACTCTCAAGGTAACGTTCTTACCTGGAGCCAAGTCCTTCAATCCCAAAATGTCAACAGTGTCATCTGGGTTGATCTTGTCGTAAGCAGCTGGATCAACAAAGTTCAATGGCAAAAGACCTTGCTTCTTCAAGTTGGTCTCGTGGATACGAGCGAAGGACTTTGTAATAATAGCGAAACCACCGAGGAAACGTGGCTCCAAAGCAGCATGCTCACGGGAAGAACCTTCACCAAAGTTCTCACCACCAACAACGACCCACTTAATACCAGCATCTCTGTAAGCAATGGCAGTGTCTGGAACACCAGAATATTCACCAGTGTACAAGTTCTTAACAGTGTTGGCCTTACCGTTCTCAGCGTTGATAGCACCAATCATGTAGTTGTTAGAGATGTTTTGCAAGTGACCTCTGTATTTCAACCATGGACCGGCCATAGAAATGTGGTCAGTGGTGGTCTTACCAACAGACTTGATCAAGATTGGCATGTTCAAACCATCCTTACCATCCCATGGCTTGAATGGAGTCAACTTTTGCAAACGGTCAGACTCTGGAGAAATTTGGACTTGAACAGAAGCACGGTCAGCTGGTGGAGCTTGGTAGGTGTTCTCACCTGGGTCGTAACCACGTTGTGGAAGACCGTCACCGGAAGGTGGCTTCAACTTGAATTCCTTACCATCAGCACCAACAAGGGTATCAGTTACTGGGTTGAATCTCAAGTCACCTGCAATGGCGTAAGCAGTAACCATCTCTGGAGAAGCGACGAAAGCATGGGTAGCTGGGTTACCATCGTTTCTGGCAGTGAAGTTTCTGTTGTAAGAAGAGACGATTGTGTTCTTGTCACCCTTCTTGATGTCTTGTCTGTCCCATTGACCGATACATGGACCACAAGCGTTGGCCAAGACAATACCACCGAACTCCTCGAAGGTTTGCAATTGACCGTCACGGGCAATGGTTGCTCTAATTTGTTCAGAACCTGGGGTAACAGTGAACAAGGACTTGGCCTTAATACCGTGGTCAGCAGCATCCTTGATGATGGAAGCAGATCTGGACATATCCTCGTAAGAAGAGTTGGTACATGAACCAATCAAACCAACCTTAACCTCCAATGGCCAGTCGTTCTCAATAGCAACTTCCTTCATCTTGGAGACTGGGGTAGCCAAATCTGGAGTGAATGGACCATTGATGTATGGCTCCAAGGTGTTCAAGTCAATCTCGATAACCTCATCGTACTCACAACCAGCATCAGCGGACAAGAAGTCATTCTTGTACAAAGTAGCAAACTCAGCAATCTTGTTACGGCCAGTTGCGTTCAAGTAGTCAACCATAGACTTGTTGAATGGGAAAACAGATGTGGTAGCACCGATTTCAGCACCCATATTACAGATAGTACCCATACCAGTACAAGAGAAAGTGTCAACACCGTCACCGAAGTACTCGACAATCTTACCAGTACCACCCTTAACAGTAGTGATACCAGCCAACTTCAAGATAATATCCTTTGGAGAAGTCCAACCGTTCATCTTACCAGTCAACTTAACACCCATAATCTTTGGAGCCTTCAACTCCCATGGCAAGTCAGCCATGACATCAACGGCATCAGCACCACCGACACCAATAGCCAATTGACCCAAACCACCAGCGTTTGGAGTGTGGGAATCAGTACCAATGATCAAAGCACCTGGGAAAGCGTAGTTCTCCAAGACAATTTGGTGAATGATACCGGAACCTGGCTTCCAGAAACCAATGTTGTACTTAGCAGTGGCAGTGGCCAAGAAGTCGTAAACCTCCTTGTTCAAGTCAATGGCACGGGCCAAATCCTTTGCACCACCAACTTGAGCTTGAATCAAATGGTCACAGTGGACAGTGGTTGGTGTAGCAACAGATGGCATACCAGCAGACATGAATTGCAAGATAGCCATTTGAGCGGTAGCATCTTGACAAGCAACTCTATCTGGTCTGAGCTTCAAGTAGGAGACACCACGCTCGATCTCTTGGTGGTGTGGATCATCCAAGTGACCGTAAAGGACCTTCTCGGCATAGGTAAGAGGTCTTCCCAAACGTTCTCTGACAATGTTAACGTTTTCAAGGTGCTTCTTGTAGTTGATGAAGGAGTGGTCCTCAAGCAAGTTCATGCCCACCTTGGAGTCCTTGGTGAGCTCAGAGACCGTAGCAAAGCCACGAGCGACTCTTGGGTTCTAAGAAGTAATAGTTAGTAACCAATCCCGCTGAATTGAGCACGATGTGGAAAATGCTCCGACAAAACACAGATCTGCAAAAAGAGAGCGATAACCCCATAGTTTGAACCAAGGCGGCTAGTCATCTCTCGCAAACCCTGGGCCTGTGTGTGTTCCGCCCAGTACACACCACACGTGTTGCTCTATTCACTCACTTTCAAGTAGTTACGAGCAGCCAACATTTTGGAATGAACGTAATCGAAATTGTTGTTGAAGAAGGAAAGGGGGAAAAGAGAGAGAAAGTGACGAAGGAAAGGGATTCCTGGGCCTTCATATATAAACAAACGTCCAACTTTTACCAAAACGCTATACTTCCGTTACGCGCAACACGTGCAGGTCATTCTTTCTGCGAAAAAAGCGAACGTCAGTGCGTGAAAGGACCAAAAATGGCGATGAGGTATGGAAGAGTTAAACCGGGGAATCAGCAGAATTTGTTAGATATGGCAGGGTTAAAGGAGCGATCTTTGGAATTGGATGACATCTTCTTGTTGCTCGTGGCTGATATAGTCTACTGAGGTTTTTTCAGTGCCAACTTTTCCCATAGGATAACCTCAAATCGTGAGTTTTACGTCAAAAGTAAGCGTAGTTTACTCATCTGTGATTGGCTCTTGGGAGATGCCATGTACGCGCTTTCTCGTTGCCTAGGGAGTTCGCGGGGCCGATGGAAATTTGGCTCCGAGTTCGGCTTTCAAGGTTTTTCGTGGGCTTTTAGCTTTTGCTTGTTGGTTTTTTTTGTGCTTCGGCAATTGGCCGGAGCACCTTTTGCTACGGTGCTTCCATCTCTTTTCGACGATCTCCTGTCAAGGGACAGAGAGAAAGGGCTACGCAAACCAACAAATTGGGAAAGAAGGAAAAACACCACAGGATCCGATCTGAAGCCCCGTTGGTAGGTGTACGGATGTCTTCCAACCGGGGAAACAAAACCACCCATGGGCGGAGGGGGGGTCTGGGGATGAGGGACAAACCCAGAAACAGAAAAGACAGGTGACGCTGTTTCATTGGCGTGGACGGGGCCTTTGCTGTAAACGTATGATTTCTGCGTGATTAGAGTTGTGTGTAACATCGCAATTTACTATCCGGGTTTCGTTTATTGGTCTAAAGAGCTCTGTATATACGGGTGTAGAGTCATATTAAGAAATTCGACAGGTTGGTGTCGTCACAGTCTGCCGTTCTCAAGTCGAAGAGATGTGCTTCCCCGTCAGAGAAAACCAGGTAAATTTGGTAGACTGATTGCCCAATTTCCCGAAGCGCAACCCCAGCAACGGTCCGTGCTTCATCGTCTCTGGTGTTGGGCCCCTTAGGACATCTCCAGGCATGCTCCTCTCTGATGGAATGGATCCCGCGGTGCTTGACAAATCTGCCAATGGATACGATTCCAGCTTGTGAAACAGCGATGTACGCATTGATCTTTGGAATCACCCGGACAATGGAGATTCTGTTGGCGTACTCTGCATATTCATCTGTAACTAAATCGAACACCTCCTGTGTAGTGGCATTGCAAATGAGTCTGTCTGCTCGGAACAGTGCACATTTTGTCTCTGTAGTGAGGAGGAGGAATTTGCCGTCTAGGCTATTAAGTCCTCCACTCTCAGTTGTGTGAGGACCCAGCTCCATGTCGTAGTACGCCTTCTTGATACGGCTCACCTTATCGGTCACAGAGTTGAGAGTACTCCTCGAACGAGAATCTGGCTTCTCAGCGAATTGTGCAATGGTGTCAAGACATACAAAGTTTGAAGCCCCACCAAGATTGGAGGAAACCATATAGTTCTCACTTAACCCTAGGATCTCCGAGCACTTCATCACTTCAACAGTGTCAATGTCATAAGCTCCTAAATACCCCGGATTGTTCACCTCTAGGAAACAGTCCGCATCGACGGTGTTAACGGTCCAACCTTGTTCGTCAACTTTGGTACGAAACCGTACTGTACATAGTATAGAGTCCTCTGCTCTACCCAGCAGCTGGTGTAAAGTGATTGGATTGGCCAAGTCACCCTCCAAGATCTCACTTTCGATTAATTCAGTATTTAGGTCGAAATTGATGACGAGGAACTCTCCATCAATATTAACAAGCGAAACAGTCACGCTATCTATTTCAGATTTGATGATAGAGACATCTGGAATATTAGAGCTGAATTCAGTAGACTGTCCAGCACATATAACTTTCCTCTCAGTTTTGCAGAAATAAACAAGCGTTACCTTATGGCTATTATCCGACATCACAAGAACATTGTCCTGCGCATCAGCTCCCCAAACTGAAGACTCCATTGCTATCTCAAACAACGGTTGTGATAACTCTGAATACAAGTTCAGTGCTTTTAGCTCGTAGAGTAAAACTCGGCCATCGTCTAAACAACATATGAGCATATCCTCTCCCATAAGCTTAACAACTTTGACCAGATTCAAAGTATGTGGATTTACCTGCCATGTCGCATTTTGAATATGGGTAACGGTGGTCATGCGAGGTCTCAAATCATGAACTTTGATGATGTTTTCATTCTTCAATAGCGTTAGATGGGAACCAGAACCTATCAGTAACCAATTACCGTAACATTCAACCAAGTTACCCTTGCATTCAACGAAGTTACCCATTGTGGGTATTTGAATCACCTTTATAGAGCGCAGTTCCATCGAATCATCATACCGTGATGCCAGACCACCTTCTGCTTCGTAGGGTTCAAGGTACTGCTCTCGATGTACATCATAGGCTTGGTAAGAATTAAGGGCACCTTCACTTACGGTAACGTCTTCCTTCGCACTAAACGCAAACGGTCTCTGTACGTATCGTGTATCTCTCTTCTTCGACAACACCTGCAGATCATAGAACAGATCTGGATCTGTACTATCGCTGTCATCATATCGCATCGCAGCAGGTGCAATGTTTCTGTACTCCAAGTACTTCTTAAACCTCGTAAACTTCTCCGCTTGTGAGATTCTTGAGGGGATAGCATGTTCATCGTCCTGTGACGACGGAGAGAAGGGTGAACTTGATCTGTAAGTCAAACTGGTAAGTCCGCAGTCCTCTCCTTCCAATATGGACATAGCAGGTGTACTTTCTGGTTTATCTGGGATGCTAAAGATCACTTCAGATAAGGTGAAAACGCACCATTCAATAAAGCAAAGAACGTTGACTGTTAAGAGCAACAATGCAAGTTCGACTTGAAATCTCTCGTTATTTTTCTACATTGGGAATACCAAAGAAGCGATTTTCTTGTTAGAACAAACATATATATATATAATACATCATAGAGACTTCTCAATTTCTTTGAACCTTTCTTGAGAATACTCCTCCAATTTAACAGCGTCCAAGTATACACTAGAGCCTTCTTCGTTGTAGAACTTGGCATTGGTGTAGATCAGCATAACAGCATCTTTAAAACGGTCGAATGACGATATCTTACCGGTTTTGATTTGCATACGAATACCATTGATAGCTATTGGCTTTTGGATCAGCTTGTAGTAGTCTGCATAGATCTTTCGTGATGGCAACTTGATGAAGTATTCGCTCAGTAAATGACCATCACTCTCATCTGTCTTCGTCTGTAAGTCATCCAGTAATTCATAGGATGCTTTCTTCCAGTCTGCAATCTCAACTTTTTGCCTCTTAGGAGCAGAACGTTGGACAACAACTTCCTCTTCCTCATCTTGGTCATGATCAGGTTCAGGCGTCGATGCTGCACTTTCTTCTTCGTCATCTTCTGCGTCAGGAGATGCAGGTGTACGCTCTTTGCCATTTGGAGTTTTCGACCCCTTGGAGCTTCCCTTTCTTCTTTCTTTCCGTGCTCTCTTACGTGCAATGGCATCTTCGATGGTATCATCATCATTATCGACAGCCATGAGCCATTGCTCTTCTGTGAGTCCATCATCATAATACACACGTTTCTTCTCTCTGGTACGTCCGAGTTCTTTGGTCTCTTGGACGAGGTGCTGTTCAATGTCTTCTGTGAAGATTTCTGGAAGCTCGTTCTCCGTCAACAATCTCTCCTTATAACCACCTGGCTTTCTGCTTTGAATCTTTTCCCTTGTGATTCTGTCGAGATCCATTTGAGTGAATATCTCCTTTTCATTGTCACTTCTTGCAAGAATTTCGTTAAGTTCATCGTCATCCAGCTCACCAATTTCATCAGTGTTTTTGCGCCCTTCGTTCTCTAATAATTGTTTCAAGTAGGCCTCCTGTTCTTCTGCTGTGGACTTGTTGTCAAACTTACCTGCTTGGATAACCTTACCATCAATTTCAAGCTTCTGAGATGCTCTCTCCAAGATAACCTCTTCCACGGTATCAGATGTCACCAATCTCAAGATTCTAACTTCATTCTTTTGACCAATTCTATGTGCCCTATCCTGAGCCTGTAAATCTTGGTGGGGATTCCAATCGGAATCAAAGATTATCACAGTGTCTGCTGATTGTAAGTTCAATCCCAAACCACCAGCCCTAGTGGACAACAAGAAACAAAAATAGTCTGATTGTGGGTCGTTGAATTGGCCCAACATTCCTGTACGATCATCAGCTTTGGTTGAGCCATCCAATCTCAAATATTTCAGATCTCTAAATCTCAGGTAGTCTTCCATGATGTCCATAACTTGAGTCATTTGAAAGAACATCAAAACCTTGTGGCCAGTCTTCTTGAATTTGGGTAAAACCCTATCCAGAATCTCAAATTTACCACTGCATCTCCACATCATATCATTGGTGACACCGCTAGGGTTTATCACATTCTCAACCTCTTCAAAGACATAAGGATGGTTACAGATTTTTCTCAACTGCATGATTTTGTTGTTCAATCCCTTGATACCAGATTTTGTTGCTCCTTGTGCACCAGCACCGACAAATAATGCGTTGTGCTTCAACATCTGTTGGTACAAAACATACTGCAATCCAGAAAGTTTACATCTAACAACCTTTTCAACCTTGTCTGGGAGGTCTTTCTCGACCTCTTTCTTCAGACGACGAAGCAAGAATGGTCTCAAGACCTTGTGCAATCTTCTGATAACCAACAAGGTTTCTTCTTCTGAAAGTTCAATTTTCTCCTGGCCACCAGTATTCTCGAATGGTGTATTGAACCATTCATCAAATGTTTTTTGTGAATTGAACACCTTTGGTAAAACAAAATTTAGCAACGCCCACAACTCTGGTAGGTTGTTCTGCAATGGTGTACCGGTTAAAATTAAACGATTCTTTGTATGATAGTACTGTGTCAGGGTAGAAGATAATTTGGACTGCGAATTCTTCATACGGTGACCCTCATCAATGATCATGTGTACCCATTTCAACTTGCACAAAATAGGACGATCCTTGATGATGTACTCGAATGTGGTTAACAAGACATTAAAATTTCCTGATCTCACATCAATGGCCAAATTTTTACGCTGGTTCGGAGTACCCTTGTAAACAATGGTCTTTAAAGAAGGAGCCCATTTCTCGAATTCCAAAGTCCAGTTTGTGATAGTAGATAAGGGCACAATGACCAAGAAAGGACCATTCAATTTCTTCTTCTCCACCAGGTATGTGATCAATGACAATGTCTGAATGGTTTTACCCAAACCCATTTCATCTGCCAATATACCATTCAAATGGTTGTTATATAAAGAGACCATCCATTGTAAACCTTTGAGTTGATACTCTTTCAACTGACCACCAATCAATATAGAAGGTTGTTCTGTAACTTCTTCTTTGATCTTGTGAGCAACTTCGTAGTAGTCAATTTTTTCTCTGTCTTCATCAGAGATTTCTACTGTTTCACCGTTTGCAAGTTTTGCCTCGGTTTGTTGAGTTTCAACCGCACGGGCCAACGAATCCAAAAAGGAATTTGTCTGTTTCAACAAGTGAGTGATTCTTGTATCCTTCGTCTGATCCAACAGTCTCAAGTATGCTTCCTCATCATTGGCTTTCAAGGCTTGCAAACGTTGTCTGGCGGTCTTTTCCAATTTTTTGCCCTCATCTCTTTCGATTTGAGTATGCATTTGGGTGATTGCTTTGGCCAATTGGAATCTCTTAGTAATACGATCATGTCTCTCTTGTAATGATTCATTGGCAAACTCGACCAATTTAGTGATCTTCTGGATGTGTAGGGCACGTTCCAGCTTTTGTTTTTCCAACTTTTGTTGTCTCTCCAGCTCCTCAACAAGGGTGGCAGTTTGCTTGATGACGATCTTTGGTCTCACCTGTAGGGATCTCTGGGCAGACTCCGTCACGGGGTGTTCTCTCAGGTAATCCACTGAGGTGTGTTCCTTTGCACCAATATTGAACAATAAATTCTGTCTCAATAGTTTTTGCTTTGGCAATAACCTCAAAGATTTGAGCTCCACAAGAGCCGACAACTTCAAATCATCCGCATGTCTGGATAAATCATCCACAGCATCTAAAGCAGCGTCATCCACTTTGATAGCACCCAAATTGGAGGGCAAATTTTCCAATTCCTTGACTCTAGCATCTATCTTATGGGTGATAACTGCCTCAGCAGTGTGTGTGTTGACAATTGCCTCTGAGGGGTTAGGAATATCGTTGGAAAATTTATCCTTGATACCCAAATTCGTTAGTCGCTTCGTGAAGTCCAACGATGTTTTCAACGGTGTGATAGGCTCCTCCTGCTGTTCAACGTTATCGTTGGATCTGAGGTGTGAGTCAAATCCCAAGTTACGTTGCAAGTTCTCTGGAACGTCCAAGTTTCTGGACAACAGTTGAAACGCCACAAGCTGATCTCTCAACAGTTCAGCGTCGTAACCTCTATTTGCACCAACTAAAGCTTTGTTCAATTTATCCCTCCGAGCTCTAAAATCCTGTTGGCGTGTACTGACGTCTTTGAGTGCCTTGACGATAGCCTGTTGTTCCGCCTCGCCACTTTGTGACTCTTTCAAATAGCGTAAGCGATTCATCAAGACATCAATCTCATCCTTGCTCTTGATCTGTGGCACTTCTAGCATTGTCTGCTTGACCACAGGATTCTGAGATGGCGTGTTTGGCGCACTTCCTTGTACATTTGACATCATGTTAGCCGCCGTATCGACAGGTAGTTCACAGCGCTCGTTCGGTTTCTCTTGCTCTCTCCTTAAATTTCCTCTTCAGAAAAGGATATCTGAGTCAATAACCTTGATAAAACCAGTAGCACAGATCTGACGTACTTCTAAGCGTCTTGTTTATAAATTCTGTTCTCAGAGTTTATAAGCGCTTGCCAGTGATGCGATTCCACTTTCAAAACTGATCTCAAAAGTAAACAAAAAGATTAAAAGAGAGCGTTTTCGATCCATGTGTGTGTGTTTTTTTTCTCGTTGCTGCTTTCGTCGACAGCTTTTTTGCCCTTTTGCTTTCGGTGTGGGTGTGCGTGTGTTTTTTCGCTGGCATCTTCGCGAACGACAAACTCATGACGCGGTAGGTACACGTTAAAATCTCAGTATGTTCTGCAGATTGGCAACCGCTGAAGATACAGAGAAGGAATTAATATCTTGTTTCCATGGTAATTGGTATTGACTTCTAGCGAATTACGCTGGTTAAGACATCGCCTTAATATCCGCTGGTGGATCCACTAAACAGTGATGATTCTACACAAACATTTATAGGTGATGGTACTTGTACTTGACGAATTAAAGGCATCCTTGCATCAGCCAAACTTCTTGGTCTTCTCCTGGGCCCTGATATAAGCTGGTCTGGCTCTAATCTGCTTGGCCCATGTAACCAGTTGAGGGTACTCTTCCTTGTTGAATGCACTTCCTAGTTTGTCGCCAAAGACAACTTGCTCAACAACTGGGAAACTCAGCAAAATATCAGCCGAAGAGAGCCTTTCTCCAGCGATGTAAAGCTCTGTGGAAACTTTAGACTTCTCAACAAGTCTCTTCTCGAGCAAATCGAAACATTTCAAAGTCTCTGGGAAGTTAAAAGCCTCCATGACTTTGTCGTTGTAAGTTCTGATCACAGATTTCATGGCCCAAGGTGCCTTCTCACCACCTCTACGCAGAACAACTATGAAACTTAGGGCCGGTTGTAAGGTTCCCTCTGACATTAGAGAATAGTACTCAACGTCGTCAAACTCTTGTTCACTGGTTGGCTTGAAGACGTTGTTTTTGTCAAAGTTTCTCATCAAGAACGAAACAATATGTCCGCTCTCTGCAACTGTCTTCCTAGCACCATCAGGGTATTCAATCTCCAACACCGGAGATTTACCCAGAGAATGAACATCTGCCAATTCCTTTGGAGCACGGATTTCTGCATCACGTTTGTAAGGTTTGATCTCGTAATCAAGGCCCAATTCCTCGAGAAGCCAGACAACACGTTGTGCCCTTGATTGGTTTAGCCAGTGGAGTGTAAGCTTCGGTTCGGTCATGGTTTGGTTGCTATTCAAGAAATGAAGGAATAGCTTTACCCTCCAAGAATACTCCTCTGTCCTTTTATAGACTAATTGACACCGTCTCAATCAAGAGGCATGGCGCTTATTCTCCTGCTACAATTGGTGTGTTGTCCCCGTTGATGGAATCTGTGCGGGACCACTGCGGGTGACTGATGGAAGAACCCTGTTCCGTTGAGAGTTGACGTAAAAGCTCACTACTTTTAGCGTACAACGCTGGTAAGAAAAACAAAACTGCGGAGCAATGTGGAGAAGAAAGATCCATGTTCCCGCTCTGAACAATTGCTGTAATGGCAGCGTAAAAGTTGGAGCCTGTATATATCTCTACAACTCTTGGAAGTTTAGGAAAAGCAAATTAGCCGTGGTTAATCCCCACTACATTACACTACAAAACAGTTCATCATTTGAGTTGTGATTGCGGAGTACACATCACTCTTGTTCTTGCTCCTTTGGCTTCTCATACTGGCCGGTTTTCTCCATTGCCCTGAGGTATGCTGGTCTCTCCCTAATCTCGTGAGCCCATCTTACCAAGTGGGGGTACTTGGATTTATCAACGAGATGACTAAGCTTGTCACCAATGATGCAAATCTCACCCACCGGCAGGGCAAAAATGATATCAGCGCCAGATAACTTGTTGTTCACAAAGAACAAGTTCTGAGACGATGCGGTGAGTTTGGCAGCGTTCTCACCGAGCTTAGTCTCGAGGAAGTCAAGGCAGAGGATGATCTCCTTATAGTTGTACAGCTCAAACACCTTGGTGACAAACGAACTGATAACTGGCTTAACGAACCAAGGTGCTCTTGAAGCCGCGGTGTTGAGAACCAAAAGGAAGGTCAACACAGGTTGAAGTGTACCTTCACACATATGTAAGTAATACTCAACTTCGTCGAACGCATCTGTGTTATCTGGGGTTAAAAGGGATTCCTTATCAAAGTTTCTTATGAGAAAGGCAATAATGTGGCCGCTCTCTGCAATGACTTTCTCTTTACCATCTGCATATTCAACGACAAGTACTGGCGCCTTACCCAATGGATGAACAGCTTTCAACTCTGGTGGCGCTCTTGGACCACCGGTACGAATATATGGCTTGATGGTGTATTCCAAGTTCAATTCCTCTAAGAGCCACACAATACGTTGTGATCTTGAATGGTCCAGCCTAATTGTCTTAGTACATATACATAATTAAGCGGTTTCTGAGTTAATACCCGTGACATTCACTGTAAACTTACCAGTGAAGTGTAATCTTTGGTTGTTCGGTCATTGCTTTTGCCCTCTGGAAATCGTTGCTACAGTTTACTGGAAAATGAAGAGTAAGAGAGAGAAAAAAAAAGGGAAAAAAAGAGAAAAAAACCTTTCTTCGAGCTGCGTGTTCTCAGGCGTTGCATGTTTGAATTGTAATCCAGGCAGTAAACAGAACTGAGTAGTAAAAATATTACAAAATAGTGTTATAGAGCTATATAGATACACAGAGTTATACATCGTATTCTTCTTCAATACGGTCATCTAGACGACAGCCAACGCTATTGTCCTTCAAGATGTCCTCAAGTCTCGAAGAGCCATAGGAGATCTCATGAGATACTTCCTCTCGAGAACTTGCTTGGAATGACAACTTCAACAATCTTTGAAAAATGAGTGTGATCTCCTTAATAAAAGACCAATCAGCGTTATTTTCATTTTCGAAATTCTTCAAAATCTCCACACACAGATTAATCTCGGTTTTGCTCTCCTCTAGAACAATATATTCGTGCTGTAGGCATCTCAATAATGTCTTGAAAATCACCAAGATCCTAAAAAATGTAAGCCAGTTCACACTGAACAAACTCTTGGAAAGAGTAAGGTTATAGGTGTATGTCAGATTTTGCAACACAGACTTGGATAACTTAACCATGGAATCACCCTCTGGATGTGGAATTAGATATGAAGGACGGTAAACCAAGGTTAAACTGTTGTAATACATTGTTGAAAAATACAACCTTGATTTCAAGAGTTCCTGTGGACCTGTTGTATTAAACAGCCACTCATCCAATCTGTTCCGGAGAGGTGTTAACACTTGGTCTTGTTTTTCAGCAATACTCAGGTCCCTCTTTTTCAATACCGCAACGGAGTGCACCTCATTGAAGATATCACCCTCCAGTTGTTTCAGTTTGATGATCAGTCTCAAGGTCTCAGTTAATCCTTGTTCGTCTTTGAAGTCTTCCAATGATAACTGTGAAGGTAATGGCGTAGATATTAATTCATCCGACAAAGTAACAGGTTTGTTCAAATAGTTTGCAACTGTTCTATCAATGATGTACGTAGACCAGAACAATCTGTACCTCTGTTCCTTTGCTAGCTCTGAATAGTTCTTCGATTCCCTGTTTGATAACTTTCTATGGTAATGGTATCTGAGAATTAGCCCGGTCAATAAATTAGTGATGTTCGACGTTGATAAGCAGTTTTTGGTGAAGTAAGAATCGATAACCAAAAGCACCATGCACTCAATATCTTCGTGCGTTCGGAATGACATACACCTGATTATCCACTCTGTTAGTGGTCTTATTGAAAAGATACGAGAGTGAGACTCAATCTCCCCTTTAGATAAAAGGTTACTATTGGACATGTTCTTGAACCCAATGGTCAAAATCAAGTACAATTGGAAGGATTTTCTCATTTCTAATGGTGTAGAATTTTGTGGAGGGTTCAAAATGTTGAACAGATTGGCTGATTGGAAGCTTTTCAATATCTGCTGTTTGTGCAAAAACGGTACTAATGTATAGAAATGTTCGAAGAAATTTGCAGTGTACTTCAAGGCATCTTCTCGTGGTATCATCAAAGGTTCTGAGTCTAGTTCTGTTGGTAACAGGTTTTCCTTTCCCAAGTTGATCAAGGTAGATAACAAGGCATTTTGAATGTCAACTGTCCTTTGGCTCTTCTTCAATTTCGATTGCTCCTGTTGTTTTTGCTGCTGTTGAGATATCAACTGAACGTGCTGTAATTGAGCATGGTTAATAGGTGGTAGTCGTATTGGCGGTAGTTTGTTGTTGTCATTAACACACACTGCCGATGACGGATTCACATCCTTGGAACTGTGGGTATTATTCAATTGATCTTTCAAAGAGGGCAGGAGCTGAGGCACCGATTGTTGTGGCGGCCGTATTTGAAAGTGATAATTCTGTGGCTGTGCACTTTGCTGCTGTGGCTGTTGAATGTTTGAAGTATCCACAGCTTTGCTGTCACTGTATTCACACTTCTCGCCCATTTTGACACAGGTGAAGCAGGATGGTAAGTGTTTTGAACACTTTTTACGAAGTTTCCGACATCTTTGACAAGCTATAGTCTTCTGAGGAGGTTGAGCATCGAGTTCTGCCAGTAGTTGCTTGTTGATGGTTCTCTTTTGAGTATGTGGCTTGAACACCAACTTGTGGAACGGTCTCGTCTGAGATTCAGTATGCGATTGCATTTGCTTTAGTACTTCAATCACTTCCAACAAACCAGCTCATTCAGTATGAAACAAAAAAGTAAAGTAAATGGTACAAGAGAGCGTTCGAACAAAACGAGGTTATATTTTGTTCTCTCTGTTTGTTTTTCTCACCTCTCTGCTTGTCTCTCCCCTTCCGACTGAAGTGTGTTTTTCAATCGGGACCTTTGTGTTCGGTGTGATGGTTAAAACGGTGCACTGAAGCGCCGACTTTCTTTTTTTGGACTTTGACGGGCAAGACAAAATATCTTCGCCCATTAGAACTGTGCTATTACCTTCCCTGTCAAATACGCTTAACAATTGTGGAGAATTGGCAAGTTATTTGTTTGTTTGTTTTCGTCCAACCTCCTAGCAATGTGAAGCAACGCTAAAACTGAAAAAAAGATCTACATCAACAGTTGGTGTAAAATGCGAATGTCACAGAATATGAAGCTAACCTGTCAACTCAGCAGATATCAATCGAGCTTATAGTCATTGATACATATAATCTTACACAACTACAACTTTCCTAGTTCTCTCACAAAACATGCCCCAAACATTTGTAAAAGTGAAAAGCCACAATTCCAAGTAAATGTGTGGGTGCTTCTCTATTTGACCTTGGAGCGGTGCCACACCTGTCACTTTTTCTTTCCTTATCACGCAGAGCCATGCCGCGCGCCGGAGAGGTGGCTCCAAATGCGGATGTTAGGGTTTTTTTTTGGTTGTACGGGTGTATATTTCACATCAGATATCCGAATCCCATTTATGGTTAGAAATGGCTGGATTGATCCTTGATATGTATCACAAGTAATATCTCATATACGTAATGGGTATTAAGTAGATTGTAGTTTCTGTAAATACAATGTTGTAGATAACACAGAGTACCATTGCCGAGAATCTTGGTGGATCCAGACGCAGTTCGACAAGAGCAGACTCCTGTCTGGTAACCTATAAACAGGAGTTATTGGACATATAGATTATGACACATTGAAAAATATGTGACATGAAACATCAGATCTTGCGTGGTGATAATAGGAATAATTTCCATTGCATGTAGTTCCTTCTTAGTATAATTGCTTAAAAATTAAACTATCATTTTGTTGTGTCCTGGTTGCCGAATTTTCTATTGCAGAATGAAGAAACAATTAATTCCAGAAAATTATACAAAGAATCCCGAAGCCCAAATTGACCTATTTCAAATCATTATCGGTATTTTATTCAACAACAAAAATCTTCAATGTTAAGAGTATTTAGTTTCAGACGCTTGAGTACAAGACTAGATCAACAATAGATAATCCATGTAGTGCGCTGTCATTTTGAGTTAGACTGCTGCATTATAACAGTATGCACATAGAGGACTTAATTAACCTGAAGATTCGAGGACAGAGCCCCGCACACAGGTGTTATAATAAGCGTCTTTATATAATGGACTAGTTGAGGCATATCCTAAAAAAATGTTGGTTCATGACCCATAGTATTTAGACACCGTCAATGTGATATTTTAAAGATATACCAAGTAACCATTACTACAAAAACACCGAAACTGTGATTGTAGTGAAGATTGCTATTTATTAGTGTCGCTAAACAAAAGTTACAATCATTTAACACTACTTACTCAATAATGCGTACGCTAAGATCCATTTTCTGAGCTCTTATTAGGGGTTTTGATACCTCTGCTATTATGTGGAATATATCAAGAGTTGATAAGATTATGTGATTACGCAATCAACAATAGCTACAAATCATCACTATTTCCTGCTTAAAATGTTTAGAAGTCCTAGAGTATTCACATTTCTGACTCGTGTTATAAATTTGGCTATCATATTACAGTTTCTTATATAAGCTGACAGCTGTGAAGTGAAAGTTTTGGATTCTGTACATCCACTAGATACCACAATCTAGAAGTTTTTATAGGTTTGATTTTCAGTGTTATGTCATAGGAAAAAACCTTTAGTGATATTTGGCTTCAGTAGAAGACCGTATTATACGAGCTGTGAGACAAGATGTAGAATAGCAATATATTCTAATCTTCTATAAATCGAAGAGTTTGGCCTTAAGTTCTCTCAATGGAGTGATTTTTATCGGTCATTCCCACCAACGTTATTAAGAGTGCTCAGAATATACGCCTTTAAAAATGTATCTCAAAAACAACAATTTACACCCATTCGAAGCTGAACTGCTTAAAACCGTGTCAAGAAGTTATGCTTTGATTATATAGGAGGCCAATCATCTAATGAAACAATATAAACTTGAGGTAAAAAAATACTGTTTTCAATACGTCATGTGTTGAATCTGAGCTTGACAATATCCATTCAAACATTCACCGAGTTCAGTTGATGAGACCCCTTTTCGTGACTATATTGAATGAATGAACAATGATAACAAATTTAACAATATGAAATTGAAACAAGATCTGAGTATTGATTGAGACCTTCTTACTGCTCGTTGATTCTAGCTAAAAGGGACTCAAGTAAGCTTGGAACAAAGGTTCATCATCATCAGTTGAAAGCCTTTAGAATATACCTTATTTCGACCAGAGAAAGAGTAGCTTTGTAAAGTCATAGACATTTTAGTAACATTAATAACAACAACTACAACTTAACTGGTTATTTCACCGATGAAGGTTATTATCCGTCTTCTGTAGTAAAAAAACAAATTGGTGTAAAGGGTGTTGCAGGAAACTGAGGCTGGAATTAGCTTCAACTATGTCTTTGGACACAGAAATCAACCCAGAAGGGAAAAATTTTCACATATACCCAGCTACATTATGTTGACTCTCCATTCTATGAATCTATGCGAGAAATCTCAATTGCTTTAGCTTTCAGTCAAAATGATCAATCTCTTTTCTCGAACGCTAGTTGAGACATTGATCCATTTCCCATGCGGACAATTGGGAAAAAAAACATTGAACTTACATGTGGAATTCAACTCCTTTTGAACGTAACCATCCAAAAGAACAGGGAACAAACAAATTATTCCAAAATGCAGAATCCATTAATGGGAGTGTTTCCTACGAAGTGGACACAGTATACAACTCCACCATCGAATGGACGCGTAACAGAATCTCAGGCGTGTTCATTACCGTCAACAACCTTAAGGCCACCACCACTGCCAGCATCTGTAGCAACAACAACAGTCACAACAACAGATCAATCACGAACCAACAACTACAATAATGCTAACAGCAGAGACAAAGACACTGAAAGTACAGATGATATTGCTGAGATATTTTTGGAATTAGCAACGCGGAAGCCTAGCGTTGTTTCTGTGGGAGACTCTACACAACGGCCTAATGAACACGGAATCACTAGAGAGACAACGTTGAAGGAATTGTTAGCGAGACAAATACAAGAACAGAAGATTATGATCGAGGATAAGGTGCGTACTTTACACCAGCAGCGAGTGATGATGGATAACAACGTTCGGCAGATCCATCATCAGATGATGATGGTTGATCATGAAATCTTGATGGCACAGTATCATAGAAATATGTTGGAGCAGAGGCTAAAAGTGGTGAGCGATGGAATTAGCGTTCCTGATATATCGACGTTTCAATATCAGCCCCAAGTTCAAGCACAGGCGCAGCCTGGAGTGCAATCACAGGCGCAGACTGGAGTGCAATCACAGCAAACTAAAATTGATGCGTTGTCGACTGGGTCTAAATCACAGAGTGACTTTGCAGATGGCAGCTTCAATGGTGAGCCAGGAGGAGATTTGACCTCAAAATACTCCAATAGTGATACTGACAAGACTGGGGATGAAAAGAGTGTCAAAGCTGATGGCTATGATCAACATCTCCGAAAGACAAGGAAAAAAGGCTCCTCAAAGAAGGCCACTGAGAAGAAAATCCGATGGAGCGCTGAATACACTACAGCGTTGTCTCGTAGCATGCTGAAGTATATAGGTATGCACGAAAATGGTGTTGTACCTAAAGAGATCCGTCAAAAGATCGTTGATGACTTGAACGAGCAGTTCCCAAATGTGAATTTTGGAATAATCACTGTCGGGGCTGAATTAACAAGGATTATAAAAGTGACCAAGACAAAGTTTCTTCCAGTGTACCAAACATCTAAATGTGGGATCAACTTTGCAAAGAAGAAACTCGTGATGAAGAGCAGCAGGAAGTTAACAATGAGGGAGTACGACGAAATGCTGGATGTTATGTCCCGAGATATAGCGAAGAGGTTGAAGATCCCAACGCCATCTGTTTTGAACATGTTTTATGACAATTGTGAGATCTTCATGAACGTTTCAATGTTCTTGATGGGCGACATGGATTACTTCATTAAAAAGGATAAGTAAAAATGCTTCACATATTCTGTCTTCGAGTTTAATACCTTTTTTGATCCAGTCATGACTTCAACAAACATAAATAAGATCTGAAAAGTCTAAATGGTTGTTGTATACTTCATTACATGGAGCCTGTCTTCAACTTTCAAGTAGTCTGAGCTCTGCTGAACGCATGCACAAATCATGTCGCAAATGTACAAATTAACGACATATATGATATAGGCGATTTCGGAAAAGTGTTAAATAATACATGCACATATAAGTACAAGCCTTTAGTTTTAAGAGCTTTGTATACAAACTCATTACTACCTTTACGAACTACGTAAAAAACATCATCTTATTACCTCCCATCACCGATACATCGTGACCGAATCACCCTTGATGGATAGTCCCTTTTGCACTGGATAATGGAGTTCGGAGTGTTTATTTGATGATCGCAACGCGAAAAATTCCCGTGGTTTACCTTATTTGCGAAGAATCATGGCGAGAAGTCTTCCATTAGGTGACTGCAAACCTGAGAGTTGAATGTCTGTCACTTCGGGACTGTATCATGAACCATTCTAGATTTCAAATATTGCTTTGCTGAGCGGGACAGGTCATGAAAGAGGCATCCATAATTCGACTTGACATCCAAGGAAGTTTTTAACGGTCACAGTGCAGCGTGCGCAGTGCAGGGTTGGAGATATCCGTATGTTATGTTACTGCATGCTTAAGCTTGTGATCTGTTGCACATACATACCACATACTACTCTTTACAAGTCTTAAGAGTATAGTTATGTACAGGTTCAAACTTCGTACTTACATATGTTTACATTACGTTCGTGATCTACAAAGTGTTTGCCGCCGAGTAGAATGTTTCTGAAGTTAGGGGGCAGTGGGAGGACAAAAAAAGGAGGAAAAAGACACATGTTACTTTATCGAATAAACAAGAGTCTGGAATTACAAACTGGTTGAAACTGGAAAGTTCTATATTTAATCAGTAAAAGAGGGTATCATACCACGTGTCACATATAAAGATAATTCTAGAAGATAGTAGGGAAAACTACCATCTATTAGTCTATCAAGCTTTAGTGAGGTGGATGTTTTAGTTAATGGACCTCGTACGCCCAACCTCTGAATTATGTATGCTTCATTTTTTAGGGTTAGGGTCATATGATACAATATGCAAGTGGCTGAGCGTCTCAGATTATTTTATCAAACTTCAGCACCATCATACTTCATGGAGGGTAAAGTTAGTCCCTTGTACAACCCTACTCCTGTGTGACGCGACGGCTCAAATTACTTCAGAGTCCAAAAGACGTGCGTATTGCCGGTGGTACGATTCAGAAATTGGTGACAAAGGCTAAAGTTCAGCCTGACGTATGCAATATGTAACCTAGATATAGGGGGGATTATACCAAGTTGTACAATCGAGACTTTTTTCACTTTGTTTCATTTTGTTTTTGCAAACTCTAAGGGAGGTTGTGGGCTACAGGAACTGGAATTGGGAACTGGAAACGACACCTTGATGATCAGGACTCTGATGGCTGCTATAGTGGGACATATTACGATAAGGATGTCTACAAGAAAAAATAGCACAATACTAGAAGTGACTCGAAACTCACCGACAGAAACACGCATCACCGTTGAAGCCTCCCTTTTATGAACATAATCAATACAACAAAGATCATCGTAGTTTAATTCCCAGGGCGTGCATGAAAAGCGCAGCATCAAAAAAAAGTCATTTATGGGCGCTTAAGCTGAGATCTATCAAGAGAACTGTTGCGATGTATAGCCGCTAAAAGATTGCCCATTTGGGGATTCAGATAGGTAAATGCTACGGAAATGCATCATACATATGTATGTTGGATTAGTTTTTTATTATTGCAACCCTCACATACTTTCAACTTGCTTCGTCGAGTTATCTACACATACCTGAATTCCAATGTCCATATATAGCACTTTTTGAGATCACTCAATATAATTGAAATGTGAGGCAGATAGTCTCAAATCTGGTAGGAGGTGACTTATAGATACTGACTGCTTTTACGACGAGGCACATGCAAAAACAGAACAAATAGAGAAAAGTACCAACATTGTATCGTCAATTACTGTGACCTGTGTGCAATTACGAAGAATAATTTCAGGAGGCAGATAACCAGTTTACAGAACAGACCTCAGTTCACCAGTATTCATCGATATGAATTTAACAGAACAAACCTTAGCACATGTGTGAACAACTCCATGCAGTTATATCATTAGAGTATCCTGGGCTCTCCAGCGTGTCTATCAATTGCCTCATTATGTAATAATACTCAGCGATTAGAACGTGCGAATATCAGACGAAAACATTCATAACCAAGTAAGAATAGAAACGGTTAAACTAGGTCATTACCAATGAACATGTTTATAGGTGTTGAGGTCAAGTGATTTCCCTTGGTATCAATGAATTGCTGGGAGTTCATGTGGACAGGAAACTTATTGGAGTGTTCCCTGCTTTGCTTACCGGTAATGATATGCCCACATTAGACGCACAGCATAAGCCTACGATGTTATCGCAGACGATGCTTCAGAATTCGAATTCGGATTTCAGAGTAGCCACAGCCCAGGAAGCAGTCTTCAAAATTGACAAATTACAAACTAAAATCACAACAATATCAATCTACATGTGTCTAATACGGGGATTGAAAAAAGCACACTACTTCAATAGAGAAAAGTTTGATGCTTATTCCGAATCCAAATTGTAGATGTCAAATGAATGAAGCATACATCGTGTGAATTGTCTTATTTCAGATGAATTTCTTACGGCCCTACAAATCCTGATATCTCGTTATCATCGCACCCGCGGGCAATACACTATACTGGATTCTTTGAAGCTATGGGGTGACAGATATGTGGTTTCTGATCCAGAGACTGTCCAATGACTCAGTTATGGTCACCAGGGTGATATTAATTACGTATGCCTCATATATGTATGTACTGATATGTATGTACTTCCCAAGGAGTTAAGAGCAGAAACAGTAGTTGGCTGTTTGAACTTCGCTTTTCACTGCTTATGGGCCCATGGTCTAAAGCCTCAAAGGCTGACGTAAATCCTGAAAAAGGCGTCAACAATTGAGGCGTTTTTTTTTTCAGAAATGTGGTCGTTGTTTAACGTTTCAGACGCATTGCGCCGATCTGCACGTCAAAGTATCTCTGTTAACTATAGAGAGATGTGAGAACAGACAGGAGTCAGGTGGGGGTCAGTTAGGACTTGAAAAACAAAAATAGGATCAAATCTATATCCCGCTTGGAATATGCAATCTTCTAACATTTATGAAATCTCAAAGGATTTTGATACATATGCACCCTACGGTCGTACATACGTACGTTCCAATACCAGTTCTACAGACGTCATACACAGTGAAACATTTTCCCCAATTATCTAACTTGGATCCAGAGTCGGGAGGTTGTCAACGATAAGCCTGATAATAATCTCACATGAGCTGAAACCTGATGTAATTGGACCAAGGAGAAACGGCTCTTATTCAATGGGTCATTACTAGGACTTTGTTTGATGCATCCAGTTTCAGTTGTTTTTTGGCCATTTGAGCAAGGGCGTGTTTTAATACACCTCATGTGACACAAGTGCTTTAATACTCTACAGACCTAGATTCCTAAATTACAACGACATTGGTACTAGTAAGGAAACTCGTGGCATTTCGAAGTAAAATGGCTTAGCAACTTGAAAAACCAACGTTCCCATTTCAGTATTGTGCACACTGCAGACAATGACCTGGGCTATGTTTGCGGTCAAACTTTGTTTATCGGGAAACATTGGGCATACAAATATGGTGGTACTATTAGCCGCTCATTGAGTTGCGATTTTTTAACGGTAGAATAAATTCTCGTAAAGCTACAGAGCTGTGTGTGCTGTACCTAACTTCTATCTTATGACATTTCATGCGCTTCAAACTCAGATTGTAGTGTAAAGCTGAACCTTGAAAGTTGACTACCTGGGAGATAAGCGTCTTCGGCCGTTAGAATACCTGCCCGGGCAGAGACTATGGCAGTTTGCCACAGACAAAAAAAAAAGCCTTGGACCTGTTGCTGGAAAATCCTTGTCGCAAGTTAACATGAATTGCCTACACATTATAAGTAAAGATGTCTATTAAAATTCTGGACATGAAACACACGAGATTACCGGTAGTTTGTATGATTCTAAGTTGACATATCACACAATACAACGATCTAAACACTCAAAATTAGAATTTGAACTCTTTTTCCAGTAAGGTTTAACTCACAATAGTGCATCATTTGTATTCTTTGGCGAACGCTAGTGTGCCAGCTTGTCCACTTACTATGAATACATGTGATGGCTAACTGATACCTACAGTATAGTTGTGTGCAGTTCCTTGACTCCCTGTTTCTGTCCTATAAAAACCCAAGACACAATAGCACAGCAGATGGCGCGGTATATCGTAGAAGTTGGAAATGCTGTAAAAATGCACGGGTAGTTTTGTCTATCAAGGTTCGTTAATGACCCAATATTCTTAGTTTACAGTTGCAACTCGAAACAATTACATCGACATCCTGTAAGCTTGTCAAACTGTGATATATGTACTCTATGTAATATACAGCTCAGACACATAGATAAATCTTCCGCAAATTAATGGAAAAGAACCACGGTCCATAAACCCATATTTGTAAAAAGCAAGCCAACTGTATAAGCTTCACTTTAAACCTGTCGTTGTTCTTCCACCATTCTTGTCGCAGAGCTGGCGATTTCACATCTACGGTATTTCCCAGAATACACTGGTACATCAAATCAGATGAAAGCTTAGTGTTTCTATTTTATCTGTTCATTTGAATGTATGTATGCAACGGGAATGTCAGACGCCATCTCAGTAGCTAGAATCCAGTCTAGTCTCTACTTGGTTCGAATCATCTTGCACTTCTCGTAAAAAGCAGTCATTGACCTTATAATGAAAGTGCTATACTTTGATCGTTCTCTTTTAACTTTCGTAGAATGGCTATCTTTCTTCTTCTTGCGTTAATAAACCAGTTATCCAATTGCTGGATGGTCAAACGTGTCTTCATAAGTAGATCGTATTTCTCTCTAGAATTTGGATATGGACGATCCAAATGGTCAGAAAGCCAACTTAATAGAATCAACGTTGTTTGTCGTGGTAAATTTTGGCGTTTCTTACGACCACCATTCACAGCTGTGTGTGATCCCATATTTTTGCTCATTATTTCAGCATCGTGGACCCGTACACGGTTATCGAACTCTATTTGATGATAACGATGTTGCTCAAAGGCAGAGATTTGTTGTTGGTGCTGGATATGCTGCTGTTGACTCATATGGGGCCTTGATGCGGGTCCCATGGAAGCATCGTATCCTATTGGAGAGTGGACTTGGGAACCAGGCGCACTAACAACCAGAGGAGATGAAGGGTTGACTGCATACTGAGATGGTGCATGTTGTGGTGTTTGCTGATAATATTGAGAAGCCACTGGTGGAAATGGTGGATGTGTAATGTACTGAGACTGGACCTGAGTCTGTTGAATTGGGTGTAAAAAAGGCTGAGGTTGCGGTTGCGGTTGCGGTTGGGGATATGGGTGCAACTGACGGTGTGACGGTTGCGGTTCGTTATTGTATCTGCTTTGTGTATCCTTCAAGAGCTCTCTAATTGGAGGCAGAGAAAACTTTTGTGCTGGTGTGGTGGATCTGGAAGGAATGGGCGTCGTCAATGAGCTGGCAACAGGATCCGGTAGCATGATGTGCTTTTGATTTTGTCCTGGCTGTAACATCTGTTGAATCATGACTTTTGTAATTCTAGAACTTTTACCTCCCCTGTCCTAATCTATACAGACAGGATAATACCTCAAGTAGGAGATGACAATGAAAAACGCTGAAGTAGTAAAAACCAATGAGGGACAGGAGAGAGTGGGATGCCTCAAGAGTTTTATATGATTTGATTTGCCGCACTTCACTACTGGCTTAGATGTTCCCCAAGACCTTTTTCATGTAGGAACTACTGCATACAAAAGTTAGACCAAACCTTTTATTTTTTCGCCAGATGTTATGACTTTCCTGAAGTGGAAAGATCCGCAAAATTTCGGCAAACAAGATTTTCTTTCTTTTCTTTTTCTTTTTTCGTTTTTTGGAGTTTGTTTTAAGGTTGAGAGATTTGCAGGAGTTTTAACTTGTACATCATGTAAAGCTGTTGCAAGTTTATATGTACATGCCCACTCAGTTGTATCTTTTGAATCTCTGAATGTAACAGATTGACGTACAGTTATTCCAAACAGCACCGGTTCCGGCCTTTCTGGCTACTAGTCATGTACTACGTATATGTATACATCTAATCACTTCTATCTGCGGTGTGTTGTATCCTGTCATAAATCCACAAGTTACCAGTTGCAAGTTACGAATAATAAGTTATAAGTTACACAGATTAATATTTCTGATCCCTTACACTTCAAGGTACCTGGACTGGTCTTGTGTGAGTCCTGATAATTCTCCCTAAGTTAGTACAAAAAAATTGGCAATCTTAGATACATCAATACTGATACTTGAAGTTCTGCTCACTGAAAGTGTGTCCTGAAGCCTTGAAGACAAAGAGGGATGGGGACATGTTCATTATCGTTTCACCCGGCTGTTCAGTGGGCAGGTGATCAAGTTTACTTCTCATATACCCTACTGCATTTGCTTGAAGAATTTGGTCCTTCACTCCCAATTCGAATTTCACAATGCTTACCCACTATACAGTCACTGAGTTGAACTCCTGTGAATAGAAATGATCTTGAACAGCCTTAGAGAGAACTAGGGACCTTAGAGGAATAGTGAACAATACATAGACTAGTGATACATGACTACCATGGTATAAATTATTTCCAACTTTGTTTTGAAATTCTCTATTTGGTTTCTATTTTACATAGGCCTGTTCAGTCAAATTATTTAATCTGCACTTCAGGTTTTTGTCAGGTTTCTCACGTCAATGCAGTGTCTTATTGTGCAGATCTTTTTCTTTCTTTTTTTTCTTTTTTTTTTTGCAACCACAGGCTACATGCACCTGAGTTTCAAAACTTTCAACGGAATGAGGGTAGTATGATGTTATAGACCTATCACACAACGACCCAGGACATTCCGATACGGCTTAAAAGATTATTTTGGGGCGAGATTCCGCAGTTGAAGGTATTATACAGGTATTATACAGGTATTTGTGGATGGTTAAAACCTTATAGAGTGAAGTCGACGTCTAGCACATTTACGAACATTGGGTATAGGACTGAGTAAGTTATGGTCAGTATTCGAAATGGGATCTGCGTAGCTGACATATGTACGGTGTTCATGATGCACAAATCATACATACCTCGGTCCACCACTCAAAATCTCGATACTCGGTCCAAAGCGCCTATCACAGCAAACATTATCCGTACATATGTAGTCAATAGTTAGGGTTAATTATCCATCTTCAATTTTAAGTTCCCTCAAAGGCATGATTTTCAATGTCGTAGACTTCATTTGACCTGATACAACTTTGCATGGAGAACTTGAAAGGAGGGGTAACGCTGACCTATTATATTTTGTCTCCTAGCTATAAATTCCAACAATAACTTGGTTTAATGGGTGTGCATGCTGTTCGAGGTACATGTACTGCTATGAGGCTCTTGCACTCTATAACGGGATCATTTTTCTGGAATGAAGCCCTTTTGTCTGTTAAATTTAAAGTAGTGAAGACGCCTCCAAGAGTTTGAGGTTTGGACCGAGTGTTTCGGAGTATACCCAAGCCCCTGAACAGTTAACTGTAAGAATTGAGCATTGAGCTCCAGAAAAATCTAGTACTAGATAAAACTGGGTAGCATTTGCATGACGAGTCAAACTGCATTCAGGAAGGCGGCAGGGAAATGAGCCAGGAAAGAGAGCCTCGTCCATAGAGATACCTGTCTTAAGAAAGGCGTCATGTACCATTCAATCATGAACGTGAGGTAATTTGCAAGAAAATAATTAGATTATGGCACGATTGGGATGGGAGGACAAATCAGCTGCGAGAAGCCTCACAGCAAGGCTTATGAATGTATAGCCAATGGCTAGCTGCTGTATATTCCTCCACCCACAGAAATATCAGAGTTCGAGAATATATCTGTGGTATGTAGCATGTAGAGGTATGTATGTATTATACATATACACATGTATGCATATGCCGTACTTACTCTTTAAAAAAAGAAAAAACAACGTCTATGGTACATATCACACAACTTGATCGACACGACCATGGCATATGTCGTTCAGAGATATCGTCGGAGAAATATGCACAATGCACATGAAGCTCAACTGTATTGTCCCCAAGGATATATTTCATAATAGCAAACAGGACATAACTTTACGTATCTATAGCATTAGATGTGGATGTATAGTTTGGGTTCCCAAGAAGAAAGCACTGGTGGATTATTTCATTCCCTCCAAGCTTGTGCTCATGTTTTTGACAGTTAATACTATATCCGACTGGTATATAATTAATATTGCGGTATCCACTGGACTTCCAAATTCCATATCTAGATTCTTCACTACATATGTACTATGTACAAGAACGATCAAGGTGTCTCTGCTAGTGGCAACTTTCTTTTATTGATTAAGGACAACTGTCCGCCTTTAGGGAATATTAGCCAAAGTCAAAAAGAAAAAGTGACAATTGAAACAGCATATCCAGAATGCCACTGCCCATACCTAATGTTCAATTTTCCAGAGTCGTCCAATACTAATTAGGTCCTCTAGCTAGCGTCCGGTGACAACTCTGCTGAAAATTGAGCCGGGGTTTCACTGTTACTACAGAGAAGCTTTAATCTAGATCTTTAGGTAGATGTGAAACAGGTCAACGGCATAATATTGCATATCCGCTTAGCCCCAGTGGCCCTGATGTATTCTATCTCGATACAGTATTGTCTTTTTATTTGTCCACAACTGTAAAGTTAAGTTAGTTGGCAAAATTGGTAATCATGACAAACCGATAGTGGAGACGCTACATGTGTTATTTTGACAACTCAAAATGAAGTACGAAAATAGAGTGATTGATCGTCATTCTTGCTTCTAATTCCACATATGAAGTATATTGTGTGTAGTGCGACGTGCAACGTGTCAAATTGAAGTCCGCGCCCCCTATGACTAATGTCCTATTTCAGTGGCTGCTCACCGACCGCATCTAGTTGCTCGAATTTCTGCAACGTCCACAATTACTTGTAGGTTCACTTCGGCAAACGGGAGGTAAATGTAGTGGCCACCTGAATCATGTTCTTTCATGTGAGTTGTTAATTCTCATGTGTAGTGCGTGGTATGATATTTAGTCTTGCCGTGAACTAATTTTTGATATCAATAATCACTAAGATCTCCACCTGCAATAATCATGATTTATCACAGAGTGGAACTCAGCCGGTGCACTTTTTGCTAATTGCCGCCTCACACCTTCCAGTCACCATCGTTTATGAACTCGATATCAAAATCTTGTGCTCCAGTGTCACGGGGCTGGGGGATATGTACGTGGTACAATATAAATTACAAAAGCTACCGTGCAGGAAAAGTTGATACCCAGTCTTACAACGCGGTTTATAAAACATGTTGACAGCTGATCGCCAAAACTACAATGAACTTGACTTCTACTGCATTCTCGGGTTCAGCTCGGTTCAATTGGTGATTGTTTATATGTTTTTGTTTCATTTTGAATATCTAATTTCCCCATTGATGGCATATATAGGTGTAGAAGTGCCCGCCAATATTGTCGTAGGATGTTAGATATTACAGTCCATTCTGTTCTTAATCCTCTTCTTGGTTGGTTATGGCTCAAAACCGGAACGCTGTTACCGTCCAAACTACACAATTCTTCAACTTGGGAGTTAAGAGCACTCAAACGTTATATGTGTACCTATTGAAACAGATAACAACACGAATGACCTTGACAAACTAAAGAGTTTATTATACTTTAGCCTTTTCATGGAAATACCCACAGATCCCTATTACTTTCTCTCTACCAGGTGCATATGGATCCAAATACCTTAAAATTGCCTTTCTAAGGACCAATTCGATGTGATGCATGGTTATATTCTATACCGCATTACAGTTTGAGTTCTCAGAAAGATGTATTTACCGCGATGTGTAGTGTTTACTGAATCCTTAACCGGGCGAAGATTCAACCGATGCTCTTGGTTGAGAGTCCTCCACCAGAGACTCGGCAATGAACATGTCTTGAGATGTATCAATTTTAAACCAGGTGCATGTTGCTATATACAATCTACATGTGTTGATTGAAATTCTTTCTTGCATACCCGTGACTCCCGTTGCTCGTTATGTTACAATGCAGCTGTAAATTGTGAGTTTTCACTTTTATCAGTGTAAATTAGAGAAATACCTCATTTATATCTTAACATTCGCATACAGAAGTTCATTCACAGCATGTGCTTTCTGCTTTGATAAATGTGCACTTAGCTAACTGTTTCTGTTTCTGTTTTGATAAATTATTCATTGGGTGATTTCCTAATCGTGAGACGAAATTAAGTTTTCTGCATCCCATGTAGTCTCCACCTAATAATGTTACTGTAATTCAAGAGATTGAATGTGGAAAAAATAAATGGGCACAATGAATTATTACTGAGTTGGAGTTGCTACTTTTATCCTATACACAGTGGTGCGTTTATATGAATGCTGGTTAAAGTCTCTCTATCACGGAAAACGATCAATTTACTTAGTTGATTGGCTGATCATGCATCTCATACATTGCCATTGTACCCTGGGCTAGTAGGATGACAACTTGAATAATATATGGACTGGGTTCTGGAACAAATGGTGCTTACCTTAATATTGATACAGGGCTCCAAATTCTGAGCTGGAGCTAACTGTTAGGTTATGTGTCATATTGGTGTTACACAGAAAGGTCTTAATCTTGGAAACAGAAGATTGTTGGAGGCATTTACGATAATCAATGAATCATGAAGGTTATAGGGAGATCCAATAGACATGGGACATATAATTTACAGAAAATGGAACCAAAATAGCTTGTGTATCAAATTAGGCTTATTATTCTAGAAGCTTATATATATGCAGTATTAAAAGGCACGCACAACAGGGCGACCGACTATAAGTATAAATGTTACTTGAACTAGTCGTAACTATGTAGCGTATTAAACATACATTCATGAAAATGTGCCATTTTGTGCTCTTTAGAGACGGCAAAAAGATAGTGAGTTCATTAGAGGAGCATCAACACACTCCTTGTGTGTGTCTTACTGAGATACGACAAGACACTTGATGATGTGCTCTTCGGATTCAGCTTAATGTTTCCAGTTATATCGACACCACATTATTTCTTTCACTAACAGTAGGATGTATATTGTTCCTTTCGCACGGTATGGTTAGCAGAATAGTTGATACGATAATGACAATTAGAATAATCTTAATAACAATAGAATTCAGAAATATAAGAGATGAAGGTTAAGTTCTAGGAACTTTATGAAGAAGAACTATAATGGTTCAAGGAGTACCTTTAAAACCATTGTAGAGAGGCACTGGGATATTGAGGATCCATGTTTCATGTTATCGTATTCCAAAAAGAATGTGATCACTGTAAAGTGTTACAAGTAAATCACAGCTGATATAATTCAGTGATATCTTCGAAAATCGAATCAGAAGGTCAAATATCACAGCTTGAATTGTCCATACCGGACACTTTTCCTGCCGCAAATCAGGTTTGCTGTCATTTTGCTGTGCCTTTTCGTGCCATGACAACAGTTTCACATTTGGCGCAAAAGTCTACAAAAGAGCACTTTTTTGGGCAATAGTTGGAACCCTTTGTAATTATGGCCTTGTACCAATGCTGGATGCTGTTGTACGTATGAAAAGTCGAAGGCGAAATGTGTCTCATGTATACACTGGAGCCAATTGAGACCTCTTGCTAATTAGTATCTGTGGAGATATTGAAGCTGCTAGTTCAACAGGCAGGCTACCGTACTATCACGTACTTCAATGTCCCAATATCCATTGCAGCGCAGCAAATACACCTAACTACAGCATTTTAAAGCAACTTGACTCTCCACAGGCTATGGGGCCGGGTGAATCTAGCCTCCACTCAAACAGGTCCTCAGTAATATTTGGGGAACTCTACAAAATATGATTCACTCAATGATGTGGGTTAACCCACGTAACTTTGTAAAATTTTGAGTGCATGCATTAATGAGGACTGATTAGTCCTTAACCCATGATATGACTAGCCAGGACCTTCGCCAACAAGAACTAATGTTAGAGATTTTTATTATTCATGGCATCGATGCTATGATAAGTATTGGGTAAATCCTATGCGTGCTGAAGCCCCTTTACAGTTAGCTTCTTATTAGGGGATACACTTGTTCTGTATCACTGCCGGGATGACGGTTATGGTTTTCGGTAAAATCAGAAAATGTTTTATTCACATCATCCTAGTAAATATAGCCGATTAGCAGAAGCTTTTTGTACAGGATATGACACTTCACTTTCTAGCCACGACTAGAGTGAGCGGGATACACATATTATTTTTTACCCAACTTTTACTCGATTTGCACTTGTATATATGTTAACTGGTTCTTCTTTTATGACATGATATTGAGGCAAAAAAGTCCTTTTCCAAACCCTTGTCCGCTGTGGTGGGAAGGGGTTTTAACCCGCGATCGTTCTCAAGTGATCTCACCTCTACTCACAGTCCAACAGTAACACCTCTCTTCATACCCAAACCAGGGGTATTTGGCGATAGGTTTTCAAGAGCCGGACAATTGCGGACTCACGGCTCACACTTATATTTCGCCTTTCGAGTATAGGGGTTAACAGAGCTACCACTTTTAAACAGTTCAATGTTCTAGCCAGGGCTCTTGTCATCGGTTGCACCAACCTAACGATCACTTCCGCGACGCTCCGCCCGCGGTTGAAAGATGCATTTGCGATGTGATAGAAATTTGAACGGCCTGGGCAGAAAAACTAAGCGGTCTGACCGGGAGCGTCGGCTCTTCGGACAGCTGTCGGCGATCAAAAATTATACCGCTTTTTGACATTGTGTGGGTACAGCCTACTTTAGCACTCTGCAGGAGGTGCACATGAAAGCAAAATGACGAACCCTACATATAGCAGTTTTTATTGGATGAACTTTGCACGGGGAAAGGTCGACTCGCCATGTTTGGGTTGTCGGCTCGTAGAGGAAAGGACAAAGCAACATGGATGTATTGTGAACACATCGTTGATGCTGCTCCACCAAACCCGAAAGTGTGTGTAGAAACTTCTGTTTATCCAACCTAAATGGATATAAGTAAGTTTAGCACTGCCGAAACGTGATAGGAGGGAGGGGTTCAAACTCCGCCCATGGGAGTACACTTCCTGTTTATACGCCGATTCACGCCAGAGTTTGTTGTTTACAAGACGGGACATGTGGAATATGTAACCATGAACAAGTCCAGCACATCAAATGGGTGTCATTTTCTCGGGTTAAACAGATACAGGCTTATCCTAGTCTCTTAGCCTTTTCCCGCTTGTATAGGGGCTATTTTTGTTCTTTCCCTTTATAACGTCGTCGAGCATCTGAGGAAAAAAAATTCCCGACTGGAAGTCCGACAAACGTTTGCTTATTGCCGTCCCGCGTTCCATACCACGAAACGAAATTAATACCAGCAGCACCGTACGGTTTCAAGAGGAAGTTTCTCCAAGAGCAACTCGTTTCCCACTCTAGACCAAAAAACAGGGCATACGGAAATTTTTGAGGGTTCTTTCTCCTTGTTGATATAATCATCTGGCTATAGACACCTGGAGTCCATTCTAAGTGTATACCTACCGGAGATTATGCCACATCAGATGGACAGTACACAAGTTCTCACCTCACATTCAACGTCGCTATCGTTTCCTATGATGCCCAACGGGAACCCGCGCGGAGTGGTATCACCATCGTCTTCGCCAGAAACTGCAAGCTCTTCATATACTGGTGTCTCACAGGGGAGTAATCAGGGGTTCAACGGTGAACGCCATTCTTACTCTTGTAAGCGCTGTAGAAGGTTGAAGAAGAAGTGTTCCCGAACAAAGCCGGAGTGCCATAACTGCGCAAAGGCTGGAGAATCTTGTGAGTACGTTCCAAGGGCACCGAGAAGAAAGAAATCCGAGATCCTCAAGAGTTTAGCTGCCAATGCTGAACACGAAGCTGCCACAGCAGCGGCAGCAGCAGCTAGAGCGCAAAGCCAGGCTCAAGTACAACAACAAACCGCCATAGGTCTACCTGCACTTGTCACGAACGATGAAAAACTACAAAGAAATGGGATCTACCGATATGATCAAGGGTTTGATTCCCAACGTCAACAACAACTACAGCAGCAAAAACAACAATCACAACCGCCTTTGGGACAGAACTTGCCACAGCACTCGGCTCTGCCTTTTATTGCCAGGGAATCAACCCTTCCATTACCACAACCATTACCTGGTCAATACGCCGATAGCCAATCTCAAAGACTATTCAAGTTAGGGGCTAAGCCATCTTTACCGCCAATAAGATCTTTAACAGGATATCAACCGGCGTTTTTCCAACAAGCGCCGACTCCACATCCACCACAGCTCTCACAGGTACCACCACCACAACAGCAAAAACAACCACAGCCGCAACCACAGGCGCAACCGCAACATCAACAAGAAAGTCAACAGTACCAACAGCAAGCGTTCCAGCAGCATGCTCAGGCTCAAGTGACATCTCAGGCTCCATATCGTTCACCTCCACAAGCATCACAGCCTCATGCCAGATCGGAAAAGTCCATTTCCCCAATGACCCCTAATGAGTTGCACCAAGCATACCTATCAAAGGTGATCAACATAGCAACTGATTCACAAGCGCGCGATTTTTCGCTTTCGCAGAGATATGCTAGTGTGAACTTGTCCGCCGAAGTGTTGGATAAATCTCTCAAGACATTCTTTGAAGTGTTTGCAAGGAACTATCCATGTTTTGACAATTCAAAGTTCAAACAACGTCACTCACCGTTGTCGGAGAAGTTTCACAAGGCAATGTCGGAGGATGATTCAGATGGGTTTGAATTGATAATGGCTATTTTGTTAGGTTATACGTCGTTAACCTTGAACGGAGACATTGCACCAGATGTGGAGCTGTCTGATACAATTCGACTAAAGGTGCAATCCACAATTGAAAATATCAAACAGTTTGAAACTTTAGACAGTGTCTACAAGATTTTGTTGTTTGGACTACTTGCTCTATTGGATAAGGATCCTCAAGTTTCTTGGTATTTAGATGGTGTTTTAACCCGTCTTGCCCTCAGTTTGGGGTTGGATAACAGTTTACAAGAGTCATCTGGTGAATCAGAATGGAGAAATAGATTGTTTTGGAGTATTTACACATATGATCGAACAGTGGCCGGTGCATTGGGAAGACCTTTTGCTCTTGATGATGATAATGTGGATGTGGCTTTTCCAGAAGCCCAGATTAGTGACGATAAGGAGTCTGTCGAGTTAACCACGGCCTTGGTAAAGCTTAGGGCAATTGAAGGACGCATTATCAAGCACGTTCATTGTGTGAACGCTTGTAAGGTTTACAAGACAGAGGAGGAGAAATTGAATGTTATAAAGACTTTAAGAATGGAGATTGAAAGCTGGTACAACACTACCAGCTTACTGGCTTATAGTGATAAAAAGCTCATTTCCAATCCTGCTGCCACAGCGTGGTACTACTCAGCTTATTATCATCTTCTGCTTTTGCTCTACAAACCATCGTTCCTCATGAGCGACCTGAACAAAGATACGCTTCAATTATTGGGCAAGACTGCTGGACAATACATCACCTATCTGTACAACTTACACGCAGCATTCCCCTTACCAATGACGTGGCCAATGATATCAAAGCTGGTTTCGCATTGCTCCACGATGGTTTATTGCATCTGTTCCTCTGCTGTGGACTTTTCAGAGATCAAGATGGAGTTGAAATTGTGCACGGAAATATTGTCGCATTATACTACAGCCGCACCAATAACAACTGAGTTGATCAATCTCTTCAACAGAATCGCAACTGCTATATGTGAATCGCAGACAAATGTTGATGATCCATTGAAAGAACCGGAGCAGTGCCGCACATTTTTGAGTGGGATTGGTATAGAGTATTTGGGTATAGTTAAAAGGTTTAGTTCTGGTGCCAACTATGACAAACCTCTTCTCAATGCGATTGAATCTATCGTTAAGAGTTGAGGTTGAGGTCAGATCTGAACTGGTGAACAACGAACATGGAATATAAATATGTATATGGGATTATTATTATGTGAGAAATAGAGATTTGTACGGTTTATGCTTTAATCAAGAGTAGAAGAAATTTATTAGTGTACATGTTTTATTATCGTTTATCCAGTCATTACTTTGAAGCCGCCACTTTGGCCAATTCTTGTCTTGAAAATCTGTTAGTACGCACATAAACCCTAGTACTGGAGATACACAGTATCATACATACTTCAACTCTTTGCTGAAGTTATCATCCACATCGTTGTCATCCCAGTCCTCTACCCAGAGAGCGTGTTCTGATTCGGCGCCCATTGCTTGAGCATCTTGCCAATCCTCAGCTTGGAAGTCTTCAAACTCATCATCCTCTTCCAAAGAGCGGATAACCTTTTGCTTCTCAGCTTCAATAGTCTCTTTGGTCGGTTCACTCATGGTATAAGATGGGGTTCTATGGGGGAATGGTTTCTTTGTCCAAAGCACGGAGAAGCAAAGAGAGAACGTTCTGTTTACCTTTGGCGTGGTTTTCGCCACAGGACGTTTTTATTTGCACGTGATGGATTTGGCAGAAAGGCACTTTTTTTCCTCTTCATCGCGAGGACAAATTTTTTTTGTATTTGTCCCTTCAAAACAGCTCATCGATTCAGCGGTTTCAATTGGACACAGCGGTAAACTTGTTGGACATTTCCGTAAAACGAAATAGAGACGGACATCTGTTACCTTCTGGCTTACCAAATTCTTGAGAGAAAAGGAGTTCTTACTAATACACGGCGAGAGTAACGGACGAATTAGAACAGGATGAAGGAAACAGTTGTCGATGTTGCCCCAAAGAGAATCAGCGGCATCGAGTTTGGAGCCATGTCTGAGGAGGACATCCTCGCACAGTCTGAAGTGGAGGTTGCTACAAGAGACCTATTTGACCTGGAGAAAGGACGTACTCCTAAGTCCAATGGTGCGCTCGATACAAGGATGGGTATCTCTTCGAACTCTGCAGAGTGTGCTGTGTGCCACGGGAACTTGGCTACATGTCATGGACATTTTGGGCATCTGAAGCTGGCCCTTCCTGTCTTCCATGTGGGATACTTCAAGGCCACTATACAGGTACTACAGTCCATTTGTAAATGCTGTGGCGCTATGCTGATAGATGAAGAGGCCAAGCGTAAATTTAGAGAAGAGCTGAGAAGACCCGGGATCGATAACTTGAGACGTATGGGCATCATCAAGAAAATACTCGAGCAGTGTAAGAAGCAGAGACGTTGTTTCGACTGTGGTGCGGTTAATGGTGTTGTGAAGAAAGCAGCAGCAGGTTCTGGTACTGCATCCTTGAAGATTGTCCATGATACCTTCAGGTTTATTGGTAAGAAGCCAACATTAGAAAAGGCAGAGTGGGATAAGGACATTGAACAAGCATTGATAGACAACCCAGATATTGAGAAGTTCATTAGAAGATCAATGGATGATTTGAACCCTTTGAAAGTGCTGAACCTTTTCAAGCAAGTGAAGAACGAAGATTGCGAACTTTTGGGTATCGATTCGGGAAGAGGAGGTAGACCAGAAACCTATATCTGGATTTACTTGCCCGCCCCTCCAGTCTGTATCCGTCCTTCTGTGACAATGCAAGATTCACCAACCTCTAATGAAGATGACCTGACAGTGAAGCTCACAGAGATTGTCTGGGTAAGCTCACTCATCAGAGCTGGTATCGAGAAAGGTATATCTGTCAATAATTTGATGGAACAGTGGGATTATTTGCAGTTGTCTGTTGCAATGTACATCAATTCAGATGCCGCATCACCATCTGCACTGCCAGGTGCAAGTGGTGCCTCCAAATCGTCAAAACCGATCAGAGGTTTTTGTCAAAGATTGAAAGGTAAACAAGGTCGTTTCAGAGGTAATTTATCTGGTAAACGTGTCGATTTCTCTGGCCGTACAGTCATCTCCCCGGATCCAAACTTGTCGATCGATGAAGTTGCTGTCCCAGACAGGGTTGCCAAAGTGCTTACATACCCGGAGAAGTGTACAAGATATAATAAGGAAAAATTGCAAAAACTCATTTTGAATGGTCCAACAGTCCATCCTGGTGCCAATTATTTACTCAAGAAGAATGAAGATGCTCGTCGTAACTTGAGATATGGTGATAGACAAAAGTTGGCCAGACAACTCCAGTATGGTGATGTCGTTGAGAGACATATCGAGGACGGTGATATCGTCTTGTTTAACAGACAG
Source organism: Williopsis jadinii (assembly GCF_001661405.1). Taxonomy (NCBI): domain Eukaryota; kingdom Fungi; phylum Ascomycota; class Saccharomycetes; order Phaffomycetales; family Wickerhamomycetaceae; genus Williopsis; species Williopsis jadinii. The sequence goes on from NW_017963652.1 coordinate 1,331,087, forward strand.
CCGTCATTGCATAGATTGTCTATTCTATCGCATTATGCTAAGATCAGACCATGGAGAACATTCAGATTGAATGAGTGTGTCTGTACACCATATAATGCCGATTTCGATGGTGATGAAATGAATTTACACGTTCCTCAGACGGAAGAGGCAAGAGCAGAGGCAATCAACTTGATGGGAGTAAAGAACAACCTGCTGACTCCAAAATCCGGTGAACCTATTATTGCTGCTACACAAGATTTCATCACCGGCTCTTATTTGATCTCCCATAAGGATTCTTTCTTTGACAGAGCTACTCTCGTACAGCTGCTTTCAATGATGTCTGATGCTGGATTACAATTTGATATCCCACCACCTGCAATCCAAAAGCCCCACTTTTTATGGACAGGTAAACAAGTTTTCAGTCTGTTGATCAAACCAAACAAAACATCACCAGTTGTTATCAATTTGGATGCTAAGAACAAGACATTTGTACCCCCAAAGAAAGGATTTCCAAATGAGATGTCTCCAAATGACGGGTTTGTCGTTATCAGAGGGTCCAATATCCTGAGTGGTGTCATGGATAAATCCACTTTAGGTGACGGTAAGAAGCACTCTGTGTTCTACACTATTCTGAGAGATTATGGTCCAAAAGAAGCAGCAGCAGCTATGAATAGAATGGCCAAGCTGTGCGCCAGATACTTGGGTAATAGAGGTTTCTCCATTGGAATCAATGATGTTACACCAGGACATGATTTGAAAAACACAAAGGAAGAAATGGTTGAAACTGCTTACGCCAAGTGTGATGAGTTAATTCAGTTATACAACAAAGGTAAGCTGGAAACCCAACCAGGTTGTAACGAAGAGCAGACCCTAGAAGCCAAAATTGGTGGTCTTCTATCTAAGGTGAGAGAAGAAGTTGGTGAAGTGTGTATCAACGAACTTGACAGCTCCAACGCTCCTCTGATCATGGCCACATGTGGTTCTAAGGGTTCGACGTTGAACGTTTCTCAGATGGTTGCTGTTGTCGGTCAACAAATTATCTCTGGTAATCGTGTTCCTGATGGTTTCCAAGATCGTTCTTTACCTCACTTTCCAAAGAATTCCAAGACTCCGCAATCCAAGGGTTTTGTTAGAAACTCTTTCTACTCAGGTCTGAATCCACCAGAATTTCTTTTCCATGCTATTTCTGGTCGTGAAGGTTTGGTGGATACTGCGGTCAAAACTGCCGAAACCGGTTATATGTCGAGAAGATTGATGAAATCTTTAGAAGACTTGAGTTGTCAGTACGATAATACTGTGAGAACTTCGAGTAATGGTATTGTGCAATTCACATATGGTGGTGACGGTCTCGATCCGTTCGACATGGAGGGTGATGCAAAACCTGTTAACTTCAACAGAACTTGGGACCATTCCTACAATATCACTTTCAGTAACGAAGACAGTTCATTGTTACCATACCAGGTTATTGAGGTAACTGAGACAGTACTGAAACCATTAGAGGCAAAGCTTTTGAGATATGACAACGTGGGAAACCTTGTAACAGGGAAAAATGCAGACAAAATTGAATACGTTGATCAACATGACGCTGAAAGAGACTTTTATCAATCTATTCGTGATTTCATCAAGAAGAAGGCTTCATTCATGGCTGCAGTTAGAGAGCGCAAAGGATTGCAAGGACTTTTAGACAAACCTGCGGATGAACTTGCCCTTATGGATCTTGATGAAAGAGCATCCAATGCTGCTTTGTCAGCTGTGAATCAGCTGGCTAAGATCAGTAACACATGTGTGAGAAAATTCTTGGAGATTGCCATCCTGAAGTATAGTCGTGCTAAGGTTGAACCTGGTACTGCTGTGGGTGCCATTGGTGCCCAATCAATTGGTGAACCAGGTACACAAATGACTTTGAAGACTTTCCATTTTGCTGGTGTTGCTTCCATGAATGTTACGTTGGGTGTTCCTCGTATTAAAGAGATTATCAATGCATCAAAGGTCATTTCTACTCCTATCATTAATGCAGTACTGGTTAATGACGAGGATGAAAGAGCTGCCAGAGTTGTTAAGGGAAGAATAGAAAAAACATTGCTATCAGATGTCGCATATTACATCCAGGATGTCTATAAGGACGATTTATCTTTTATACAAGTTAAGATCGACTTAAAGACCATTGAGAGACTCCAATTGGAATTAACGATCGACGATATTGCTGTTGCGATTAGCAGAGCACCAAAGTTGAAGATTGCTGCTGGTGATGTATCTGTTGTAAGCAGAAACAAGATCAACATAAACGTTTACACGGGTGAATCAAAACTGAAATCTGTATCGACATCATTGAAAGAACCCCACGAAAATGAGCTGTTCTTTAGAATGCAGCACTTACGTCGTGTTCTTCCGAACGTTGTTGTCAAGGGTCTCTCTGATATTTCCAGAGCCGTGATAAATATCCGTGATGATGGAAAGAAAGAGTTATTGGTTGAAGGTTATGGTCTTCGTGACGTTATGTGTACCGATGGTGTCATCGGTTCGAAGACCAGAACTAACCATGTTCTGGAAGTTGTTTCAGTACTCGGAATCGAGGCTGCACGTGCGTCCATTATCGGTGAGATTGATTACACCATGTCTAAGCACGGTATGAGTGTCGATCCACGTCACATTCAATTACTTGGTGATGTCATGTCCTACAAGGGAGAAGTTCTAGGTATCACAAGATTTGGTCTGAGTAAGATGAGAGATTCTGTTTTACAACTGGCATCCTTTGAAAAGACCACAGATCATTTATTCGATGCCTCTTTCTACATGAAGACGGATAAGGTCGAAGGTGTCTCTGAATGTATCATCTTGGGCCAAACAATGTCTATCGGTACCGGCTCTTTCAAACTTGTTAAACAAACAGCTGTTAACGAATCAGATCTTGTCTTGAAACCAACGCTATTCGAAGATTTGTGTGAATCCATTGCAACATGATGAGTTCGTTCAATTATCAGTTCTGTATATACTTGGGTTTTATTTGCATTTTGGGTTTTCTGTGTGCTCAGTATGGTGTATTGAAGAAGCTCAACGAAAGGTATTTAAATGATATCAATTAAACAGAAAAAAGTTTACACATATCGTTGAACTATGTATTATTAAAATCAGCTTGTAGCTCCATGAATAGAAGTAACGCGCTAAAAACATAGGGTTCAAGATCTAAGTTGTTCAACAGCCATGAACACCAACGCGAGGGAGACATATGGACTTGCACGTTCACCAACCCTTGCAAACTTCCAAAATACACCTAGTACACTGATATTGAGTTAGCGAGCCATAAGTAACCAGATAAAACGAGAGCACTTACCCATGATGGTTTCTATCAAGCAGACTTGGCCAATTGAGATGTATATAAGTACACGAACATATGAGAAGAAGTATCACTTGAAGTAGCGATGTGAAGTTGAAAAGAGCAGACTAAACTATATGTGTTAGATTGTTATCAGATAGCTGGCCCAGAAGGAGAATTGTAACTAACCATTGATATTTCGTGTAGATTTATGCTTTTGATCTGTTTATTCGAAATGGAAGCAACGCACTGAAATTCACTTTTGATCACAACGCAAAAACTTGTTCACGAGCTATGGCTGTGTGTCACCAACCAGAACACACAACACTGTAGTGAGTTATCAATAAATTCATCATTTATTACATGACTATTGGTCATATCTGGGCGGTGAAAGTTTCAGGATAACTACTGAGATTACGTTATGAGTCACATGCTGATATGAATTCTGATCTTGAGTGAAGTTGCGCGTAGGAAGGTCTTGACAGCAGTCCAGAGAGGCCAAAATGTCCGATGAGCCTCGCTTGGACATTACGGTGAGGGTATCAACGACTGGTTTATACTTCTCGTAGTTCTTCTGATGATCTTGGTGATGCTTGTTACTGTCATCATGTATGTCATTTCCATTCTACCCATTTGTCAGTGTTTTACTTGATATAACGATTGTTTCGATTCTATGTTCATCACTTGTGTCATCACCAGTAGAATATAAGTTTTAAACCATTTTCAATACAATGTCAAGTTCCTCATGTCGTATTACTGCTCTCGAAGAAACTCTGGTTCGTCTCTTTGTCAAATGTTTCATACGAACTGGTCATGGTCTTAAGATTACTCTTTGAAGTAGCAGTGGGCTTTTCTTTCACCTTCTCATCATCTTGAGAAATCGTGGATCCAGCTCCCCTTTCTCTCGTTAAAGATAGCGTTAAGGTCTTGTTTCACCTCTTGGTTTTTCTCTCCTGTTTCTTAGGCTTGTACAGTACAATTTGATTCGACTCATTACTTTCCAATTCAGGTAATATCTCTGGACGAACCAAAGGCATCGCTATGTAGACATTCCTGAGCCGTAATCGCTGTTTACAGAGCTCCACGCCATTCACCTCAGTCCCATTTAGCATACTCTCTATTGTCAGGACAAGCTTCTGGTCACGGAAAAAAATGGTGTCCAGTCGGAAGTTTGGCATCTCCACCATTGCCCACTGCAATTCCTGGATATCCATAAAGTTTCTGTATCTCTTCCTGTCTGAGCTAAAAGTATAGAATTTTCCCCTGACAATTCGCCACTGTTCATCCGTACAGTTCAGCAGTCCAGTATGTGGGTCCACAGTGATTCCATAAGCCAATTTCATTGCAACCAACACCGATACCTGACGTTTCAAGACTGCCCAATTCTCCCGAACACTCACAGCAGTAAGACGGACGTCTGGGTATCTCTTCCTCAGTTTTCTCTCAATCACAGTATGGTCACTAGTAATAATCCTGCACGAGTTACGCAACCTCATCAGCTTCACCAGGCACTTCACATGGTATAAATTCAGCCGGATGCTCCATTTGACGTTGAAGTTCGAATACAGCCTGGTCTTCCCAGCTGGCACGTCTGCTTCAGGCTCCAACTCCGCACCAGTGCATCTAACATTCGCCATCATTCCAAGTATCACTGTTTAAGGAGCACACCAACCCAAGTCACAGTTCCATAAGATCTGTCCAATGCTATCCACAGGGACTTCAGACAGTGCCTACTTATATACAAACAGTATGTGCCAGCATATGTGTGTTGGTTACAACAAAAAAAACACAAAAGTAGAAAAGTTATCTTTGTTGTTGCCACAGCAACGAGCAGAAATCATATATAGACATCGCTAGGACATCAGTAGCAGTCCCATCTTCAACTCCATCAACACATGTTCAAATATGCTGTAATCCTAGCAGAAGTTGACAGCTTCAATGTCCTGTGCAAGGCTGACACTGTTGTGCTGATCTATGAGGCCTCTTGATGCGGTGCCATTGCTTCAACTGTCAAGGGCCTCTTCCCACAGTGCATGTACAGCTGTGGGCTGTATGTGTTGACAGGGTGCGATACTGGTGAAAGGTTCTATGCGTTGGAATTGGTGTAAGGAGAGATGGTGCTCTGAGGTCCTCTGTCTGTTGCTGTTTCTGTTGCTGTTGCTAGTCTGTCTGTGCTTGTACTGTAGGCTGATTGGTACTGAGGGCTCATGTGTAGGAAATAAGCCATATTTGGACAGTGCTTGTAGAAATCGGGGTACATCTCGGTTAAATGGTCTCCCATGCATTCCTCTCCCAGAACTTCCTTTGCCAGAATATCTGATTCACATATATATCAACGTCCAGTATGGTATATCCATGGATTACATCCAACTGTCGATGTATCTTAACGTCCACAGTTCTGCCAGACTCATTACAGTTCCCCAATGTCATCCTCAGGAACCCTGTGCTAGGGTTGAATTCTATGCAATCTTGCTGAACCATCCCACTGAAAGAGACAATCCCCATTTCCAAGAGCATCCTCAAATGCTTATGTAGAAGACGCTTTGGACAATTTAATTGGAGATCTATTCTCTTTCCTTTCACCGTATGTGAAGGCTTAATCTGTTGTTCGAAGATGAATCTCGAAGATATGTGCTGGGTGTATCATCATCGGCTTCTCATGAATCAAACCATAACAACACTTACAAGGGACGAATAATAAATAACTTGCTCTTGAATATGGGGTATATATATAAATCCCAACCAAAAGGTGTTGAATAATAAATATCTACAAAGCACCTGTCATTCTTCTAACACTATGCTGCGTTAGAAGCTCAACATCAACGTTTGGTTTTACTGAATGGCTCATTGCCAATTTCCAATTCGTCTCTAAATCCTGTACTGTTTTAGAGTCAAACATTGGATGCTGGATCAAAGAAAGCATAGATGTCATTAATGCGTTATCAAATGTCGAGGTTTTCCTTTGAATCAGTTCCAATATCCGTCTAAGGTCATCTGGTGCTAACACTGTCAAGTGGTTGGCCAGTGAAGTAACAATGTCCTTGGATAGGTTCAAAGGGATCGAACAGCCACATGTATCCATGAATTGGAGATATTGAACAACTTTTGTAGGTGTCAGATGTCTTATGGAGGCATAGTATCTCAACAACGGACTAAAAGTCTCGACAGTAGGTGAAGGAATGTAAAGAGGTGCATCCATCTTTTGTAAATGAAGAGAGTCCAAATATTGAACTTGATGGGTATACCATCTTCTTTTATGCTGATCGTACTGAGGTGTCGTTAACGATGCTCTCTGCATCAATATCTCAACTATGCGTTCTGCATCGTCCAATCTTTCATTAGATACCAGTACACTGACAACGGTGTTCATCATGGAGATATCAAACACCATCCCTTTTGATAGCGCCTCCTTTAATAGAGACGTAGTATCGTTCAATAATCCAGTTTTGCCCAATATTCCTAGGACAATGTCATAGGACATTCTATCCATTTTAACTCCATCACCAGAGATTCTGTCCAAGATCTCCTTGCAAAAGTCATAATCACAGTGTGAAGATGCATACCTTAGAAAGATATTCGTCGTCGATATATCCAGCTCTTTATCTTTGAACGATGCCCATCTCTTTCGTAACTTCGTCAAACCATGCTCATCGTAATTCGTTAAAAAGATCAAGGAGTTGAGCTCCTTAGTGCTGAGCTCCAAGTCACACTTATTCATTCCGTTCACGATTCTTTGGAATAGATCACCAATTTGTGAACGATTCACACCTTGAGCACTGGTAAACGAACTCATCAATCGTTCCCAATGGTGGGGCTGGACGTAAAGAGGTTGTGGTGTGGGTAGTTTCGAGTAGGCACCGTATAAGGTGTTGTGTCTAATCACACCATCCAGCGGATAGAGCTCTCTTAAGAACGGATAGTATATATGGGCCACACAGTGTTTTCTTGGGACCATCAACCGCAACTTCCGTACAGACTCATGTTGCCTGTTGATCGGTTGTGAGTTGACAAATTTCGGTACCTCAGCGTTGTGCTTCTTTAAAAGATCCTTGAAGCTCTTATAGCGCACCGGCTGTGATAGCCACTGTAGAACAAACCCACCAAGTGTCATCCAGAAGTCCTCCAAGCGGCGGTTTGTTTACCCAAGAAAGGATGAGAGAACAAGGTAAAGTACGTTGAAGTAGATTCATATACTCATTGGCTGGTGTCCAGGTGTATTACGTAATCATCAATGATTCTCAGCAGGTTTTTTTTTTCAACACTTTTCAACGCTTCCGAGCACTTTCCCATAATCAAAACAACACAGAGGGGCGGTATAGCGCTGGTGAATTAGGTACAATGAAGTTACAAACCAAAGCCGTGAATGTGTTAGAGAGAACATCACACTATCTTCAAGCGGGAGTTCTTACCAAGAAGCCTTTGTGGTTCGATGCGTTGGGAAAGTATCCACCAAACAAGAACTTTCTCCACGAGGTGAAGGAGCAAGTCAATGAACAGTCGATTTCTTTGAACAAGACGCAGTATGCGTCGAAGAATGCACCATTGTACAAGACAAGACAATCTCAAAAGCCGGGCAAGAGCCCTTATAAACCAAATAAACTTCGTTATGTCGAGGACGAGTTGAGAAGTTTGTTCTTTGAACAACACCCATGGGAGCTCGCAAGACCAAAAATTGTCTTGGAAAACACAGGTGACGATATCAAGTCCCAGGACTGGTCCTCGATAAAACAGCTAAATAAGCCATTGGATGGTGAATCAGTTGTACAGAGAACCCTCTACCTCGTTAAGAATGAGTCTAAAACTCTTGCAGACGCATATGACCAGGCAAGATTTGAGTTTTACAGATTGAGAATCCAAGAGGAGATACAAGATCAAGTGAGCAGAGAAGAGAACGAAATGTTTGGTTCAGTGTTCAACGCTGGTCCTTTGGAATACGGTGTTGAAAGAGAACAGGTTGTCATTGATAAATGGAGAGTTGAAGCTGAAGAACTCTCCAGAATCGCAGAGGCTAGTAAGAAACAGGACAACGCGATCTAACCGGATCTTGTGTTATTTCTTTTGTACATAGAGAAGCAAAGAATACATTGTTTATAATCGTATATTTACAAGCTGTAGTTCACTGGTCTAGATGGTCCTTAGCCTCTTCAGAGGCCTTCTGAGGTGCAGTACGTCTCACTAGTTGGAACAGATGGGTTCTTTGTTTCAAGTAGTGATTGTAATCTTCGAAATCGGTTATTGGTACAATGTCAAAGTTCTTCCTGATCTTTCTGAAGAATTTGGAATCGGCTTTTCTTCTCTTTCTGTAGCTCATCAACACCAGCGTATCCTTGTTGGTCATGTCCAACAAGGTCTTCTCCAACAGAGGGAACGCCTTTTCTAGGTATACACAATCAGCTGCTAAGATAACATCGACACCGTCCTTCGCATAGCTTGGGAGTGGCTCACCCCATGCCAAAGTTGCACTATGTACCACGTCTTCCAACTCGTTCAGCTCAATGTTCTTCTGCATCAACGGTACAAGGTCCTCAATATCGGTGATCCAAATCTCAGCATCTGTCCTCTTGCGTAATGATAGACCAAGACACAGACCGACTAGTCCAGTCCCACTGCCAACCTCGATAATCTTCCCACGCTGGCAGATCTTCTTATCCAGTAGATACCTGGATAGCAGCTCGCCAGCTATCCAGATCTTACCACCACAGCCAACAGCACCACCATCTTCCCAGATCTTCAAAGGCTCTGATAACCGTCCATCGAACGTAAGATCGGCCTCTCCCAAATGCTCCACTGGTCTACTCGGAACGAGTTCTTCGAACGAGTTCAGCAACAGCTCATCCATCTCAATCTGTAACGCTCTCTTTGCCTTTTATTACTGGACAAACTCCTTGTTTGTAAATTCGTTGGAAAAGGCTGTGTGCAGGTTTTTAGGCCTTCGTTTCATGAGAGAGACTTCTAGGACAACTTTTCAACCTCCGTGAATGCACGGCCTAAATTTTCACATCGTTCGACAGCTGTGTTTTGAGCTTTCATCCGCTGGACTTTTCTTCCCAAAACGGGTGGAATGGACTAGGCCTTTTTTTTAAGTTAAATGTCCACTCAGACCCACGGGACATCCGCGTTGCACCACGTCCAACCAGAGGTCAGTTTTCTTGGAGAGACTATGGGTCTGGAAATGCAAAGGGTTTTAAGAAGGCTAACAATGAGCCATTGGCTGGTGTTCTCCCTACGCACAGAGGTCTTAATAGTATATGATATCAATAAATAGAGTGAGATGGAGTAATAAATAGGAGAATAGAAATAAATACAATCTCATAGGAGGAAGTTATCAGTGTTCGCTGTGTTCTGCACCATGTTCGCTATGTGATTTACCACCGAGCGCCTTCTCACCAATACAGTAGAGAACGAAGGCACCGACACCGTATGTAAATCCTGGCCAGAGGTTTCTGTACATGTTAGCCTTTGTAAAATGACCTTCGTATCTCCAAGCCTCTCTGCGGTAGATGGTTAGTATATGTTGCGGCACTGCATTAGCCACCACCATTATGGCCACCATTATGGCCACCATTGCTATGACCACAGCACAGAGCTCTATACTGGCCCTTTCCTTTCTCTCCTCCGAACAGCAATACAATGCAGTGTCTTCGGATACCATGCATCTCGAGATTCTTCTTCTCGGATGAGTTCTTTGACGATTATGGGGCCTCCCCCTTGCTATATGTGACAAAGGGGGCCAGGCGGAGTGGAGCAGAGCATGGAGTAAAAAAAGTAGAAAGACAACCAATGGCGGGTGATATCTGCGACCATATGAGTACTCACCTCTTGGCCCAAGGATCAGCCAGTCTTCTAACCAAGGTGGATCTCATTATGTTGTGATTGTATGGACTTTTAGAGCTATTAGTACCTTGAAGGAGGAGAAAACTTTCTGGCGTTCGTTTTTCACCAAAAACCAATTCGCGGGAAAACAATACAATGTGCCCCATACCAGGATCACTTTCCTCATTTGTGGTGTACGGATGTGCACGCTCCATGGAGTGAAAATTTATTAGGCGAGTAGTGTTCGTACAGTTTATGTAAGAGCTGATGACCCTATACAACGTTTGTTGAGTCTCCGTTGGAGCGGTACTGTGGGTGTACTGAGAGGTTTAGATAGAACGAAGAAGGAGATCGAGCGAACGGGAAGCATTAGGCAAAACTGGTGATGGCCTCGGATAAAGATATAAAGGAGGAAGCAGTGATCCCGGAGTTAGATTCGGACTATTCCTCTGATGATGCCGAAGAACTGGAAGTTGAAGACTCTGATCTCAGAACAACTATCGAAAAGGAGATAAGAGAGGAGACATACGTGTGCTTGGTGTGTACTGGTGAGATAGACTACACGGAGGAGTTCTGGTCATGCGGCGACTGTTATAGGGTATATCACATCTCTTGCATCTCGAGCTGGTCAACAAAGGGCTCTTCGACCGATGAGGAGGGTAATTGGAAATGCCCTGCTTGTCATTCAACGCATGCTAGAACCAAATTCCAAGACAAATGCTGGTGTTCAAAGACTATAAATCCACAGCCAAATCAACTGCATCCGGGTAGTTGTGGTCAAACTTGTGGTGCGCAGTTGCCTGGCTGTCCTCATAAGTGTCCGTTGGCTTGCCATCCGGGACCTCATGCACAATGTAATGCGCTGGGCCCATTGTTGAAATGTAAATGTGGTAAACATGAAAACCAATGGCCGTGTGTCATTACGCCGTATATCGAAGGATGGCAGTGTGACGAGATATGCCAGGAGTTCTTGCCCTGTGAATTGCATAAATGTGGTAAGAAATGCCATGCCGGGTTGTGTGGTAAATGTGAAACTTTTGTTTCATCGAGATGCTACTGCGGCCAATCAACAGATATGTTGAAGTGCCACTTGAGGATGCCCAAGTTGAGTTTCGGAGAGAGGAGAGAGGACAATTGGGTCGGTGACTTCCAATGTAAACTGACTAAAGATGTGACCTATGATTGTGGTCTTCATTCAACATCAATAGCATGTCAGCCAGTTCCAAAAAGAAAGCTACATTGTCCTCAAAGCCCTGATATCTTGAAGACTTGTCCATGTGGTCAAACTTCAATCTTGGAGTTGAACAATGGTGTGAATAGACAGTGCTGTACAGATCCAATTCCAACCTGTGATAAATTGTGCAACAAGACTTTACCGTGTGGTCACCGTTGTAAATGGAAATGCCATGACGGCGAATGCTCACCGTGTTTAGAAATCCTCAAGCAAAAGTGTCGTTGTGGGTTCAACTCATTTAATGTTCCCTGTAAATTTATTTCTCAGGGATTCGAGGCAACTTGCACAAGACAATGCACTGTCCTGTTATCGTGCCGTCGTCATAGATGTGAAAAGATTTGTTGTCCAGATGAATCTTCAGGATTGGCAAGGGAAAGGCAAAGAAAGAAAAGTCTACGGAATAATCAAGTCACATCGAGAAATGCAAACTCGGCTTTCAACGTCGAAGCAGGTCATATCTGTTTAAGAACTTGCAACAAGAAACTGTCTTGTGGAAATCCTGACCACGTATGCCACGATACATGCCATGCAGGACCTTGTCGTCCATGCTTGGAATCTACAAACGATGATCTTGTTTGTAACTGTGGTAAAACAGTGGTGATGGCACCAGTGCGGTGTGGTACTACTTTACCACCATGTGACCATCCATGCATTAGGCCAACTCCGTGTGGTCATCCACCAATGCCTCATAACTGTCATCCGGACTCTGTGGAGTGTCCAAAATGTACGTATACAGTCATGAAGGAGTGCAACTGTTCCAGGAAGATAAAGAGAAGCGCAATGTGCCACCAAAAGGATGTATTCTGTGGTAACAAGTGTGATCACAAGTTACCTTGCGGACACACCTGTCTCATGCTATGCCACAAGGGACCATGTGTCTGTAAGTCCTTCTGTGGTAGAAAGAAGAAATACTGTTCTCATGTTGACAGGACACCATGCCATTACCCAGAGCCGTGTAAGTTGGAAGATGTCTGCGCTGAACCAACTCAAGTCAAGTGTAGATGTGGGAGAATGACTAAAACGGTTCCATGTGGGGCATCAGTGGATAAGGAGTCTGTTGCAGGTACGCCTATAAGCTGTGATGTCTCATGTGTGTTGAAAGAAAGAGATGAACGACTGAAAAGTGCATTCAACATTACAAGTAACTCTGCAGAATCTGATATGGCCAATGTGCCGTATTCTGATGAAGTTCTGAAGATTGCAAGTGTTCAAGAGAAATGGTGTTTACAAGTGGAGGGTATAATGAGAGAGTTCATGTCTAATGAACGTCGCTCGATGTCTTTCAAACCTATGAGGCGTGAACAAAGGGCATTTGTGCATGAGCTGGCCGAATGTTTTGGGCTATTTTCTGAATCACAAGACCCTGAACCTAAGAGAAGCGTCTTTGTCTCCAAGAAACCAAATTCAGCGTCACCAGAGATGTCCTTGGCACAAGGTATAAGAAGGTTCCAAGCTCATAAGAGGGCAACGACAAAGATCCCGTTGAAGGTTGAATCCACGAAAAAGAATCTCAATGCGATCTTGATCCAGGACTGTATTGAAGGTACTACGAGAGACATGGTTGACGATGTTGTTAGACCATTGTTTGGCGAATCTGATATGCTCTACAGCATCCAAGCTGTTAACAAGACAAAATACCTCGTTGTTCCTGAAGCATTCATGAGAAGTTCTGATGATAAAGAGGAAAAACTTCAACAAGTGGCTCTAAAGCTGTCTACCATTTGCAGAGAAATGTTTATCTCAAACGTTGTGAAAATGGTGAGAATAAACATTGACTATGACATTGTGAGAGAAGAGTCGGTGGAATCCATATCTAATGAATCAAGCTCAAAAGAAAGTATTGAAGAATCGGATGAAGGTAATAACGAAAAAGCCAACGCTTTCAGTGAAACTTTGGACAAGGACTTTAGTGAAATGGCCATTTCATCGTAAGAGATTGATTATACAGCTGATACAACTCATATACAAATGCACATATACCCATTCAAGGGAATTTGGCCATCAGCTGGTTGATGTGGTTGCACTCGCTTGTACGACATTGTATATAAAGCTAACGTATAAATCCGGTTTTGTTTACCCCTCGGATCTGCATAAATTCACTGTGAGCGTTAACAGCAGTTCGTCACCCACACAAAGAAACCACTAAGCAACAACATATGACAGTATTAGGATAGCGACTATGTCAGATAGTTCGTTTAACTACACGCATATGAGAAGATCACATCATGTTCTCCATATGGAGCAGTGGTATCGTGATGAGCTTGAGGATGAAGATATTGATACTCTCCCGGTGAATCAGGATTTCAGTTCGTTCTTACAGTCAATATCATCCTTATCCTTTGGTTCTACAAAGAACAAGAAGCCAAAGGACCCCAAATGGAAGGATACACATGCCGATATGTTTCTAAGTGATGACAAACAGTGGTGGGATGGGATGAAAGATGATACTTTGTTGAAAAGTCTAGAGATGAATAGAGATCTGTCCGCTTCGACCTCAACAGCTTTTACGATTCCTCACACCATGGAGAAAGTTGGAGAACACGACTTCGGAGTTGGAAGTTCACATATGAAGAGTCCTATACCGGAGCTAACGACACCGATACTTATGAGAAAAAGGGAATCTAAGAAGGCAAATTCACAGAATTATAAAACGCCAGTAGGCAGGATAGTGAGGTGATGTGCTGTTGTATGGGAGTCTAAGGCCCCCTCTCATTAATTTAACGAATCTCATGGTAAATTATTCAGATCCAGATATCATTTATTTCACACCGTAACTGCGTACCCACTTGCATAACTAACACTGGAGTCGTTGTATGTGGTGACTTGGCTACTTTGCGCATATCCTATCCAGTTAAACAACCCCCAATCTTGAGGCTTATCGTACTTCTCACGAACCAACTCAACAGTCTTAAGCAGCAGAGAGATCGGATGCTGTCCACAAATGGTGTTTCCTGTGGTGTCAATATACTCATCCCAATTCTCTGATGACCCAGTGGATGCAACTTTCATGCCCAATTTATCCAAAAATTCAATAGACTGGTAGATCAAAAGCTCTCCTGCCTGTTCCCCCTGTGGAGTGTGACTGATAGTCTTCAACCCTTTAAGTGACTCATCAGGCGTGTACACGGTGTACCCGAACCGTCTTCCCCAATGGCAAAAGTCGCTGCTAATGGCAAACGTATTCTCCTCATCCTTGAGGTAAGGTGCCAAAGCCTGCGCCACTTGATCGTTAAATGTCGAGTCGCCATGTGAAATCATAATTGGAATTATCTTTGGAACACCTTGTGGTAAGTGTTGAGTTTGCTTGTATATAAATGGAGAGTGCATCTCGAAACTGTGCTCATCCTCGTCAACGTCCAACCTCATCTTCTTAAACACCTTATGACTCTTACACAGTGTATCAATCAGTTCGGTGTCTACAGGTAAGTTCCCCAATGGCGTCTCGTACTCGTCACATGAGCTCATGTACGCAACGTTTTTGAAATAAACGTGGTGTGAAGGACCCAGGATAAATACCCGCTTACTGTAAGCAGCTGTTAGTAAGCTTCATTTGTAGGGACTAGAACCACGGAGTGAAGGAAAGACACTTACACCTTTGACGTATCCCAAGCACTGTACGTCTGCGCAAGAACTTCACCAGCGTAGGTATAACCGGCATGAGGTCCAATCAAGAGCCTTGCGCCATCAACGGAACCATGAGGAGACCTCTGTATAAACGCATCCATTTGCTTGTCTAATCTAGCCGGGTTGCCTGAATACCAGGAACCAGCGTGTGTTGCACTTCTCACCGTCATGTCTTTACTCTTTGGAATCGATCAATCTTTCTCGTGATCAGCAGAAACTGTTCAAAGTATAACACGATGTTATGGAAAGGGAAGAAGAACTATGAAGAATTTCATGGAAAAGCACTACTGCGTTCTATATATATATGGGGAGATGTGTCTCACCATGCGGTTGTTGTGGTAACAACCCTCCGTCGCCGCATGCACAACTTCAATGGTTATGAGCACCTGTAAGGATTACTGCGATCACGAATATTTCCTTTTCCGGGTTTTGTGTCAAACCTTAACTCGTACTGTTTACGTCTCGAAGCGTCATAACCACAGTCAAACAAAACTCCATTAGAAGCTGTTGATATGGATCACATCAGTTTACTATTCACATACCGTAGTTAAGCAGGTTTTCATGAACTGAGCCATGGTCTCAAATCTCCGAATACAGCTGATTTTGATGGTGAACTTCTGGTGTACAGCGGTATTATGCGTGACAAACGCCAGCTTAGAGCTTAGTACATCTGTCTACGACACCTTCACAAGGTATGCGTATGTGTGTAAGGCCAGCTACTGCGCTTCCAGAATGAGCAGAGATAATGACCTTGCACAGCCTGTTACATTGAGGCCAGAACAGCAGTTCCAGCAGAGTGGGTATTCAGATGAGGAGTACTATGGGTGTGATGTTGACGGTATCGAGCTTCACATTGCCAAGTACCTTTACTCCATACGGAATCTAACCAATGAAGAAAGCGAAGAGTTGCCGCCACTAACACACGCAGAGGGCTTCTTTGCAGTGGACCACAGTGGCAATGGCTCAATCATATTGGCCTTTCGAGGTACCGTCAACACAAGAGACTACCTCACTGATATTGATATAATGACTGTGGATTATGAGCCATTGGATGAAAAGGCAAGGGAAAGCTTTGGTGATTCGTGTGTCAATTGTAAGGTTCACAAAGGCTTCTATAGAAGGTACAAGGAGGTACACGATGACATTTTCCCCTCGGTACATAAGCTACTGGATGCATTCCCTGGTTACAAGTTGGTGGTTGTAGGGCATTCGCTGGGCGGGTCTCTCGCCCTACTCACAGGTCTTGAGCTTGCCCTCTTGGGATACCATCCTTTGATTATATCTTATGGGTCACCAAAAGTTGCAAATATGGAATTAGCACGATATATGGATGAGGTTTTCCGATCGAAGGACGTTTACAAGGCTTTAGAAGCTGACGATGGGTCCATAGATGAAGGGTGTTTCAGGCTAATCCACGTAGGTGATTACGTACCATTGTTGCCTCCAGGAAACAAGTTCATACCTGTTGGATTGGAGTTTGTCATCAACAAAGAAGGCCTCCCACAGCCATTGAGTTCGGTTCTTTATAATGGACTAGCACACGAACAAACACATAGCATTGACTTCCATTTTAGCGACTTGTTTTCTTTCAACTGGAGACAGGTGCTACATGCAAAAGACCACGCGGAGTACTTCTGGAGAGTCGGTGCGTGTGATGATCTCCACCTTGGATGAACTATGACGTGGTCTTCTTTTCTTCTTGGCTACATTTTTTTTCGTACAATTCTCTTCGTCTCTGTACTCATACATTCATCCACAGATTTCTTTGTTTATTACAGTAGGAGAGAAAGGTATGAGGTACACTTTAAATCTCCACTTCCTTCACTCCATCCTTATTCACAATCTTGACAAATACTCCCTTGAAATCGATTGGTAATCTCTTTTGCAATTCTTCGATACACAGCTTTAACAAGTGTAACCCTTGTTCTGTTGTAAAATCAGGTCTATAGTGATGATCAAGCAATGAAAATGTGTAGAATGCTGCGTATCCATGGGCAGCATAAGGAAGTTCAACATTGGTTCCCAAATAATCTATCCAGTTCAGTGATGGTTCTTGTGTCTTCTCATCGTAACCGGCAATGAGCACATTCACCTGGTATGGTTTCTAGTTTGCAGTGTTAGTTCAGAACATATACCTCCATCATAAAGAATAAAGCTGATTGGCAACTAGTCCACTTACTCTTGATCTGAGTGATTTTGCAAGCTCGTTTCTTGTGAAGCTTGCCACTGCCTTTGGGCTAAGTTCAAAGTTCTCCCTAATTCCATAGAGTTGTACATTTGCTTGGATATATTCAGCAAATTGAACTAGAGTAAACAATGCGTTAGTAAACAGCCCTAACATTCCAAATAGGAAAAGGTTCATCCTATGGAGAGGAACAACCAACATACCCGTGTCACCAGCTTCACCTGTAAAAGCAATGAGAGAGTGATCGCTCAATTTTCTAGTCTTGTCGTCCTTCTCACCAATGATCGAGATACCTCTAGTGGCGGCCTTGGAGGTGGCAATGATGACGGCATCTTTCACTTTAATCCCAAGAACAATATCCATGTTTCGTAATATTTAAAACTTGTGCTTGTTAAAACCTCGTAACGGAACCCTGTAATTGGCCAATTGTAGTGCTCTTTAACACAATCAGATCCTCCTTTACTATTGTTGTTTTGACATTTGTTGCAAGCTTCTTCGCTGTCTTCGACTTTTGCCTCCAGGGAAGCCTTCGCGGTGAATGCGATGTCTGGGTGTTTGGGTGTATGGATGTTTGGGTGTCTGGATGTTTATCTTGAGTGCTCTGAAAGTCTAAACGTACGCGACGCGTCGCGTCGCTTTCTGTTTCTAACGATTCTTCGTGTTTTTGTTGGTTCTACGGTCCTTGTGGGAGTGAAAGCTCTTGTTTCTAAGTCCAGAGAAGGTGATTTGACACGATCATTGCACACATAGAAAAATGCCAACCATTGCTTCTGAAATGACGACGGATAACCTTGAATCGTCGTCGATGGCCTCTTCGCCTGTTAACCCAAACGTATCATCGAGAAACAGGCCGCCTTCATCGCCTTTGAAACAGATTCCATCAGACTCTTTGGGTCCTGCTTCTGACTCCCTAGACTCCAGCAACAAGAAGATCTCTGCAGATGATATGGCATTCTATTACGAAAGACTACTACCCTTCAGGTACGTCTTCCAGTGGTTGAATCACTCCCCAAAACCCCAAAAGGATTTTACAATGAGGGAATTTGCGTATGAACACAGGTCTGGTGCCTATCAACGTTATAACTCTTTTGAAAGTCCGGAAGATTTCAAGTCTTCTGTTGTCAGGGTGAATCCTACCAGATTTGAAGTTGGTGCCGTTTATGCAGTCAATCCAAGTGAAAGAAAGACATTGCCAAAGAGTGCAATGAAGCCTTTGGAAAAGGAGCTGGTTTTCGATATCGACTTGACCGATTATGATGAAATCCGTACATGTTGCTCCAAGACTCAGATCTGTACCAAATGCTGGAAGTTTATTACTGCTGCTACAAAGGTGTTGGATGTTGCCTTGAGAGAGGACTTTGGCTTCGAGCACATGATCTGGGTCTTCTCCGGAAGACGTGGTGCTCATTGCTGGGTCAGTGACAAGAGAGCCAGATCATTAGACGAATCGAAAAGAAGAGCTATCGTGGAATACCTAGATATTTTGAAAAACAAAGGCACGAAGAGATTGAACTTGCGTCGTCCTTTGCATCCACATATTCAACGTTCCTTGGACATTTTGAAGCCTGATTTCCTAACAATCATCCAGGAACAGGATCCATGGCGTGACGACGAAGTGGCAATTCAAGATCTTCTCTCAAAGATCCCAAACAGCTCAATCACTGATGCTTTGAAGAAGGAGTGGACAACAAAGCCACACAGATCGAGTCTTGACAAGTTCCAAGACATCTCGTCAATGGCACAACGTCTCCCTAAGGCCAATGACAAAAAAATGGTTATCGAGGCTGAAGAAGATATCATTTTGGAAGTTGTATACCCACGTTTGGATGTTGAAGTCTCCCGTCAGATGATCCACTTGCTAAAGTCGCCGTTCTGTATCCACCCTGGAACAGGTAACGTATGTGTTCCATTTGATGCCAATAAAGAATTTAATCCAATGACATCTCCAAATCTTCGTCAGATACAAGGTGAGCTTTTGAAGTATGATGAGGAACACCGTGGTGACGACAAGAAGGTTGCTAATTGGGACAAGACAAGTCTTAAGCCTTACACTGATCTTTTCACAGCATTTGTTAAAAGGTTATTGGCTTCAGAAGTTACTGGTAAGCGTGAACGTGATGAGCAAGAACCAGATCTTGAGTTTTAAACTGTGTGTACTATTACTATAAACCAGAAAACAGACAAAATTGTAGAAAATTTAACCAATGTCATGTTATTTCGCACGCCTCAGGAACATATAGATGAGAAGAATGATGTGAAGAAGTTAGTCGGCTGCTGCTGCTGTTGTGATCCAAATGCCTTCACAACCAGGGTCTGTTCACCCGGCTCATGAAGCCACTCGAGGACAAGCCCGTCATCGGAAAATTCGTATGATCCTGAACTGATTTCAACAGATGAGTCTACACCGAAATGCCAGTCCGGGAAGAATATCTTTGTTGGCACCGACATGTCTTCGCTACCAGCCAGCTTGATGCGATATGTCAAGTTCTTCAAATCGAATACTGCTTCAATGAAATCACCGTTTATCCCCAATGGGTAAGGTCTAATGATTGAGTCTATTGCACGAAGACCCAGATGAGCCTTATCATCTGTTGTCCTCGAAGGTGTGTCAGTCTTGCATCTCTGTCTGTTCGACGTGCTAGACGATTCTATGACAGTCTCCGTATCACTGCTGTCTAGTCCAATTGACTTCTGAGAGTATTGTCGCTTGGTCAAGGCAGAGTCCCACCCTCTTGATCCAGGGAGAGTTGAGTCATCCAGGTCATCATCGATAGACCAAAAGGAGAAATCCTCACAGTTGAAACGATCACCCCATTTATGACAATTCTCAGAGGCATAACACCACCAGGTATGAGAGAGGTTAGAGCCTTCGAGTGCATAGCCCAGAGCATCCAATGCTGAAGTCTGTGAAGAAAAATCGTCATCGTCGTATGCACGCTTGTTATCCATGTCAAAAGGCATTCCAATTTCTGAGAAAAGAACAGGGATCGTTCCCAGGTACTCTTCACCTTCTTCCTTCATGGTTGCCAATTGTTTCCTGAAACTGTTTCTTATGTTCTTCTCACCAAAAACGATTCCAAAGACAGGGTTAGAGTATTTCTTTCTCATGATGCCGTGGGTATCGACGTTATACTTGGTGTTCCATGACTTGAACATGAGCGACATTCCATCGTAGTAATGAGGACAGTACACTGTCTTGTCGTCTATTAGATCAGTGCCAATGAGCCTTGGAGGTAGTTGCAACACAGGTGGCTCCAGAAATATGAAGGCATTTGGCATAACAGCTCTCACAGCCTCTCTGTATTGGGCAAAGTGATCAACAAAGAAGTTGTTAATGAAATACTCCTCATCCACAGTAGCACCCGACAATGGGTGTATGGCAAAGTAGTCGTTAATAAGAGGCTTCTCTTCGTTGGAGTCCCAAACACCATGCCATTCCCAAATACACTTGCCCAATATCCAACTCGGATCCCTTTCAAACCCGTAGTGGGAATCACGAGATTCAGAAGGCTGTAACCAAGCAGTTACCCCCTCTGGATCGATGAACCGGGACCCTGTCTTCTTTGGCCCGAACACAGATATCTTATACTCATCAACTTCGGTAGGTATGCCCATGCCCAGCTTGAGCATCTGCATTACAGTCGGCGTAGTACTGATCTTCAAATTCTGTGATTCTGGGAGTTCATTGATATCTGTGATCCCCATGAAGCCAGCATTGGGTTCATTCATCGTCTCAACACCGATGAGAGTGGTTTCCAGAACCTCTGGTGCCTGTTTTCTGATCTGTGTAAGCAGATATGAGACGGCGTTGATGAAGTGTGACTGGAGGTAATCCTGAATATTGACACCATTCAGCACACATCTCGGTGCAAACGTCCGTCCTGCAAAGAAAAGCGTGAACATTGTCGATGTGGCCAGCCTGTGGTAGTTTGTAGTCCACAGCATCTTTGGATAAGCATCAGGATCATGAGGGAAGAAGTTCTGCACCACAGCGGCCTCTGTCTTCTCAAAGCACTTGGGGTCTAATCCTGCAGCGTATAGAGTCCACATTGGAGCACCATCGCCCCCACAGAATCTGTTCCAAACATCTTGATGAGGATCCAAATACACGTATAGTCCTCCTTCCTGGGCTATGATCTTCAAGAGCTGGATGGTGTAGTCTACGAATTCGTCGTCGTACTTTCCCGGACCTTCATGCTCCAGAGCTTCCCACGTAAACAGATAACGGATAACGTTATAACCAAGTCTCTTGATCCTGCGTAGATGTCCTAGCGCATCCTCTAGTGGGAACGGTCTTCCGACAAAGGAGACCGAATCTCCTTCGAAGAACAGCGCATCAGGGCCATCCGCTGGGATGTGAGACGTCATATTGGGTGATTTGGGATACTTGCTCCCTCCATCCACATTAATACCCTTCAGTTGCACTGTTCTTCCTTGCTCATCGATGAAATCAGCTCCCCTTATCGATAGTGAGGCCACCATTTTGATGGAGTACAGTGTGTTTGTAGCGATTGTGACGAACCGAAGAAGTTCCACTCGCCTATTTTAACTGGGGATCAATGGCTTTGGAACCACTCTCCTTATCGTGAGAGTATTAACTAAGGGTCGGTCGTTTGTAGGCGCAGAGCGACGGGTAGGCGATCCCGATTGCCGAGGTGGTGTAGGGATGTTTTTTTCTCCTGGCGCTACGGCGGCCTCGGAATTTGGAGCCACATCTCATCGCCCTCGGATTTTAAAAAATTTTCCCTACCTTGTTGCTTTCTACGTGTGGTTCTAAAGAGGCTGTAAAGCTTTCATAACTGGCCAACTACTACATTGGCAGGCCTTTTGCATCATTTGAACACGTGTTTCAAGATGGCTGAAGTACCAGAAGATCAAGAGCAAGAGTTCGTTCAAGTGAACGAGGTACAAGAGGTTCTGGAAGAGACTGCTGAGCCTGAACCAATCAGTGATGATGATGAGGAACAACTTGGAGATCAACAGGCCGAGCCAATGGAAGAAGATGGGGATGATGAGGACAAGATCGAGATTGATATGGCTAATAACTCATGGACGTACTTTGACAAGCACGAGGACTCTGTTTTCACTGTTTTAACACACCCAAAATTGCCGCTTGTTGCTACAGGTGGTGGTGATAACACTGTTTACATGTGGACTTCTCATTCACAGCCGCCAAAGTTTGCACAGCAGATTAAAGGCCACAAGGAGTCTGTCATCACTGGTGGATTCACAGGTGATGGAGAATTCCTTATCACGGGTGATATGGCGGGGAAGATTCTCATCCATCAGTCCACAAAGGGTGGTCAAGTTTGGAAGCTGTATGGCGAGCTGGACGAGGTTGAAGAGGTTGTTTGGATCACAGTGCATCCATCGCAGCCTATATTTGCATTTGGTGCTGCAGATGGATCCGTCTGGGTCTATCAATTGACCCCAACTTTGGAGCAAATCATGAGTGGGTTCTCGCATCAAGCAGAGTGTACTGCTGGTGTGTTTGTCAACACCGATGACCTCGACTCCCTGACGCTTGTCACCGCTTCAACAGATGGATCCATAGTCGGTTGGAACGCATACACGTCCACTCCTTACTTCAAGCTGAGCGAAACCGACTTCAAGGGACAGAAATTACCCTGGATCACGGCATCTCTACAACCCCGTTCACACATCCTTGCTGTTGGCTCCAACGAAGGCACGCTCGCCGTTGTAAACGTCGCCAGCGGCACGCTCCTCAGTGCTTTCAGAGTCATCGAACTCAAGGAAGACCAGGACGAGCTGGACGGGTCCGTCGAGTCCATCACCTGGAGCGACACCCTGCCTCTCATGGCCATCGGACTGGTGTCCGGCTCGCTCATCCTCTTCGACACAAAGACGTGGAGAGAAAGACACAGCATCCAGCTCGACGACGCCATCACCAAGGTGTACTTCATACCACACACCCCGTTCCTCGTCGGCTCCTCCATGAATGGCAAGATCTACAAGTGGGACGCCCGTACAGGGGAGGAGCTGTTTGTCGGCGTCGGACACAACATGGGCATCCTCGACTTTGCCGTCGTCGACCACGCCAACAAGCTCATCACCGCAGGTGACGAAGGTGTCAGTCTCGTGTTCCAAACCCACTGACCGCGTATACCCTCAAACTAATGCTTACCGCCCATGCCCAATAACATGTACTTCTCTGTAGACCGTAGCACAGCTCGCAGTAAAGTGGCTCAACACATGTGGTGTCGGGATGTTGTTGACACCGTGTGATGCAGCGGTACATTTTTCCCGCTGCTGCGCACCAGGGGAGGGAATGGGATGGCTCGATGGCATCATGGAATATAAATTTTGGCCTTGAGCAGCTAACCTGTTTTCCCCTGAAGCGTTTCCCAGGCCTTTTCCAGGGTGTTGTACAATCAATTGAAGAAAGAAAGGCATACAAGTAGATTACATTGGCACAATGACAGTCACAGGAGTTGCCTACACGTCGCTTGCTACTGGAGACAGCAGCAAGTACACAGAGACGGTACAGTACTACCGCAAGCTAGGGTTCACGCTTATCAGAAGCTTTGACAGAAACATTTCGCAGCTGAGTTCGTCGAAAGGTGTTGCGCACGACTCGCTGAAGGAGACATGGCTGGAGTCCTTCAAGCTGGGCCAGTTCCAAGGTGTGAACAGGGTGCCCTTGCAAGAGAGCAACAGCATTCAGAGTGAGGGTGTTGTCGTGAAGATCAGGCTGACAACTGCTGACGTTGTCGTTGCAACAGGTGACGGCGCGTCGGTGCACCTGGGGTTCTTCACAACAAATTTGGAGAAGGTGTCCAGTGTGCTGGGAGCTGCGATTGAGGATGGTCAGGTAGTCTCCCACGATCCCCTGGGCAATAGCCTGACCTTTGTGACGTTCCCGAACCCGCTTACCGGTACGATCACGGGAGATTACTTCCATGAGCAGCCTCTGCCTAAGAGCGTTGATATCGAGGACCTGGCGGCTCCAACGCAGAAGAAGAAGAAGAAGATCGCCGTGATGACGTCCGGTGGTGATTCCCAGGGTATGAACGCCGTGGTGCGTGCTGTGGTGCGTGCTGGTATCTTTTACGGTTGCGACGTGTTTGCAGTTTATGAGGGCTACACCGGCTTGGTGAAAGGTGGTGATCTGTTGAAGAAGATGGAGTGGGACGACGTTCGTGGCTGGCTGGCTCTCGGTGGTACGCTGATCGGTACTGCTCGTTGTGCGGAATTCCGTGAAAGATGGGGTCGTGTTGCCGGTGCAAAGAACATGATTGACAATGGTATCGATTCTCTCATCGTGTGCGGTGGTGATGGTTCATTAACAGGTGCGGACTTGTTCAGAGCTGAATGGCCATCTCTGTTGGATGAGCTGGTTGAAACCAAACAGATCACGAAGGAAAAGGCTGACTTGCACAGACATTTAACCATTGTTGGACTGGTGGGTTCAATTGACAACGACATGTCGGGAACCGACACGACCATCGGTGCTGCGTCTTCTTTGGAACGTATCACCGAAATGGTGGATTACATCGATGCCACTGCCACTTCCCATTCCCGTGCTTTCGTCGTGGAGGTTATGGGTAGACACTGCGGTTGGTTGGCTTTGAACGCTGGTATCACCACCGGTGCTGATTATATCTTTGTTCCTGAAAGAGCTGCAGACTCAAAGACCTGGAGAGAGGAGCTGAAGGAAGTTTGTGCTCGTCATAGAGCGAAAGGAAGACGTACCACTACAGTCATTGTCGCTGAAGGTGCGTTGGACTCAGAGCTGAATCCAGTCACGCCAGAAGACGTTAAAGACGTTCTTGTCGATCTGGGACTTGACACCAGAATCACCACTTTGGGACACGTCCAGCGTGGTGGTACGGCCGTTGCATATGATAGATTGCTCGCAACGATGCAAGGTGTCGAAGCAGTGAAGGCTGTGTTGGATCTTACGCCTTCAGACCCATCTCCTCTCATCGGTATCTTGGAGAACAAGATCATCCGTACTCCCTTGGTTGAGGCAGTTAAACAAACAAAGAAAGTTGCTTCTGCCATTGAAGCTAGAGATTTCGACACCGCTATCAATCTTCGTTCAAACGACTTTTTGGAGTCATATTCAAACTTCTTGTCTTTGTCCCAGGGTGATGATGGTAAGCAAATCCTACCTGAGGACAAGCGTTTGAACATTGCTATTGTCCATGTTGGTGCATCTTCTGCGGGTTTGAATGCTGCGACAAGGGCTGCCACTCTGTACTGTTTATCTCGTGGACACACACCATATGCCATTCAAAACGGTTTCAGTGGATTGATTCGCCATGGCTCTGTTGAAAAGCTGAGCTGGGGAGATGTTGCTCACTGGCACAACACTGGTGCATCCGATATCGGTACGAACCGTACTTTACCATCTATGGATATTGGTGCCGTTGCATTCTACTTCCAGAAGTATCACTTTGATGGGTTGATCATCATTGGTGGCTTTGAAGGTTTCACTTCCTTGCACGAATTGTCCGAAGCCAGAAAGGAATTCCCAGTCTTTAACATCCCTATGACCCTGATTCCAGCTACCGTTTCAAACAACGTTCCAGGTACTGAATATTCACTTGGTTGTGATACCTGTCTGAACTCTTTGGTTGGATACTGTGATGCCGTGAAGCAATCTGCGTCTTCGTCTAGAAGACGTGTGTTTGTTGTGGAAGTCCAAGGTGGTCATTCTGGTTACATTGCATCCTACATTGGACTGGTTACAGGTGCTGTTGCAGTGTACTTGCCAGAGAAGAAGATCACGTTGAGAACCATCCAAGAGGACATTTCACTTTTGAAGGAGAACTTCACCGTTGATCAAGGCCTGAACCGTACTGGTAAGCTGTTGATTCGTAACGAAACAGCTTCAGATATCTTCACAACCAGCTTGATTGCCGATATCATTGGTGAATCATCCAAGAAGTTCGAAACCAGAACCGCAGTTCCTGGTCACGTCCAACAAGGTGGTGCACCATCTTCTCAAGACAGAGTCAACGCCTCAAGATTCGCCATCAAGTGTTGTAAATTCATCGAAGAGTGGAACGAGCGTATCAACAGTGTTGACTTGGAAGGATCTGACAAGTACCTCAGATTTAAGTACGTGGATGGACGTAAGGTCTCCACTGTTGGTGACAACACGCCGTCCGCTGCTGTCATCGGTGTGAAGGGATCCGAGCTCAAGTTCACATCCATTGAAGAGCTTTGGGAGCACGAAGCCGACGTCAAGCTGAGAAAGTCCTTGAACGTGCACTGGGAGGAGATAAACGAGGTTAGCGATGTGCTGAGTGGCCGTCTGATCTTGAGAAACCGTATATTAGCTGAGAAGGAAGAACAGTCCCATGCTCAGGTGTGAACATTCCGTACCATAAACCAATTGTTTACTTTACATTATCATTATCATTTAACGAATAAAAGAAAAATGCTTTCCGTCTACTATGTATAAGTAGTGATAATTGTACTTTGTTGAAGTTGCTTCGATGGAACTAAAAGCCGGAAAAACTGTAGAGAGAAGTACCAGGCTCAACATCATTGGAGAACAGCAACCAATGCTAGTGAGCTATGGCTGAGACAAAGATAAATAAACGAGAAGACGATGATGTGAATGATCATAGGGCCAAGAAAAGGAAGGTGGATAACTTGTCCAAGGATCACTGGCCGGAATGGTTGAAAGAGTTGGAGAAGATCCACTTCAGGCTGAATTCGTACTTTACCTTCATCTCCTCAAGAAGACAGATAATACCAAAGTTTGAAACGTTGAAACAACCCGTGGAGAAGGCTATTGGTAGGGAGCTGACATTGGAAGACGGCGCCATGCTTGCTGTGCTGCTGCCAGACGATGTGCTGTTCAAATATGTTGATGAGAACCAGTTCTTGACTGAGAAGAAGGAGTTTCAATGGCAAAAGGGCCATATTCAAAAGGATCTGGATCTGTTCAAGCTGAGAGACATGGAGCTCACTGAACAGGTCCTCGTGTTTGAGTTCATAGATGGCAACTTATCAAAGACCAGGACGAAGTCGGCATTCTACACTGAAATGAAGGTGCCGAGTTATACCCCGGAGTCTATGAAGAAGCTGATACAGAAGAGAACAAACAAATTTATACAAGCTGCAAATGAGTACTTGGAATCATGCTCTGAGAAAGGTATAGAGAACTCTGAACAGCATCTGAGGGAGCTTGCGGGACCTTTGATCCCAAGAAGACGTAATTACGTTGATCCTATTGAGCAAATGGTGAACAACAGAAGGTTAGAACCAGGAGAAGAGAGACCACCGATTCCAGCGCTGATTGAAAGTCTGAAGACTACCAACTATAGAAATCAAATAGCTGGTGAGTTTGTTATTCCAGAACGAGAAGCCTGTTATGAAGTGTTGGACTTCGAAATCACAGAGAACTTGAAGGAAGCGTTGGATATTCCTTCGGGGTTTTATTCACACCAAGCAGAGGCTCTGAATGCAATCCACCAGGGAAGTAATGTGATCATCTCTACCTCAACTTCATCAGGTAAGTCGCTTATCTACCAGGTGCCTGTTCTTGACTTGCTGGAAAACGTCCCACAGACAAGTTCAATGTATATCTTCCCGACAAAGGCTTTAGCTCAGGATCAAAAGAGATCATTTCAATACTTGATGAATAAGATGAGACTCACCTCGCTCGTTGATACGTTTGACGGTGATACAGAAGCTTCAAGAAGAGCTGATATCAAGAACAACGCAAGGGTTATCTTTACGAATCCTGATATGTTACACACGAGTATATTGCCAAACCACCAGTCATGGAGGCATTTCCTCTTGAATCTCAGATTTGTCGTCATTGACGAGTTACACATCTATAAGGGACTCTTTGGATCACACGTTGCATTGGTCATGAGAAGATTGAGAAGGGTTTGTGAATTCTTAGGAAATCACAATCTTCAATTCATCTCTTGTTCTGCAACATTGAAAGATCCAGTAAAGCATATGAATGCGATCTTTGGTGTTGAAAATATCATTCATGTTGAAAAGGATGGATCTCCAACTGGTCAGAAGCACCTAGTTGTCTGGAACCCGCCTCTCATCAACTCGAAGGACTTAGCAGCAGGAAGGGAGAACTTCATCGCAGAGTCGGCAAAGATATTGGTGAAGTTGGTGTTGAATAACGTACGTACCATAGCATTTTGTTATGTTCGCCGTGTGTGTGAATTGCTCATGAAAGAAGTGAGGAACCTACTTCATGAAATGAACCAGCCTGACCTGGTGGCTCAAATAATGAGTTACAGAGGTGGTTACTCTGCTTCTGACCGTCGTAAGATTGAGCAGGAGATGTTCCATGGGAATTTGTCGGCTGTGATATCTACCAATGCCTTAGAACTGGGTATAGATATCGGTGGTCTGGATGCGGTGCTGATGTGCGGATTTCCCTTATCCTTGTCAAACTTTCATCAACAATCCGGAAGAGCAGGTAGACGTAATAAGGACTCGTTAACCCTGGTCGTTGGAAGTGATTCCCCTGTGGACCAACATTATATCAAGCATCCCGATTTGTTGACCAAGAGGGAGTTTCAAGACTTGGTATTGGACTTTGAGAACATGCTGGTCTTAGAAGGGCACTTGCAATGTGCTGCATTTGAGCTACCTATAACAGACAGTGATGCACAGTTCTTTCCAAACATGGATAAAGCACTTCCAAAACTCGAACACGATAGAGACGGCTACCACACAGCAAACAGATATCTTCCTTGGCCTTCTAAATATGTATCCATTCGAGGCATTGAAGAAGACCAATATGCCGTTGTTGATATAACAAACAACCGCAACATAGTCATTGAAGAAGTGGAGGCCTCACGAACTAGCTTTACCCTCTATGAAGGGGGAATCTTTATTCATCAGGGTTATCCATACCTTGTGAGGGAATTAAATGTTGATGAACATTACGCCAAAGTGGAAAGGGTTGATGTTGATTGGGTAACAAGTCAAAGAGATTTTACTGATGTTGATCCAAAGGAAATTGAAAGGGTGAGGTCTATAGAGAATAGCGATGTGCCTATCTACTTTGGGAAAATTGTCACAACAATCACTGTTTTTGGCTTCTACAAAGTTGACAGGCAAAAGAGAATCCTTGATGCCGTTGAAGTCCATAATCCACCAGTTGTTATCAGATCTAAAGGTTTGTGGGTAGATATACCCACCAAGGCACTGGATATACTAACGTATAAGTCATTGAATGCTGCGGGAGGTATACACGCAGCTCAGCACGCAATAATGGGTATGATGCCATTGATTATCACCAGTGGCACTGATGAGATCCACACTGAATGTAAAGCCCCTGAGAAGGAATTTGCTGAGAGACAGACCAGTCGTAAAAGGCCAGCGAGACTGATCTTTCACGATGCTAAAGGTGGTCAGTATGGGTCTGGTCTATCAATCAAAGCATTTGATCACATTCAAGAACTCTTACAGGATGCCTTGAAATGTATTGAGGAGTGTGAATGTGAATGGGGTTGTCCTGATTGTGTTGCTGCGGCATTTTGTAAGGAGAATTCATTGGTTCTATCCAAACCTGCTGCTGAAGTGATTCTGAAAGTGATTCTTGGTGTCGAATTCGACATGGATAGCATACCTGATGGGCCTGAGCCGAATATGCCTGAAATCAAAGTTGAAACTATCGTTCCGGCTGGCCTGCCTGTGAAGTTTTCATCAGATGTTCAAATTATCGATGTCAGGAAGGCTACAGCTCCATTGAGTACGATACCTAAAGAAGATGATACTGAATAGACAGAAAGTAATAACACGTCAATGTACATTAGTTGCCAAAACCTCTCACAGAGAACTTCCTTGAGAGATTTGATTTAGAAAGATTGGGCTTGGAAAGAGTCAAACGACGAGAAAGACCTTGCTTCTTCATGGATTTCACATTGACAGCTGGGACATCATAATCATCAATATGACGAGGTGGTGGTGTAGAGTGGTCACTATTCGAGCTTGCTGCTGTACTGCCTGCACGAGCTCTTGCAAAGGATGATGAACTAGGCGATATCGGTGATGCTGCAGTGACAATGGTTCTTGCCTGACTCTTCGGTAGTAGTCTGCGTTTAGCGAGACGAAATACTTGACCGACAGGTTTTAGATAAATTGATGATAATGTACCGATATTCAGTTCAAGTTCCTCTAGAATAACAGGGTCTAACTGCTCATTCTCGCCAGATATGTGTGGGATATCACCATCAACGATCTCCTTTGCGGTTCCTGGATACTTGTCCTGTGCCGATAATAACCTCCAGTAAAAGAACCCACGATATCTGACGTCTGGATGGTCAACCTCTTCAGTTGCACATCTCAAGATGTCAATCACCAACTTTTCACCCTTTTCTGGTTGTTTTATGAAGAGTTTGACACATGCTGTAAGCGACGCTAATTGGACATCATATGGGTCTTCGACAAAAGTTGAAACAAGTTCCTCCAATACTTTGCTTGCATTCTGAATGTCATTTGAATATTGCCCTACAATCCAAATCAACGCAGATCTTGCCTCAGGCTCCTCCACTTTATCAGAATACTGCAAAATGTCTTGTATGAGGGAGTCAAATGTGTCATATTTTCTCAATACGTTTTTAAACGTTATGATTGTCTCTTGAACGACATAATCAATCCCACTACTTGACAATTCCAGCATCACATCAACACATGGCTTAGCAGCAACTTCCATCTTAACGGCAAGGTTTCCCAATGCTCTGATAGCCTTTCTTGACATTTGCACATCAACGTCAGTTGCGTACTCCTCTAGCTCATGGAGCACAGCTTCCAGGTTTGATTCGTTGGCCAACAGATAAATAATCTCCAATTTGGTATCCTTGACATATATAGGATCGTTATATTCACAAAAGAAATGGGAAACCTCGAATGGAATAAGTTTGGGTTTACTCAAAGTTAGAAGGATAACGTTTCTCAAAGCAAGGAACTGGATCTCTGGAGGTCTTGAGAGAAGCGATGTCAGTGATGTTGCGATCTTCTTTGTTAGGTATTCCTCAATAATCTCGACAAAGTTTATAAGGTAGATCAACACTTTCAGTGCATTCATAACCACTGCGGAGTTCGAATGCTGAAGCATCGCAATCACCTTATCAATCAGAATCATTGAATCCTCATGCGTTTCAGGTACAAATGACATAAGAGAGTTCAGTATAAATACTTGTGACCACTCGTCTGTTCTGGGTAAGTGGTCAGCGATGCTTATAGCCTGTGATGTTGATAATTTCAATGTGAAGTCATTTCCCTTCTCTGAAATGTCGTATAATGTTTGCAGGGCAGCTGCAACCACGGAGCTATTACCGTCATCGATGAAGTGACGCACGTCATCTATGAGACCTTCGTTCAACACCAGGTTTGGGTCCTTCTCGTAGAGTCTCGCAACGGCAAACAGAGCGGTTTTGCGTATGAATGCATCCTTACTGTTCAAAGCAGCTCTAATCGGTCTCACCGCTTCTCTCAGAAACTCCTTCACTGGGATTGAGGATATGTTTCGTAATGCCAATGCCAGCACAATCGAATAGTTGGATCGAAGATCGGCCAGAATAAACGGCAAGGCCTGTAGGGCAATGTCAGGTTTAGCCAGCGCATACGCATGGAGGTAGTGGTAGCACATTCTCTTCATCTCAACGTCATCTGTCTCGAAAAGCTTCACAACTTCTGGAAATAAATTTATCATATCCAGGTTACCCATTGTAACGTTTGCGATCACCTTCTTCATCACCAGTTTCTTCTTGGAAGAAGCACTCTTCTTCTTGTCCACCTGTTGCAACTCCAGGAGTATATCATTAGCCCGTAACTGCCGGACCCCAGGTTGTTAGTAAGACGTCACAATGAGCTACTCAAACGAAGAATGGACGAATCATACTTTTGTGAAGACCTTGTGCTCGTTCATGGTGACCAAGAGATCGCTGTAACTATCGACAGATTGGTGTAATTGAAGGTAAAGATCGCATCTGTAAACAATGGAAGAAGAGCTGAGGTTACCGGCTCCCCGGCTCTTCCCACGGGATCGGAACCTGTCCCGGAAGGGAAGTCCGAGGGTGCCCTTGGTCGGAACTCGACGCCCGGTGATTGTGCAATCTTTTTTGGTGTCTGGATGTCCAGCCGAAAAGTGTTGTGACACATAAACGGGAATTTTTCCCTGCGGGATTCCTCATCTACGCCATTGCCTCCCTCTTAGCCAATCACGTCTTCGGATAACTTCCACGACATTCTACACACACAGTCTCAACATGCTATTCTCGAAGCTCACACTTGTGTCCCTTATTGCACTCTCACAGGCCAAGAATGTTGTCGATTTGAGCCAACTGCAAATAGATCTCTCCAAGAGAGAAGGACAGGAGCCTCTGTTTGAGGATCCTTCAAGTGTTGATGGTATCTATATTCCAAAAGGTGAAGAGCCTCAGAAGGGCCCTACGCTCCTAGTTTCGGGCATTAATGTTAATACAGAGATTTCTGTTTTCGCAGGGTATGTGAGGGACGACATCGACGTTGCTTCTCGCTTCAACGATGCCAAAAAGCAGACAGTTGTATTTGCCCCAACTGATAGTGGGATTGAAACCCTTCCACTAAAGCCATGGCAGTTCCCAACTACTGTGGATGAATCCAAATCGGAGGAGGAGATAAATGCCATTATACAATCAAATGTGGATGATTTCATCAAGAGCCATTTGGTTGATGGTGAAGTTCCATTCGAGGTTTTGAACTCTGAAAGATCTAATTTGGGTGCTAAGTTGATGAGTGAAAATGGTAAGGTGATCAAGTTGGTGAACGACGAAGGTGATTACTACGTCTCGTCTGGTGAGAGTAACGAATGGTTGAAAGTTCAAAAGGTGACTAATGTCGACAACGGTGCAATTTTGGTGATCGATAAGCCTTTGAGCTCGCCTTCACTCTTCTGATATAATTTATACGATGTTTTATGATGATACTTATGGGCTTTAATTTATATGATATAAACTTTTTCTTTTCCTCGGTACAAAGAACACGAAAGTAAACAGCCGATCAATCGCTCATCTCTGCGTTCTCCAGTTCATTAATCTTCCTCAATTGTGCTTCTTCCAACACCTTCTTCCAATCAGCCTTTATGACACACCAACTCTCACTTACCCCGATTAAGAAGAGCCCAAACCCAATACTAATCCACAATCCTTCCAGCTTGAAGTCCCAGTAATAGCCAAAGAGCCACGCTAATGGCACTCCAATCACATAATAAACCACCAGGTTGATGTAACTACCGATTCTTTGCATACCCTGGCCTCTAAGACAGCTTCCAGCGACGGCGTTCATCGCATCAAAGATCTCAACAACGGCAATGAGAGGGAATATGTCGACAATCATATCGACCACTTGATCATCTTTGGAGAACATGTTCGCCAATGGTCTTCTAAAGATGATAATCATCAGGCAGTTGAACACCCCAACTACCACACCTGAGTAAATGCCAATCTCTGCGCTGAGTTTTGCACAATTGATTCTTTCAGCACCAACGAAATTGGCTATTCTTGTAGATGATGCAATCCCCACGGAAAAGGGAACCATGTATAACAAAGATGCAAGTGTAGAAATGGCACTCTGGGTTGCTAAGTAAGTTGTTCCAAAATATGAGGCAAACAACGTCATGATTTCATAGGATAAACCCTCAGCTTCAAGCATAATCATCCCAGGGACTGCCAAATGCATGAGGTCTTTCCAGTGGTCCAGACTTCTCTTAGACCAGCCTCCCCAGCATTTATCACCATCGATGAACACGCAGTACAGAGTTAGCAGCACGAGCATCAACCAAAAGTTCAAAGTGACTGCTATTGGAGCACCGATGAACCCCAGTCCAATGTACTTGTTCCATACAAGCAAGTAACTGCAGAGTACATTCAAAGGTGCGCATATGAGTAAGACATATGTGCCAGCTTCAAAGATACCTTGGGCCTGAAGATATCTTTTGAAATTCTCAAATATGATATATGCTGGAGCACCTGGTAGCATAATCCTTAGGAAGACGGATGCTAAATGTACAACTTGTTCATCTGGAACCAGCAGGTTAAGCAGTGCCTCTGAATACCACCACGCAATTCCAAATGGGATGAATAGAGTCAATGACATCAACGTACATCTTTGGAAGTGTATTCCAACCCCATATAGATCACCAGCCCCAAACGCCTGTGGACAGAGCGTATCCAATGCCGTTGAAATACCTTCAAAAATGGCAAATATGATGTTTGATGTCATAGTGGCTAAGGAAACCGCAGCAAGTTCATTCTTACCAATATGGCCCACCACCAAGACACTCACAATGGCGAACACCTGTTCCAAGAAGAACGTCGTTATCAGAGGTATTGAGTACTGCAAGAGCATTGATGCTTCTGACCTTAGCGTAACTTTCTCATGGACAAAGTCCTCGTCTGTTTGCTGTACCACACTGACAGAACCAATGGACTGGAATGAATTACGCCTCTGCGTAACGTTCGCTGTTGCCCTGTTGTGCCGTATTCTGGACATGAAGTGTGCAAAGTCGTCAGATTCGTCCTGATACCCATGATACGTCTGATCTGTATCCACACCCAGTGCATCGTCGCCGTCCTCATCATCCTCATCATCCGAGTTCTGCACACTGGAGTACCTCCTCGTGTGCTCCTCCAACAGCCAATCGAGCTCGGGCTCTTGTGACCTTTCAGTGATCTGTGATGGCAGCGAAACAGTTCTACTCAAGTCGCCACCATACTCGTCTTCATCCTCCTCGGGAATCTCATCATAATCTGTTCCCAGAGAGAGAAAGCTCCTGGCTCCGGTCTTTGAGTACACAAACAACGGTGACTTGGTGCTCGGTGGGATGAATGTGAGCGATAACTTCCTATGTGAGTTACCAATACCAAACCCGTTTGTCCTTAGATTCGGGTGTAGCTGCTGTAGAGCTTTGGACAGTGCATTGGCCACCATCTCCCGTTAGCCGCTGCTAAGCAAAGTTACCTAGTGTCTCTTCCATTAGGCAGAGAGAGATGAGATGGCTTTGTTTTTCTAGGCGGAGGGGGCCAGTGAGCGCAGGCTGAATATTTTTCTGGGCGCTCGCCGCTTTGCGCTCTTTGCGGGCTCATTACCACTGCACAGCACCAGATAACAAAGCCAGTAGCGACGGCGGGAGAGGCAAGGATAGAGAGATGGATCTTGAGGATATCAAGAAGGAGATTCTACGCAGTGCTGGTGTTGACGATGAAGAAGTTGCTAACTTTGTTGTTCACTTGTTCAAGGAAAGTGGGTCTCTCAAGGCCTTCAGTGAGTCCCTTGATGAGATGGGTGCTGGGTTCCCAAGGGAGTTTGTGATGAGGCTCTTCTACCAGCTCAGACGAGCGTTCAAGCAGGAAGTGAAAGTGAAAGAAGAAGAGGATGCAGGTGTTGTTAAGAAGGAGGTAAAGAGCGAGCCCGTGGGTGCAAAATTCGACTTTTTGTCTCTGCCCAATGTTGACGTCAAGACAGAGCCCATGGACTCTCTCTGGGATGATTTCAAGCACGAGGATACACTCAAACGGGAGAAATCACCTAGAAGGTTTGAATCTGAGGATAAATTCAGGTCTCGAGACAACCATCTTGATAAAGAGCCCATTTTGAACAAGGTGTATACTGGACATGTGGTGAATATGACAAATTTCGGTGCATTTGTTAGATTGGATGGGGTATCTGGTAAGGTTGATGGACTGGTTCATATCTCCTGTATCTCGCAAACAAGAGTGGAACACCCATCAGATGTCTTGAAAAGGTCACAACAGGTTTATGTGCGCGTTGATAGTATAAGAGGCACCAAAATTGGGCTCTCTATGAAGGATGTTGATCAAATTACAGGTGATCTAATACCAGATTATCACCATGAACATGGAAGAGGGCGAAAACTGCACACTTTCACAGAGACAAAGAAGAGATTAACATCTCCTGAACGTTGGGAGCTGCGACAGTTGATTGCATCAGGCGCAATATCTGCAAAGGACTACCCAGAATTGGATGAAACCAACGACAAAGCGCAAACCGGAGAAGAATCACATCAGGATGAAGAGGAGGAGGAGATTGACGTTGAAGTTAAACAGTCAATTCCTCCATTCCTTGCAGGTTTGAACATTGAACCGAAGAAGTTAGAACCCACCAAGGTTGTGAAATTACCAGAGGGGTCTTTGAACAGAGCTGCCATGACAGGTTCTGCTTTGGCAAAGAAAAGACGAGAAAAGAAAATAGCAGAGATGAAGGAAGAACGTGAGCGCAAGTTGAAAGGAAAGGTTTCTAGTACTACGAGTACTAGTGATCCACTTGCTAATGAAACAAACATTTCAGAGGGCGATAATGTCATTGAATTTCAAAGAAGGAATAACAAGAACATGTCATTTGGTAAACGTACAAACCTTTCAATGAAAGAGCAACGTGAATCTCTTCCAGTTTTCCAGATGCGTAATCAACTGCTCAGAGCTGTACATGACAGCCAATTCATTGTCATTGTTGGTGAAACGGGTTCCGGAAAGACAACACAATTGACTCAGTACTTGTACGAAGATGGATTTGCTCAAAACGGTATCATTGGCTGTACACAACCACGTCGTGTTGCAGCTACAAGTGTGGCTAAAAGAGTTGCGGAAGAGATGGGGGTAATGTTGGGACAAGAGGTTGGTTATAACGTGAGATTCGATGAAAACACATCCTCTGCTACAAAGATTAAGTATCTCACCGACGGTATGCTACAGCGTGAAGCTCTCATGGATCCAGACATGTCAAACTACTCGGTAGTGATGTTGGATGAAGCCCATGAGAGAACTATTGCAACTGATATACTATTTGCATTGCTAAAGAAGGCCGCACGAAGAAGACCTGACTTGAAGGTTATTGTAACATCTGCAACGTTGGACTCTGAAAAGTTCTCAAGATTCTTCAATGATTGTCCGATTGTTGAAATTCCAGGTAGAACATTCCCTGTGGAAATTCTGTATACTAAACAGCCAGAGCCAGATTACTTGGCTGCTGCTTTGGATTCTGTTATTCACATACACGTTTCTGAAGCCCCTGGTGATATTTTGGTGTTCTTAACTGGTGCTGATGAGATTGAAACAAGTGCTGATGTGTTGAATGAGAAGATGAAGTCTTTGGGGTCAGATGTTGGTGAACTAATCGTTCTACCTGTTTACAGTGCCCTTCCTACAGAAATGCAGTCAAGAATATTTGAACCTACGCCACCAGGAGCGAGAAAAGTTATCCTGGCTACTAATATTGCTGAAACTTCTTTGACCATTGATGGTATCTTTTACGTGGTTGATCCAGGTTTTGCCAAGGTCAACATGTATGATCCTAAACTAGGTATTGATATGTTGACTGTGAAGCCAATTTCACAGGCGCAGGCAAACCAAAGAGCAGGAAGAGCTGGTAGAACAGGTCCGGGAAAGTGCTATAGATTGTACACAGAGCTGGCCTATAAGAATGAGATGTTGCCTAACACGATACCTGAAATTCAAAGACAAAACTTGAGTAATACCCTTTTGATGTTGAAGGCTATTGGTATTAATGATTTGATTCATTTCGATTTCATGGATCCTCCATCTACAGAATCCATCATGTTATCGCTCAACGACTTGTATTATCTTCGTGCTATTGATGACGAATCTCGAATCACTGCAATCGGTCGAAATCTTGTGAACATCCCAGCAGAGCCAAAGATCTCTAAAACTCTTATCGAATCTATCCATTATAGATGTTCCGATGAAATGATAACAATCTTCTCTATGATTACAACACCTAATATATTTTTCCGGCCAAAGGATAAAGAAGAGATGGCTGACAAGAAAAAGGCTAGGTTTCACCATCCTCATGGAGATCACCTCACTCTTCTGAATGTATACAATCACTGGGTCAACTCTGATTATTCACGTGAGTGGTGTCAAGAGAACTTCATTCAGGAGAGATCTTTGAAAAGAGCAAGAGACATTAGAAGACAACTTGTTGATATCTTCAAGAGAAATAGATATCCGATTGTTTCATGTGAGGGTAATACCAACAGTGTTAGAAGGGCCTTGTGCTCAGGGTTTTTCCGTAACGTTGCGAAAAGGGATAGACAAGAAGGTTACAAGACGTTAGAAGAAGGTACTCAGGTGTACATCCATCCTGCCAGTGGTGTTCGAAGTCAACCACAGTACGTACTATTTGATACTATCAGAAGTACCACAAAGGAGTACATGAACCACGTTACTGTTGTGGAACCCCAGTGGCTTGTTGAAGTTGCGCCAGAATTTTTCGAAGCCAATGGATCCAAGACAAAAGCCAAACGTAAAGAAGAGCGTATTGTTCCACTGTTCAACAGGTTCTCTAAGAATCAGGATGAATGGAGACTTTCACGTCCAGTCAGAGAAGACCGGGGTAGAAGACGGTACAGGGCATAGAAGCATGACAAACATCTATATGACAATCCAACTTTGATGCGTAATTTGCACTGAGCAGTTTGAGGCTGTTTGGAAGAGTTTATGGCTTGAGATTATTGAGATTTTGTTTATGTAAACGACTGACTGGAATGGTTCACCAATTTGACAGGTTCTTATTTCCTGTATCATATGAGAGTATTGGTCTGTCATCTTGAGACG
Organism: Williopsis jadinii; assembly: GCF_001661405.1. NCBI lineage: Eukaryota > Fungi > Ascomycota > Saccharomycetes > Phaffomycetales > Wickerhamomycetaceae > Williopsis > Williopsis jadinii. Next base: position 1,369,825 of record NW_017963652.1, read on the forward strand.
ATACTGATCTTGCTACAGGTGCAGTGCTTTGTATCTATGTATCAGTAATTCAACCTAGTTGAAACTACAATAACCAATTGTGAAAGCAATAACTATGACGATCTTACTACATCTATCAATTTAGTACATTAATGATAATTATTTGTATAAAAGAGAATTGTAATTATTGTTTCATGAAATGAATTAATTAAGTCGATTTTATATCACAGCTTTTAAAAATGGGGAGCTTCTTCTATAATCTTGGATTTTGCAGGCACTTACTAATTGTAGAATAATTAATAGATAATTATGGATTTATGAGCATTAAAGCCAAATTATAGAGAATTCTGGTAAAATAAAACAGATCTAATGATAGTTTGTGATTCTCCATGGATTTTCATGGTGTTATTATATTAAAAAGAACATCCATACGTGACTGACACTTCCTACCCTGCAGGTTATGCCATATTAAACCCGAACACCAACATGACATAGCAGTCATCCGAAGTTTATAGAGGTGGCTACCACATATGGATCTCACAGTTGTAATGTTGCCTGGTGCTACGAGTGTACTTGTGAGCAGATGTATTGCTGTACTGAGGTATCGCCTCTGGCCAGACACACTTCAATATTTGAAGTTGAGAGTAGCAACTGTGCCTGCAGCTATAGTTAGGGCTTGTTCTAAGACAGTGTCGTTGTTGTTATAAACCACTAATCGAATCTATTAGAGTCAGTCGAATGGTTTGAGCCATTTCCACGCTGTGGAGGGGAGGGGGACGGTGAGCACTACCATCCATGTAAAGACTCGAAGATCATCATGGGTAGTTGATAATTCCACTTCCCAATTACTTCTGTCCTTCGTTACACCATACAACCCCCTATACACAACGCATCTCTAAACGCCAACTCCTCTACAGTCATAAATCCCATATAGACGCGTATAACACTCCAGTAACACTCCAGTAACTTATCCCTAGCACAACCACTCAAAGCATCAAATAACTCCAGTATTACATAATCACTGTCCTACTTCGGTCAAATAACCAGTGCCTGTACCAATAAAATGACGTAATTGTTGACCCTCTGACGAGCGATCCCGCCCAAAAAACCCGTGCCAATCAGTGCGCCGGAGGGGGGCAACGAGACGAAAAATCACACACAGAGAGAAAATTCGGCAGCAGACGGACAAAAAGTCAGAGAGAGAAATTTCAGCTCAAACAACCACGGAGGGACGAAAAGGGAAACAAATTCGTGATAAAAAAACAACAAGCCATCGACACAGTTTTTTATGGGAGGACGTTCCAACTAACAACACAGCACAAACAAACAGAGAAAGAACGCCAACGCGCCCAACTATTCAAATAAGGCGACAAGATTATAAACCATGGATTTAGATACCGATGTTCAAATGGAGGATGCTGTGGGATTAGATACCACGCTTGAAGAAGAGGAGGAGGGAAACACCTCACAGGAGTATTCCTTCAGCAACAGGTTCACCCCTAAGGATGGGCACGCGCCTGAGCTTTCGACCTCGTCGATCGGGCAACTTGACGAGTGGATTGAACATTTGGGCAAATGCCAGCCGCTGAGTGAGGAGAACGTGAAGAAGCTGTGTCAGATGGCGATCGACGTTCTGCAATTTGAAGAGAATGTCCAGCCTGTCCAGGTGCCTGTGACGATATGTGGTGATGTGCACGGCCAGTTCCACGACCTGATGGAACTCTTCAAGATTGGCGGTCCATGTCCAGACACAAACTACCTGTTCATGGGTGATTACGTCGATAGAGGTTACTACTCTGTGGAGACTGTCAGTTATCTCGTTGCCATGAAGGTTAGATACCCAAGTAGAATCACCATCTTAAGAGGAAACCACGAGTCAAGACAGATCACACAAGTTTATGGATTTTACGACGAATGTCTGCGTAAATACGGAAGCGCAAACGTTTGGAAGCTATTCACCGATTTGTTTGACTACTTCCCAATCACCGCATTAGTTGATAACAAAATATTCTGTCTTCATGGTGGATTATCCCCAATGATTGAGACAATTGACCAAGTTCGTGAATTGAACAGAATCCAAGAGGTTCCACATGAAGGTCCAATGTGTGACTTGTTGTGGTCCGATCCAGATGACAGAGGTGGATGGGGAATCAGTCCTCGTGGTGCCGGGTTCACCTTTGGACAAGATATTAGTGAACAATTCAACCATACAAACGGCCTTTCGTTAATCGCCAGAGCACATCAACTGGTGATGGAAGGTTACTCGTGGTCCCACGAGGAGGCCGTTGTCACCATCTTCAGTGCACCAAACTATTGTTACAGATGCGGCAACCAAGCTGCCATCATGGAAGTTGACGAGCAACACAGCAGACAGTTCTTGCAATACGACCCGAGTGTGAGACCTGGTGAGCCAACAGTTACGAGAAAGACGCCTGATTACTTTTTGTGAGATGACGGAGAACACCAGAAAGAGAGTAAAACTAAATAAAAGGAATGTTGTCCCATGTCAATCAAAGGCTGTGCCTGATTGTGTGTGTGTGTGTGGTGCGTGTTGAACGAGATTACGATGTTTTCTTTCTCCCCCTTGGTTTATCTTTTGGTTTCATGAATCGCTACAGCAACAACGGGTATTCCTTTATGCTGTTTGTTCCCAATGTAATGCACTAATTCATTCGATCTACGTACTGTTTTCATTATCACATCATACTATTACTATTGTCAACACCGTAACGCTCTTACTATCACCAACATTGGGAAGCAACAAATGGCCTATAGCTTACTCAGTAGTTTGTGTGCCCTGTCCTTGGCGATGTCACACATTGCTTCAATGGCATCTCTCACTTCCAGTTCGTAATTGTTCCTTTCAATTCTCTGCTTGAAGACGCTTTTTACAGATTCTTTGTCCCTGCCGTTTACAAACAGTACGAATCTCAAGCCTGGATAAGTGCTTTCATATAGTTTGTTCAGCCGGGAGAATTCTACAACAACGCCATCATCTCCTTGTAAGTTTTCCTGTTCTTTAGCACTGTGTTCACTCAGCTCTGTGCCCCTTGGGACTCCAAGACGAGGGTGTGAGCTGATGATGTCCTTTGCCAACTCAGAATGTGGGTCCAGCTCCTGGAATCTTTTCAACGCACTGTCTATGAACTGGTCGTAGTCTTTATAGCTCTGTTCAAACAGCGGCTTGAGATAACGCACGATCGAATCGTGAGGTTCAAACAAGTTGTTTAGAACCTCACCCTTTGCCTCCTCAGAGAGCGTTCCAATGGTCGAAATGCTTGGAAGTCTATAACCCATATCCCCCATTTAGACCAAGATGTATATACACTAGTTTACACAGAGATTATCCCCGCCTGAATGGCGGATGCACATCGCCTCTTTATATACTGTTGGCAAGTCTGAAACTTCCAACCCTCGGTGTATGCCGAAGCTGATAAAGAAATCCCCCATCCACCTCTGTCTCCCACTCAACGTAGAAAAAGGGCACAGCGATTACATAATCACACGTGTTGAGTGATTACATATACAGCACCTCTGGTGTGCAATCATTACGTAATTGGATGTGCCATTATGAGCAGTGTTTCCAATTGATTTACTACGGTGCACAACCATCACCTTCGTAACGGACGCGTACGCTGTTAAGATGAGCCCATGGAGATCGTGGCGGCCCCCACCAGCGTATGCGGGAGCGCCTTTTCATTTTTCTCTGTTTTACACGAGCGTGCCCACGGCCTAATTCTGAAATTTGCAAGAGAGCCCAGTGGGACAGAAATTCCGGTGCCTGGCGAGCAAGGGCAAAAATCAAACACAAACAGAAAGGCACACAAACACAGACACAAACAGGGCCAATTTGCGAGTGTTTGATCTCCCCGGAAAGATGAGCAATTCCAACGACGATTTGGTAGTTGATGATGATAACTACAAGCCGGGCGCTAAGAAGACGCTTGACGAGTACGCCAAGCTCGATGCGGAAGATGAGTCTCTTCAAAAGTGGAAGAAGTCTCTCGGGCTGTTGGGCGGTGAGCCTTTGCCTGTAGCCGCTGGCGATGACCGTCGTGTTGTTATTCTCGAGATGACTCTGCTCGTTGACAATGAGGCTCCAGTTGTGGTTGACCTTACGGATGCGAAGACCGTGAAGGAGTTACCAAAGAAGCACTTCAAGATCAAAGAGAAGTCCATCTACAAGCTAAAGATCAAGTTCAAGGTTCAACATGAGATTGTCACCGGTATCAAGTATCTTCAGGGCATCAAGAAGGCTGGATTCACGGTCGATAAGATCCAAGACCCACTGGGATCTTACGCCCCAAACACAAAGGAAAAGCCGTTCTATGAGGTTACACTTCCGGAGACAGAGGCTCCAAGTGGTTTACTCGCAAGAGGAAGCTACAGCGCACAGTCAAAATTCGTCGATGACGATAAAAACACATACTTGGTGCTGGATTGGGGTGTAGAGATCGTCAAGAAATGAAACCAAGTCTCTCCTCTCGTCTTTGGAACGAATTATTGAAACAAAGAAAAGAACAAAAAGAAGAGGTTTAGATTGGCATTATGTGTAGTTCAGCGAGATGCCTATTAAATAGGTTGTATACCCCCCTTTCTATGGACTGTTATTGTTGCTATTCAAATTACTATTCGAATTCGCACTGGAACTTGTATACCCATTGGCATTTCTTTTCTTCTTATGGTGGCCCCTTCTCTTATAATAACCGCCTCTTTGATTATAACCACCTCTTTGAGGGTATCCTGGAGCATATCCTGGATAGTAAAGCTGCTGTCCTTGATAATACTGTACAGGCACGAATTGTTGCCATCCGGGGGAAATCAGAGGTTGTCCTCCAGAATTTATCTGTGAGGGTAATAGTGGGTCAGACTGAGATCCCAGAGGTTGTTGCTGTTGCTGCTGTGGATAGTACATCCCCATTGCACCCATCCCGGCTGCAAGTTGGTTCATATCAGGCATGTAATATCCATTCATAGTAGCACCGTACGCAAAAGGTTGTGCATTTGTAACGACAGGCGAAGTTTCAGGCGATGATTCTGTACTTGAACCTTGATCATCGGCAAAGATACGTTCACGTGCCTTTTGATATTCAAGTTCTCTAGATGCCAAATCCGATATTAAAGATTGTGGTGTGTTTTCTTTTGTATCATCTGTCTCAACTTCTTCTCCTTCTTTCGTGGTTTCTTCGTTCTTATCACCTTCACTGTCTTCTGCTTTGTTCTTTGAATCGTCTCTCTTCATGATCTTGATATGTTGGCTTGGATGTGTGGTGGTGATATTCTGGTCTGACGGAGTGGTCTGAGGATACTGCTGCTGATGTTGATGTTGTTGTTGTGGTACTTGTCCCACCTGTGGAACGACAGGCAGAGGGAATTGTTGGTACATATTCTGTGGATAACAGTATTGAACAGGTATGACCCCAGTGTAGGGGACGCCGATAGGCAGCGTTGAAAGTGGTGTCGGTGTTGTCAACTCGACACCAATGTGCTTGAAAACCAATATCGAATTAGTACCTTCGTTTAACGTATGTCCAAGGCAATAGTATTCTGCAGTTTGATGAGTGATCAGCCTGTAATACGAATTCATAGGTGCCAAAAGATAAGAATCAGTGTTGGACATAATGAAGCTCTGTAAGTCCTTCTCGAGCTTCACAATGAATGTGCGGTCCCTTGGAATGCTCAATGCCCTCCTGAGCGCATCTGTAATGTGTGGCACTGGTTTATGTGGTAACGTCTGGTTCTTTGTATCATTGCCCTTCTCTTCTGGTTGTGATTTGGGTTCCCTCTTCTCACTGGCCTCTCCTTGTTCTTGCTGCTGCTGCTGCTGCTGTTTCTGTTCCACCACTGACGGTGTCTCAACCACCTCTTCCTCCTATAATTCAGATATTAGTACACTGGAAACAACTCATCACTCATAGCTCAAATTACGTACACTTGTACCAGCCATTGTCCCTCAGATGATCTTCCTATCGCGTCAAACCTAACGTACACTGTTCGTGTGTCTGGCCCAAAGGGTTTTGTCCTGGGACGTTTTTCATGAAACTTTTTCGGGCGTTGGAAGGGTGGAAAAAACGAAAAAACCACAAATTAACCGAAAGCGGAAGTTTTCGCTTTCTATGCCAAAGGACACACCGCAAATGCCCACAGAGGGACGACAGAGAGAGCGAGATTTTGCTGATAGGGCCAGAGGTGGCGGCGGGATAGGGCGAGGAAGTCACAAATCAAAACAAATCACAAACGGGGGGAGGAATAAGTTCTACAGCAGTTAATTGTTGAACAAGCGTGTTACACAGCGGTTGATTGTTGTACAAGCGAGTGATACAGCTGTTGGCCTTTAGGATCCTTCGTTCAGAGGAAACAATACGTATTGTTAAGCGGCTAGCGTTCTTTGGCTAGATACACACGAGCATTCACTCATCGCTGCAAAGGTAAATATTGACCAATACGAAGCCATTATACGATGGATGAGACGACTAAGCGCGAGGAGCCCTTGCCTGTGCAATCCAAGCACTCCACGCCCCAGTCGCAGCTGTCGCCGTGGTGTACTTCGCTCTTTGGTGATGTGTTTGGGGTGACGCTCAACGTCGATGACACCTCAAAGCGGTTCTTGGAATCTACGTTTACAGAGCTCGTTGAAGAAGGGTTGGACCCTCAGTTCGAAGAGTCTCATGCAGATAGGATCATCATAGAGTACTTGACTGAGGTTGGAAACACGAACCCTTTCAAATGGCTCAGAGATTGCTGGGTCAAAGTGCAGCAGTACAAGAGAACGCTAAAGGCGAAGGACCCGTTGAGGGATGAAAAGTTACAGGTGCTGGAGGAGATTGACAGGCTGACTTCAAACTATGGATTGGTTGCATTTCAGATTGAGGATATGTTCATCAACGGTAACATTGATACTTACCTAAAGGATGTGATTGCCAATGACTCTTTATACTCTGACTTCATCATTCAAATATTATACCATGCACATGAAGAGGGAACATTGTTGGAGTTCCTAAACGTGTTTGTTGTGGAGCTCGCCAAAGAGGTATCTAAGATTGATTTTAGAGATTCGCACTACCAGTTGGTGTTGAATGTTTTCCAATTGATCCTGAGTCAAAAGCCAGTGGCCGCTGTATTCACACAGATTGACAACTTTCACGCAAAGGAAGAAGTTAAGCCCCATCGCATAGAGACAACTACTCTTTTAGGCCCTTTGTTCAGATTGTCACCCTTACAAAGTACCGTATCCATTGCATTGTTCGATGAGAATACCAACAGTTCTAGCAGAAAGGTCAAAAGCGTTGGAGAATCTCTCCAGGCAGAACACAAGGTTCTATTGGAGAGACTTTTCTTCATCACTGATAAGATTATCAGAGGTTCAGAACAGTCGAGAAATGATCTACTCAAATACTTTGCAACAATAGTTAATAAGAACCATTTGAGACGTGGAGACCACGCAGATTTCAGCAAATTGGCGTCCAACGCTTTTATGACAAACATATCCATGGTGCTCATAAGATTATCACTTCCATTCTTAGACTCATCCTTGACTAAATTGGACAAAATTGATCCAAATTATTTCCAAAACACTCATTGTTTAATCGACATTTCTGAGGAAACCAGAGCTAATGCAACAAATGCAGAGGCAAACGAGTATTTCGAGGCACATAAGATAGATAAGAAACCAAATTTTATCTCTGATTGTTTTTACTTGACGCTGACATACCTACAATACGGTCTTGGTGGCTTATACATTTCTGAGTCAAAATTGGACAAGCTGATAAAACATTTGAAATCTACAGTCGAAAATTTGAACAGACCAATTTCAGATCCAAGCAACAGGCTACAAATGATTCAACGGATGCAGTTACCTGCTCTTCAAAAGAAGTTGGAACAGGCCAAATCTGAAAAGAATGCCCTTACTTCTTTCTTCATACACAGAAATCTCCAACTGGAGATCTTTGATTTCATTGCTGGGTCAAGTGCGTTCTTGGTTAGAACAGTGGAACCTACTCATCTATACCCAAAGACCAAATTGAGATTGCCATTCGTCCCCGATGTTATAGGTGTTGAAAATGTGGACAACTCAGAACACTTCCGTGAACAGGCACCAGTGCCATACAAATACTTCCCAGAGTTTTGTGTTGAAGGTGTGATCAACTTTGTCTTATCAAGCTGTAAGTTTGTTGCCAATCCTATGATACGCAATTCAAGATTGCCAAGTCTTATGGAGTTCATGCTTGTGTTCTTACGTTGTCCTGAACTTATTGGGAATCCACATTTAAAGGGGAGATTAGTGGAAGTGTTGAGTATTGGTACATATCCCATGACAGATGGAACACCAGGTTTCATGCAAGACATCATTGACACTGATCCATTGTTGACAGATAACTTGCTTTATGCATTGTTGGACTTCTATGTCGTTGTTGAAAAGACTGGCAGTTCCAGTCAATTCTACGATAAATTCAACTCTAGATTTCATATCTCCTGCATCTTGGAACAGATTTGGAAGAATAGTGTTTACAAGAGACAGCTGATTCATCAAAGTGAACACAATGAAGAGTTCTTCATCAGATTCGTGGCTAGAATGCTTAACGACTTGACCTTTTTGCTTGACGAGTCTCTTCGTCAATTGCAGGATGTTCACGCTGTACAGAATGAATTGGAGCTTCGTAAACAAGGTGGATCGAACATGGATGGAACCAATGAGGACCTCGAGTCTCGTTTATCCTCCGCTGAGAACCAAGCGCGTGCAGACATTCAACTAGCCAACAGAACGCTTGATCTCTTTGACATGTTCACAGGTGAGGTACCAAAAGCATTTATCAAACCAGAGATTGTGGGTCGTTTGGCTAGTATGCTGGATTATAACTTGGAGGCACTTGTAGGACCAAAGTGTACAGAGCTTAAGGTGAGAGAACCAGAGAAGTACAAATTCAATCCAAAGGATCTTTTGTTGAAGATTTGCAAAGTTTTCGTGAATTTGAGCTCTGAGAGTGACTTCACCAAGGCAGTGGCTAACGATTCAAGATCGTTCAAAAGGGCGCTGTTCAATCGTGCTGAGGATATTATCAGAAGATGGGGACTTTCCAATGAAGATTTCATAAAGTGCCTTGTCACATTTGCTGACAAAGCGGAAGAGACTAGAATTGCTGATGAGGCGGAGGAACAGGACCTCGGTGAGATCCCAGATGAGTATTTGGACCCATTGATGTACACTTTAATGGAGGATCCTGTCATTTTACCAGGTTCCAAAGTCAACATTGACAGGGCAACTATTCGGTCCCATCTACTAAGTGATTCTACTGATCCATTCAACAGAATGCCGTTGAAATATGAGGATGTTATTCCCAACGATGACCTCAAACAAGAGATTTTAGACTGGAAGAGAGGAAAGAAAGCCAACAAGTCCACAGATGTTAACATGACAGATGCATAAATCAAATACTTCAATTACAGGATATTTTCAAAAAGTACAAAACCCCTATCATTCCTTTGTATTAAACAGTAGTACATATCTCAGTCAATTTAAGCCTTGATAGCGTACTTTCTTTGTGGGAAAGCAAGTTGCTTCTTCTTTTGCTTCTCAGTGACTTGGGAAGCCTCGAACTTGGTGAGCTTTCTTCTCAAAGCTCTGGTCTTCTTAGCTCTAAGGTCCTTTGGTTGGTACTTCTTACCAGCGTAGAAAGCTCTGACAGCCTCTCTTTGGTTCAAGTTGATGACAGTCAAGACACGGGCAATGTCCTTTCTAACAGTACCAATCTTTGGCAAAGATGGTCTGGTGAGCTTTTGAACCTTCAAGTTGGCAAGCTCTTGCTTCAAGGAGACAAGTTGCTCCTCCAATTGTTCCTTGGACTTGGTACGCAATTCGTAAGCTCTCAAACCGGCCTGTAAGTGAAATGTTAGTATCGTGCCTTTGTGGATATATTACGCATACGACGACAAGGATAATCATGGACTGGGAACTGTTACTTTGGATCGAAATGGACACTGCACATGGTGTCTAATGAATGTGTATAAGGTCTTGTAGGTGAAACGTTCAGTTCATAATACTTAGATGTATATCCAAATGACCCCTAATGAACATAAACACATAGTAAAGTTTGCAAAATGAATCATTTACTGAGCACAGTGCAATAATCAAGGAACTGTAGCACTTCATGGTCCGCTTTTTACTGTGTATACAAATTTCCACCTCACCTCATATGACCTTTCCTCTCATTGATAAAACCCATGGTCCGTTAACGAATCTATAACACATTTCTTTGGTGATTCCAGTTCTTCATGATCACATCTTATCACAGAAACGTCTTCTCCTCCCATGTCTCTTTCAAACATACCATTTCGTCTTGTGTTGTGTAGCTAAAACTTCACTCGGTTGGTGATGTCGATGATGTGCTTGGTTATTTTCACTTTTTTTCCCAGCAGTGTGGAGCCCTCGAACTGCGTAGCGCGAAAAAAAAACACTGAACAGAAAACTAACAGTCACGAAGAGGAAATTTTGTATGTGTGTTCGGATGTTTGTCTGAAAATTTCTAATGCTCCGTTGGCACAAAATTGAGAAATAGCGATAGTGTCCCAATCAATACTACTGTTTGAGAAATTAGGGCTTCAGCACATCACGTGATAAAGGTATCAGGGCTTCTAGATCAGCGAATCAGAAATCCTGACCTTTATAAACATGTATCCATTCAACTTACAATACCGGATAATCAATAGATGAGTAGTCGTAGATGACCGTCAGACCTCGATTGACAGTCAAGACCGTCTACGATGCCAAGTTCGCAGTTACATACTATCAAATTTACAATGTAATCTCTCTATGTGATGCTTTGGTTTATATATTTCTCTTTTTTGATCGAAACAAACCTACTTAGTACAAAACAACAGGGATCAGAGTGCGTTTCTTCCCTAGTTGCAATCAACACATAAAGATCGGTTCACACATCGTTAACGAAAATAATAAAGACCACACACTGAATGAAACACACCTATCCTTTCTCTCCTCTCTCCTAGCGTCTGTTCGAATGAAAAGAAGAAAAAACAATTGAATCTAAAAGACTTGGTTCTGTCTGCTTCAAGCAGTGCTCTTCAAGTTTGTACTCAACCATTCCAAACCTTCGTACAAACCGTCACCAGAGGTGGCACATGTAGCCTGGATGTACCATGGACGTTGACGAATGGAGTGCAATCCGAGCTTTTCAGTGATCTCAGCAGCGTTCATAGCGTTTGGCAAATCTTGCTTGTTGGCAAACACCAAGAGAAGGGCATCACGCAATTCATCCTCGTTAAGCATTCTTTGCAATTCGTCACGGGCCTCAGCAATACGGTCTCTATCGTTAGAATCAACGACAAAGATGATACCTTGGGTGTTTTGGAAGTAGTGTCTCCACAATGGACGGATCTTGTCTTGTCCACCGACATCCCAGACGGTGAAGGAGATGTTCTTGTACTCCACGGTCTCGACGTTGAAACCGATGGTTGGGATGGTGGTGACAATTTCACCAAGCTTCAACTTATACAAGATGGTGGTCTTACCGGCGGCATCAAGACCAACCATCAAGATTCTCATCTCTTTGCGACCGAAAAGGCCAGACAACAATTTAGAAATTGACAAACCCATGCTATCCACCAACTGTTAGTACTTGATTCGTATGTAAATGTAACGATGAGCTGTTCTTTTTGGAGCTTGATATGATTCGTGATTTGAGATTGTTTGAACTCAAAGGAAGGGGGAAACATACATCGATGAAAGGAACCGATTGATAACGCCCACCTTCACGTTCTTTGCAATAGTTTTCGTCGCTGTGTGTATTATTTTCACTTCTCCATAACCCCCCTCTACCTGTGAAAAGCCGCCGACGGTAGGCTCAGCCCATTCCAGTGCAGCGCAGCCCAGCGCGCACTGAAAGGTCGGAACAACCAGAGGAAAAAACAGGGTGTTTTGATTTTCCAGAGACCACACACCAAATGCTGAGAATGAAAATTCAAGTACAAAGGGACACATACTGCAGATGACGGGCTGGAATCATCACAGCAAATACCGTTAAGTCCAATTCTCCTTCCAATTCCCAACATTCTGGTTCGATCTACCTTCCGAGGAGTTTGGCGCTTGATCCTTTTCTCTTTCGTAGCCTCTGTGTGTGCTTGGGGTTTTCCTGCTCTCCTTCGGTTTTTCCTCCCTTTGCAGAGAGATTCCGAAAATGGGTTTGTTCTTGTTTTCGCTGTAGTGTGGTCTTCCGCCCCTTAAAAAACACACACACGGAGCAGAAATCGCCTAGCGTGGGATAATGGACACTTCGGTCTATCGACACGCACGCTTAGAAACAATGTAGCACAAATCCAGCAGAGCACAGATGGTAATGTAGCGAGCCATCCGAAATGGAGCGATCAGCACAGCGTACTCAGAGAGCGACACCAGCGAAAAAGGTGGGACCCAAGATCCGTAGACACGCGGTAAACAAAAGAAACGATATCGGAGAATGGAAATCAACAGGGAGTGTCTCCCGGCCAATATCAATTGATTCGTCCAAGATGGACAGTTCATCCAAGGCCCTCTTCTCAGATTGCTAAGTGTAATCGCTGGATCAAGTCACAGCAGCGAAAAGGGCATATCCTCCAATCAAAACATTCCAGACAACACACAAAAAGAACAAAGATACGAGTATGGCAATTCCATGGAAAACACAACCACTTCAAAGGGGCGAGACACAACAAACTCATAGAGAACACCATCATATATAACTCATCACTGTGTAGATATACTTACGTTTTTTAAATTATGTTGACTGTTTGTTTGTAGATGTTTTTGTTGTTAAGATTGTTTGAGAGATGGTTTTCAATTTTGATTTCGTTGGCCTTTTTTGCTCACTTTTTTTCTCGCTCTCCCCTTCAGATTTCTCAGGAGGGGGTGGCGGCGGAAGTTTTCCAAACCACGAAAACAAGAAAAGAACAACAACGCGAATGGTGAGACTCGAGGGTATTGCCCTCGGATATTTCCCTCGGATGGTGGACACACACTTGTTCTCCACTGGTTCGTCAAGTTTACTCTGCTCTTGGGGTTCATTAAAGGTAGTTCATGCGATTATATTATATATGAGTTCATTAGCTGATGAGATCGTATTGATCTTTGTGATATATCACTTTTATGCAAAGAAAACACAACTAGAAGGCGGCGCCTGCTTTTGCTATTGTTAGCTTATCGAAGTTGGCAATTATTCATTTACCAACGTTGATCTTGCACGTAGAATACTTCTGCAAAGCTCTAAGGAAGATTGCATAGGTGACATCTTCATTGTCAGGTTCCCAGTAGAACTCGCTCAATCTGATATGCCAAGGTGGGTAGCCTTGAAGATCAAGAACTGGGGTGAATAAGATGATCAAGTCTGGTTCTGCGCCAATCAATTCGGTAAGTTCGTTATCGATCAATTGAACGGTGACATCCTTAGGAGACATTTCCTTCTTGTACGCTAGATCAGCCATTGTTTTTGTCAATTCCACAATGGTGGGTTTACCATCGTTCGAGGACAATAGACTCACTTCGATATCTGGCTCAAGCGACTTGTATTCGTCGTCGTCATCATGATCAAGTCCCCAAAATGTCTGGTTCAAGTGTGGAATGGAGATGGTGAACACTGGAACACAATCACAACCGAAGTAGTCATCGAGTTTCTTATGAATAGCCACTCTCAACTCTTCAACGCTCTGCTTCAAGATTCCACTGCGTTCGTAAAGGGACAACGTAGGAATCCCACTGGCGACGGTCCATGCAACAATCTCAGAACAGTCGTTCAATAGCCCATAAAAGCCACCGCCTTCTTCCTCCTCGCTCTTCAAATTGACAACCGCGCTGATACGCTTAGGGATCTTGGAGAGCTTATTGACGTCAACTCTGATGATTTGTGGAGTTTGAGCAGGGTTATAAGCGAGGTTCAACAACTTTATCCGAATCTTATTGCGAGCGTATTCGAATCCTCTATATATCGAATAAAAGAAATAAACAACGAGTAATGTCAAATGGAAAGCATAAAATACTATCCGACCTCTTATAGAATGGTCGTCGTTGAGGCCTTTGAACTCTCGGTCCTTGGAAATAACACTCTTTTTAACAGCCTCAAAGTCCTTGTGGACGGACTCCATCTCATTCGAAGATGATTGGTCTTTCTTCTCTATCATTTGTGTTACCAGTTGACAAGCGCTCTTATGAAGTTGAAGGGAATGACACGTTGTTCACAGGCCTTTAACAAGTTGCTTTGGCGGTTCCAAAAAAAGCTGAATGTCTGCGAGAGCTCTCGTCATCGGTAAGGGAAACACAGCAGTGAAGAATTATAGCATGGGTATTGTACGAATAGAACCAATACACAATAGGGGGAGTAGGAGAAACGTAAACATTATAAATCGAATTGAATGTGGAATCATGCTATACAGTGAAAATCAATTGTCGAATAAGGAACTTGCACCGCTTGATGAACCACTGTCGTTATCATTATTGTCGTTATGATCATTATTTTTCAGAGCCCATCTAGAACTCTGAGCTGTACCATCAGCTACACCGTGGTTGGTATCGCTACCACTGTTGCTATTAGTGCTGGTGATATCATTGATGTTGTTGTTATTGCCGTTGTTGTTATTATCGGTGCTGACATTGTTTTGATTACCATTCTGACCAGAAATTGGATCATTACTCGTAGTTGCCGCCACTTTCGTTTTATCTGCCTGTGAGGATGTTGTTGTGGAAGCTGCACTTGATATATGTCCAAACGGTGCACCACTGTCAAACGTTGAGGGCGCCTGCGTGGAGAAGGAGCCACGATAAGACCGGTCTCCTCCAGGTTGTTCACTGCGAGAACTTAGACTTGCAACATAGCCAGAAAGTGACTCATACACAATATGGTCACGTTCAGGGATTGATTCTTCATCACTGGACATGGTGTTTAGAGAAGGCGGTCCACGACGACCTGCGCCCAAACTGTATCCTAAATCAACCGTGTATCCTGGGTTGACTGTGATGCTATGATCTTGTCCACTGTAATCTGTGGTTGTAGAATAGTGCTTATCAATAGCAACACCCGTGCTGTTGTCACCGCGACGGTTGTCTTCACTCGATGGCCTTGAACCACACTGTTCCAACATAGTTGTGTTTGGGCCACTGGATGAATCCTCCCTCTTCTCAGGTGAAGGTAGATACTCTTCCAACTCTGTGCCGTCCCCGTCCCCGTGGTCGAAGGTCAGCTTAACAACAAAGTTTGACGACACCAATGCACTAGGACAAGAGCGGTACAATTCGTCAATCTCTTCTAAACTGAGCCCCCTCATCTCATACACCATAAAATACACAAATGCTATGCTCACAAGGTTGAAACCACCCCACAAGAAGAAGATCTTTGTTCCCAAGGCAGCAGTATGATTACCTGTATCAACCAGGTAGGGTGTAATATATGCAAATACGAAATTGACAATCCAGTTTGTTGCAGCACTCAGTGCTACAGCTTTGCCTCTAACACCAAGGGAGAATATCTCACCTGTAACGACCCAAACCACTGGGCCCCATGTTGCTGCGAATGCGGCAATGAACAAGCACACAAGAGCGATCATGACTTTATTTGCAATAACAGAATCAGTGGTCACGCCCACTATACCTATCAAAAGATTTGCAATGGTCATCACTATTGCACCAAATAGCAAGATTTTACGACGACCAATAGTTTCAACGAGGAACAAGCCAGGAACTGTCAACGCCACGTTAACAAGATATGTTATCAGAGATATCAGGTAAGAGTTGGAAACACCTGTTTTCGTGAAGAAATTGACTCCGTAATAAAATATGAAGTTGATCCCGGAGCATTGTTGTAGGGCTTGTAGGCAAATTGAAGTGAGTAATCTCTTTAATTGATGTGGTCTTGCGGCGTCTGATTTGAAACAATCCCAAGTTGAGTACGAGCCGTATGAAAGTTCATAGTCGTGCGATGCCTTTATTTCAACCAATTCCTCAATCAATCCGGGATCATTAGCAGGAACACGTCGTAGCCTCGAGAGTGCCTTTGCTGCTGCTTGTATATCATCCTTTCTAACGTAAAATCTAGGTGATTCAGGTAACGCCAACATACCAAACCCCAATATCAAAGACCACAGGAACTGTAAACCAATTGGAACCCTATAAGAGGCAGAGTTATCTATCGAATGCGTGGCCTGTGAGATTGCACTTGAAACCAACAACCCCCAAGTGATCGCCCACTGATATGTGGAGATGATGGCACCTCTCAAGTACTTTGGTGAAGCTTCAGCTTGATAAAGGGGTACCACCGCAGATATGATCCCCACAGATAAGCCAGTGATGAACCTTCCAATGCACAGAAGTAGAATGGTACTGGCAGCAACCTGACACAAGTTTCCCGCAATAAACACAACAAATGTTGCAAATATGATGGCGACTTTTCTTCCAAATGTGTCACTAATCAAAGGTGCAGTCAAAGCACCGAAGAACGTACCAAGGGACAAGATCGCTGTGAGTATACTCATCTCACTCGCTGTGAAGCTTTCACCATTACCTGCAAAGGTTCTTCTGACGTACTCCATTTCAGAGATACTATTGATAATACCGGTGTCATAGCCGTAGATGAACCCTCCAACAGCAGCAAACAAACCAACAAGCACGGGCACAGTAGTGGACTGTCGCTGTGCACCGGGGACCAGCACCTTGCTATTGGGATCAACAAACACGTTACGGAACCACCTCCCCATGGCTGTCTGAGTGTAAAACAAACGTCAGAAGAAATATTGATCTTTACCAAAGTAAGTGTGTACTATGATGTACTCAAGGATGTCGTTGAATCCCACCTGCTCCAGATCTGTTTATTCAGTTGCTCTTTTGTATATGAAAAGGTGAATTAAGCCAATCAAATGGACCAATAAGAAGGTTTGATTCCTATCAAAATCAACAGAGAGAAAGGAACACAGAGAGGGCCTTTGTGCGTTGTGTGTTTTTTTCCCTGAGCTCCTCGACTAACCCATTTTTTTGGTTTCTGCCAAATCTGCTGCTGGTTTCTGGTCATTTTTCTTTTTACCACAGGGAAAAACCTCGAATGGTGCGCGCCGCTGAGGCTCCCCTTCCCACCAAAAAACGTCGTCTCGCTCAGCCCATTTTGAGAGGGGTGTACGGATGTAAATGACACAAAAGCAACGATTGCTCCACCCCACCTTGCGGGCCCATTAGGAGCGCTGTGGCTCATTGTTGTTGTTGGTGACGGTACAATGTTTATGATTACGAAATTATGTTATTAAGGAAGATGTATTAAGCGGTTGTTGGGGCCGTGTTATAAGTCGACACCTAACTTCTCACACTCGACTTTGAAGTACTTTGCAACTGTGTCATCGACGGACACTTTTAGAGGTGTGTTTCCCTCGTCATCTTCAATCTTCGCATCGGCGCCCAATTTCACAAGGACAAGCGCAACGTCTGCAAACCCTTCTGCCAACGCGTGGTGTAACGGGGTCCAGCCTTGAATGTCCTTGGAGTTGAGAGGAGACTTGGAATCCTCCCCAAGAAACTGAACCAGTGCGATACTTCCAACAGCGGCTGCTCTGTGGATAGGGTATTGGCTCCTCTTGTCCTTTATACGCAGAGATGCACCGTTTTCAACAAGAACCTTGACGGCGTCAATGTGCTTTTTGCCGGTGGCCAAGTGCACTGCGGTCAAGCCTGTAGTTGTTTGGAGATTGACATCAGGTTTTGGCTCGTGTGTAAGTAATAGGCTAATCATCTCCAAGTTCCCCACAGAAGCAGCGATGTGTAGGGCTGTCCAGCCAGATGCATCGACATAGTCATCGATGTCGAATTCTATGGATTTGCCACTGGGTTTACCTGGGTTTAATAACAACGAGGCAGCTTCCAACTGTGAAAACGCCACTGCCCAGTGTAATGGGATACGTCCATCGTCATCCTTCTGAAGCGCTTGCTTAGCGTCTTGCTTCAACAGACCTTGAACTATGAGCGATTTGCCATCTCTGGCAGCATCGTGCAATGGATAATCAACCATGATGGAATGTTTTGTGTATTAATAGTAATACAGCACCGTGGATGAGCTCCAGCACCCGAGCCCTCTTTTGAACTCCAAAGACACACAAGTCTCGAAGAGGGACCAACATCCATACACCATCCAGTGAGATACGACGGCAGGTTCACCGGAATTCCACGTACATTTTCAAAACCCGCGATTTTTTTTTCGCCACTTACACGAAGGAATAAGGGGAGAGAGCCCTTCGAAGCAACAACAACTGGCGGTTCTCTAGGCTCAATTACCTGGACAAGCGTGGAATTAAAGATGAATAACAACCAGGATTGGCAAGAGTTTGCACGTCAAGTCCGTAACCGTGCTAGTAAAGTTACGTACAGTGGCCCAAAGGGTGGTCCAAAAGGTGGACCAGCTGGACTATTCACTGGTGGAGTTGGATTGATTCTATTGGGAGGAGGTGCGCTCTTGTTGAACTCTTCTCTATTTAACGTTGATGGTGGTCATAGAGCCATTATGTACTCACGTATTGGTGGTGTTCAACCTCAAATCTACAACGAAGGAACTCATTTTGCCATTCCATGGTTTCAGACCCCAGTTGTCTATGACGTTAGGGCCAAGCCACGTAACGTTGCTTCGTTGACAGGTACAAAGGACTTGCAAATGGTCAACATTACGTGTAGAGTACTTTCTAGACCAGAAGTTGGTGCATTACCAGTCATCTATAGAACATTGGGTACCGATTATGATGAAAGAGTGTTGCCATCTATCGTGAATGAAGTTTTGAAATCTGTTGTTGCACAGTTTAACGCTTCCCAACTTATCACACAAAGAGAAAGGGTCTCGAGACTCATCAGAGAGAACCTTGTTAGAAGAGCATCAAAGTTCAACATTTTGTTGGATGACGTTTCCATCACATATATGACATTCTCTCCAGAGTTTACCATGGCTGTTGAAGCCAAGCAGATTGCACAACAAGAGGCACAAAGAGCTGCCTTTATTGTGGATAAAGCCAGACAGGAGAAGCAAGGTACAATTGTTAAGGCTCAAGGTGAGGCAAAGTCCGCTGAATTGATTGGTGAGGCCATCAAGAAGTCAAAAGACTATGTTGAATTGAAGAGATTGGACACCGCTAGGGAGATTGCTCAGATTCTCTCCAACTCTCCAAACAGAATCATCTTGGATAACGAGGCGTTGTTGTTAAACACCGTTGCAGATGCTCGTTTGAAGAAATGATTTGAAAAGCTTCAGAATCTATACACACAAAAAATATATACATTAAAAGAGGTATATATATATATCTTGCACATAGTGACGAGGGGTTTCATTTCAATACAGGGGATGGAAAATCTCAATTTTATTATATTTATACACATTCAAATTTGGTATAAGTACTGGTATCATAAAAGTAGGACGCAGATGGCGTCATTGGTAGAGAAGGGTTATAACTTCACTTCAAATCGGCAAAGTTCAGCTTCGTGGCCTTGGAGCTGTTGTATGTGTTAGTAGGAAACCACTTTGGAAGAGCCCATTAGGGCCATATACACAAATTGTACATACTGGGCAATGAACCTGTTCTTATGGTCGTTCAGCTTCTTTGAGCACGGAGACATCATGTTATCTGTAGGAGATGCGAAGTTGTGTTGCAACTGTGGGTGCGCACCAAGAGAACGTTGCAACATCTTTTGGTGGATGTTTGGCTGTTGCTGCTGCTGTTGTTGTTGATGGATATCTGACATTTGAATCTTGAAAGTATCGTCGATGGCTCTGTCGAAAGCAGGGATACCTATAGCAGGAGCCTCTTTCCTCACAGATATAAAGGATTTAATGGTGATGGAGGCAAAAGTTTTACTACCAACCCTCATCACGGACATGTTTATCTTTTACCCAATTAGGAAACCTAATTGGCACACACCAATGCAGACGCCAAAGTAGTTCAAGCAGTTCGTATAAACACATCGCTAGATAAACGTCTACCTGAACTTCTTACCATCCACCTTGGAGAGCAATCCAGAATCTTCTACAATCGGTGTCAAAACCAGCCAATGATGTCCTTCCATACAACAAACAACATACAGTTCATCACCGTTGTCCTAGTGACTTGTTGATATTTGCCATGTTGAAATTCCTCCCTGGTACAATTTTCCCTCCGCGGAGAAATTCGCGCCTGGGAGGAAAAACCAAAACTCCCAGGAGAGCAAAAAGCCTGGCAACCGCCCGCCGTCGAATTTCGTCCAGAGAGAAAATCATCAACAAACAACAACAAATAAACAAAGCAACGAAAGGGGCGGGTTCCACAAAACAAAAGAAGAACACCAACTCAAGGGATTAGAAATGGGATTCAAGGACAAATTAAACCAGATCTTGTACGCATTCTCAACCGAGGACAGGTACGCGGAGTATGATGCTAGCCGCTCTAACAATAACCGAGCAGAACCACGTACTCATACACGTACCGTGTCGAGAAATGGGATTCAGCTTGGTGACGCCTCAGGCTTCGGCGACGAGGAGAACCCACAGAGCACCAACGCGGAGGGGCTCAGTGAAACGATTCTGGCGTGGAGAATCATAGAGACGTGGACCTCGGAACACCACGTTGATTTGGATGCAACGCTTGCGGAGCCTTGCACGAAAGCTGACATTGCTGCCGCTGAGAATGACTTGGGAATCCAGTTCCCAGCACCTGTCAGAGCGTCTCTTCGTTTACACGATGGTCAGGTTGATTTGGATAGCATGCCAGGTACTGGTGGATTGTTCTATGGAATGCAACTCATGGCTATTGACGAAATTGTCGCCATGACAAAGACATGGAGAACAGTTGCGGAAAGAATGGAATTGGACTTGAAAGTGAAGCAAAACATTGCTGCCAGACAGCAGTTGATCTCCCCAACCGGATCATCTGGTGAACTTGATAAGACCGCTACGTTGGTGGAAACCCAACCTGGTTACAAGAAAGTTGACACCGTTGGTGCATCCCCAGATCCCGAATTGGAGAAGAGAATCTCTTCAAGCGCAAATGGTAGTAAGTTTAAGAAGGACTTGCCGCAGCAGAAATCATTCCCACCAGGTGCGGTTGAACCGGTTTATGCTCACCCTATGTGGATTCCATTGGTTACCGACTTGGCAGGTAACAACATTGGTGTTGATTTGGCCCCTGGGCCAAATGGTAAAGTTGGGCAAGTTATTGTTTTTGGAAGAGACTTTGACGTGAAATTTGTACTGGCAAATCACTGGGGTGACTTCTTGCTCATGTTTGCCAACGATTTGGAGGCAGGTAACTACGAGTTTATCAACGTTATTGATGACGTCTTGGGTGGTGATGGAGAGTTGTCCTTCAAGGATAAGAAAACTGGTCGTGAAGCAGCCTATCTCAGAGTATTAACTGACAGAGCTATTGCGAAGTACAGATCACAAATGCCACCACAGAGTAAACAACAACAACAACAGCAGCACCAAAAACCACACCTGGAGAAGCCTTTAGTTGCTGAACCGGCCAAGGAGAGGGTAATCTCTCGTGACATTACAGATAAGAACAAGGAGAATGAGCTGGATGCAGAACCAGTTAAGGAGGATAAGGAAGAAGTTGAAGTCATCGAAACTCAGAATACCGAGGAAGAATTGGGTAAAAGTGAAGATAAAGATTCGAAAGACGCAGAAGAAGTTCAAATAAAGGAGACTAAAGATAACGAAGATGAAACTGTCGATGGATTCAACGAGATTAAGATCTAACTATGATAATGATTGCGACGATGATGTTGTGTGTTTTGTCCTTTTAGTATTGTTGCTTTGTGCGTCTAGCACCCTGAATATGTCATCTCTTTGCTCACATATAATTCCTACATTCAAGCTCAAAGTATGATACCAATGATCGTTAAAGAACACTATACTTTTTTATTCTTATACATGTTTTATGATTCTATTATAGTTGTTATATAATCATAAAATTTGTACTAATCATTATTAACAGCCTAGTTCTATCCTCTAATTGTATGGATCAGGTAATTTTTCGATCAGCATTTGAACCTACACCATTTTTACTCTCGTCAAAACTGAACCTTTCCACGGTAACATCCTCATCACTAGCATCCTCAGCATTGTGACCTAACAATCGGGACCGTCTGTTCAAAGCAGCATTCAAATCATCACCAACATCCTTGAGTTCATTTCTCCAAAGAGAATTTTTCAAGTCTCCAGCGATTCCACTCAACTCATCCATAAGATCATCTTCTGAACGAGAACCTCTCGCAGCTCTTGAAGGTGGTGACCAGTAGGAGTTATCAACACTTTTATCAAAGCTGTTTCGAGGTGTAGCCATACGAGGAGCACGTGGAACCTGTGGAGAGAATGGTGATTCGAAAAGAGAGCTATCGTCTCGGAGATCTTTGAAACGGCTCAAGACCAAAGTGGGTCTCCCAGCTGAGGCAGCTGCACCAGCCTTTAAACCACCTTTAAGTCGTAAATATGACAAACGGGGTAAGACCATTTGTAATACTTCCAAACGGCGTTTCAACTTGGAACGTTCCAAGATTTTCCTAGAAACAACAAGACGGTCGAGGAATTCTGTTAACTGTAAGCAGTTATTCTCATCAAATCTCGAGTACAACGGAATCATTAATATCACCCTATGAAAAGACACACCTGGCTCATCATAGCGTTCCATATTGAACCTCACCTCCTCAAGAAACTTCTGGTGACTCTTGATTCGGCTTCTAGCATTATCGACATCTAGCTGTCTAAGCCGTCTATTCAACCCATCAATATCAACATCAACGTCATACAAATTGGTGGAAAATGTTCTTCGAACGATGAATGCCTTCTTCAGCTCAGGGATAGTCCATCTTCCTTCATATACTTTAAAGGAGAAATATCCCTGGAGCTCACCTAAAAATGCAGACAAGTCAGATAGAGGTATGTATCCCGTCCCCATGGGGTCAAACTCAGACCATACGGTCTTGAAATGCCTGATCTCCTCTCTCGTCAGCATCCTGGTACCACTCTTATCTTTATAAATATAACTGAAGTTCTCAAAAATAAGGGATATGAACATATTGACAAAGATGTACATGGAAATGATGTTCCAGAGAATAAAGATGATATAAGCATACTGACGATCACCACAGTCGGTAGTGTTAAAAACACCCGAGTTGGTACAGAAGGGGCTCTCTATGGCGAAATCACGCATAGTATAGTTCCAGGCTTCACCAAAGCTGTTTCTAAAAAGAAGTATGAGAGCTTTGGGAACCGTTCTCAAATTCAAATTGGATGATGTGTTTGGTCCCACTTTGGTCAAACCAAAGAATTGGTTCAAAGCAATTGCAAACACCAGAAACAGGACACCCCACGTCAGGACTAGAGACAATAATGAAGGAAGACTTGCGGAGGCAATTTTCAAGAGATGGCTCAGTCTGTTACTGCTATGGATCAACATTGTGAAAATACCCACCAAGAAAAGTTTGTTGATATTAGCGAAAATCGTGTTTCTTGACACGAAGAAGGAGATGAAGGATGTTATGAAGGCTCCCATGTAAACTATGAATTCATAGGCATTCCACCTCACTTTGAAGAAAGTTTTCGGTCCAAGAGCAACTAGCTTCATCAACGTGAACAGCAAAAGAATGGTCGATGAAGTAATGTAGATCGAGTATCTGAAGTCATCAAGTGCATCTGGAGATGGATACATTTCGAGTAAGATTGCTAATATATGAATCCATGTAAAGAATTGGAGCAGAGCAATGATAGCCTGTGATTTTTCAACAGCAAATTGGAAGCAAAACTGACGGAACGGCCCGAGGTTTGCTCTCACAGGTCTCTTTCTAGGTTGTGCTTGTGATAGAAGTTTTCTCACCTCATTCCAAGAAGTTTGTTGAAGGGTCAAAAAGGCACTTCCTGATAGCCTTGCGTAATTAGTGATAATCACAGAAATGAAAAGCGTTAGCGTAAACACTATGCCAATGAAAATGAAAATGACCACGAAGATTGCGTTCTCTGGCGAAGCAAATAGTCTCATTGGTGTACCGACCCCTGTGCTGTTCACCATGTTCTCTAGCAAATCAACCCAACCTTCCAAAGATATGATTTCAAAAAGCGTTAATAAAGAAGATCCAAAATCATCCATTTCAAGAATAGGTGCTGAGTAGACTTTCGGCATGAGAATGTTCCAATTCAACACCTCGGTTGAATACTCAGCGATACACCCGTCTAGACCACTCCCGTCATTACACGAACTCAGTCTATCCTTGAATAAGTTCACACCCCATGCTGCAAATGGAACAATCAAAGTAATAGACAAAAGACTAGCACTGATGATCTTTCCGAAACCTGCAATAATGACTTTGTGAAAGATGTCCCTAGACGTTTCACTGATTGACAGAAATCTCAGTGCTCTGAGTGCTTTGATTCCACTAACTGCTCGTCCTAGAACCTGGTCCCCATACAGGTTGGCAACCACATCTATCCATAGAGACACCAAGACGATAAAATCAATCCAGTTCCAAGAATTGAGAAAATACGCATTAGGTGTGAAGATGAGACCATCTGCAACAACCTTAATCAAGAATTCGAGCATGAACAGGATGCTGAATGCAAGCTCCACTTCGAAAGGCCAGTTCCAGACTCCTTGTAATGTAATGTTCCTGTACAGAGGTGTCGTAATACAGGCACTGACAACAACACTTACAGTACCTGCAACCACCACTATGCTAAAGACAGTGTTTGCGTAACGATTAGGCTCAACTCCAAAGTATCTGACTCCAACACTTGGTTTGCAGATATACTGACAGATCTTTCTCAGAGGTTGTCTTGGTGTGAAAAGGTATAGGGTTCTGTTGAAGTTTGGATTATCTCGAAGAAACTTCAATTTTTCCTCATCAGCTTTCTGCGTTTCTGTTTGATAATTGGTATGCAGTGTCGTGTAGTCTGTTCCTGCAATTTTGATCTTCAGGTCTGTAAAAAAGGGATTCTTGCTGTCTGGAGTGTCCCAAAAGAACGATCTCCAGAGCTTCTTCACTGGTTCAAGGTTGAGAAATGTGACATAGTTTCTCTGAATGAACCTCATGAATTTGGAATCTGATTCATGATAAAACTTCACATCATCTTCCGTCAGTTTCTCACTCTCATTGAGCTCATCCTGCAAAAACTGTTGTACAGCAGCACCATTGAGCAGCAGCTTCTCCACTTCTAAATTCATGTCTCGATCTTGACGTCCGTGGAACACTCTTAAGCGAAGATCTTGAAGAACACTGGTCTTGGTCATTGCTTTTAGCCTTCTTGGAAAGTCAACAAATACAAACTTCTTCACTTGTTCTCTTCTCTTGGTTGGTTCAGAGGCTTTCAAACTGTCTCCAATGATACCAATGAAAAGATTAAACACAATAGTATTGGATAGAATGAACCAAATGATGGTCAAGGCAGTCAGAAAGAAAATGGATGCCTTATTCGGGGCAACCGTTTGCATTTCATACAGTATCTCAGTCCAGTTTTCAGTAGATGTGATAACGTATAAAGCCAAAAACACATTTGGAAGAGTGCTCAATGGAAACAAAATATCATCATCGAAGGTTGCATACCCTTCAAAGTATCTCGCAAAGATGATACTGCAAGCGAAAGTGAGAAGGAAATAGAACAGTGATAGATCCAATATCAGATTGACACTTCCCCAAACTTGAACCCATAATCTTCTAACAAAGGGTAAAAGAAGAACACATCTGTAGAACCTGGCAATCTGAAAGACTGTTAGCCAAGCGTAGACCCTACCCATGTTCTGTGCAACATTCGGTATTGCCATTATCAAAGTGACCAGTGTAAGCAAGAGATCAAAGATATTACGCTTGACCTTAAAGAACCTCGAACCTTCTGGATAGTAGCAGAAGAATCTCCAGATTATTTCAAGAACAAAGATGAAACTCAACGAGCACTGCACTCTAAATAGCAGATCATCACCATCTGTGCTGCTGGAAGAAAAGATGAGTCCCAACACTGTGAGTAGGTCAAATAGCTTTCTGACTTTAGTGTAGATCCGGGAAGGCCAACCAAGAACAAAGTCGAATTCCAGGTCTACATCACCGTTTCTTGTTCCCTTCTTTTTGAATTTCTCATCCGTCTCACGGGCAATAGAGAACGAAGAGTTGATCACGGCAATAAGTAGGTTAACCATCCATAGAAACAAGATACACGTACCACAGACAAAGTAGATACTGGCAGCCAAGCTTTCCGAGTACATCAGATCGTACATAATGTCTGTGAAAGTATTCGCACTCATGATGACGAAGGTCATTTGAAACGAGTTCAGGATATTGTCATAGCTAAAAGTGTTCTGATTAGCATTCTCGAGTTCAATACACTCCGAGTTCACAGGACACAGGAAACCTTTTGCCCGGGGCCCTCTTTCTCCACTGAGTAACACATATGGCCTCCTTCCCAACGTGCCATCGGCTTTACGATAGTAGGAGCCACCGCAATATTGTTCTGTTTGGTAAGTGTCAGATGGATCATCGGGGTTTGTCCAAACACAGTAACGCCTCAAGGAAGATTTGAAGCTTTGAACACCTATAATCGAAAACAATGTCCAAAAGTAGGCAAAGAAGATGAGGACGTCGATGATCTGGGGTAATCCCAGTTTGATACTTTTCATGAGTAGTCCGATCCGTTCAGTAAGTGTTGTTATACGGAGAACTCTCAGACACTCCAGTGCCCTGAATAAGGATATGTGATGCCTGGAGTTGAATTGATCAACACTGAGGAAGAAATTCAACCAGAAACAAATCGTTGATACGAAATCCACTCTGTTCCAGCTTCCTCTGAGATAAGCCCTAGGTACCGGTAAATTCCCTTCTTGTCCAGTACTGAACATCAATGGTCTTGTATAATCCTCTCTCTTTGCAGACAGTGTATAGTCCGTTCCCTTAGGGAGAAAGAACTCCTTCACCCTGTGTAACCGCAAAATTTCCCGAATGCCCAAGTATTGTAAGCTGAACGCCTTATAGGCCTGGGAGTCGTCCCACATACCCCAAGCGATGCACTTGATGACGATTTCCACTGTGAAGAGTACGTTGATGGCGAGTATGAACCAATCAGACCATTTAACCCCAAACGTGACGACACCCACTGGCGTCTCTGGATTCCACTGGCGATATGCTAAGAGTGCAACCTGGAGCAGCAATATCAAACCACATACTCTATCTGCCCAAGGATTCAAGAGAATCTTGGCCAGTCTATGCCTTAACTTACTCTGTGGAGAAAACAGTTTCAACGAATTACCATAGAGCCTAATGGGCAGTTGAGGTCGAGATTCAAACGAATCACCAATGTTTTGCTCTTCATCGAGCTTTGGAAGCCCACGCTTATAGCCAAACCTTCCTCCATCGTTGTTCACGAACTTATCATAGATCTGTTTGAACAGGTCACCCACGGTCAGCGTTTTCGTATTCTGGAGGCCTCTTTGTTGCTGGTGAGCATGTGAAGCATCGGCCAATGAATCCGGCTCATTGTCTTGGTATTCACCATCTCTGGATTTGATAACATCCAGTTCTATGCCGCTATCGTGAGACAAGAGACTCGCCTTGGAGTTATTCTTCGACCTGGACTGTGCAGGTGCAAGCCATGCCCCTGAATTGTCTTCACCGTCACCGAGTGCACTCTTGATATCCGCCTTCAGCTCCGATATGTCATCGGCACCGACGAGATCATCCATGAAGGACATGTTTTCAAGCCGGTCATCTGAAACGTCAGAGTTTCTTGATATTGAAGGCAATAAGGACAGAGGGGACTGTGAGCGGAAAATAGACAGAGACCTCCTTGTTGGGCTGTTGGACCTGGATGTGTCTCTCGAATGCGACTGTGAATGTGAGTAGGACCGTGAGCGTGCACCTGACCTCGTGTAGGATCCTGGTGAACGCACAGACAAGTAACTCTGTCTGTTATCCCCTGGTGTCAGGAAGTCATTAGCAACAACGGGAAGCCGATCTTCGTCATTGGCATCATCTTCAAGCGCAGAGCCATCACTGATCTGGAACTGTGGAATGTACCTCAACTCACTATCTGACGGCCTTCTTGTCCCAGGTCTGTCCATCTTTGTATGGCTCCTCAATAACGTGTGCGCCTATGTATCAACCACAGACGCTAGCAAGTAGATGTATGGCTATATACGGCGCAGTGACCTGTCTACGCTTCGTTTTCACCGCAGAGTCCCCACGTTCTTCTATTTATCGGGTCTCCCTTGGTGGCTGTGTGCTTGCGGGCCACACGCTTGAAAGATCAAAATGGAAGGTTCTTATAAGAGAGAGCGGGCCAAAGCGTGTCGAACAAAAGCAAACCGCCTCACACTTCCCTTCGCAGACTGGAGGACGAACACTTCTTCAATACACAGGATCCTGTGTGTATGTGAAAGCTGCCTTTTTTGCCCTTTTCTCCAAACAAGGGATTGCCCTTTTAGGTTGGTTACCGTACAACATCTG
The DNA here is from genome assembly GCF_001661405.1 of Williopsis jadinii. Lineage (NCBI taxonomy): Eukaryota > Fungi > Ascomycota > Saccharomycetes > Phaffomycetales > Wickerhamomycetaceae > Williopsis > Williopsis jadinii. The sequence continues at coordinate 1,398,248 of NW_017963652.1, forward strand.
GGATTTACAGGTATATGTATGTGTCCCGTAACGAAGATGTGGTGTCGCAGTGTTTCTCAAGCCGTCTACGTCATCTTGAGCTTTGGCACAGACAGGACGCTTTGGTCGATAAAGTGGGCAACATTGCCATATCACAGGGGTTGAATGTTTCAAGTGTATTGGCCAGTCGATCTGTTGAGCTCTCTTGAAAGAGCTGGGGCGCTCAATGGTCTGGTGCTGGGGCTGCAGGTGAACCACAGCAGCGTGGTTGTTGTGAATGTGATCACTTACAACAAGGTTGTTGAGCTTGTGGACACGCGTGTGCTGAGGCTTGAGGCCAATGGCTCGGTGTCGTTGAATTGTAGGGAGACAGATGTATCGATAGTTGGATACTTTGGCGATGCTCCTGCAAAGAACGGTTCACAGCACTGGAAAGAGTTCTTTCTGGATGACAAGGGCCTCATCGCATGTCGAGATTCGATGATTGTAAGCTTCGAGCCACCTCTACCGAGGTCCATGCAGTTATACACAGCATCACCGATTGAGCTCTACCTTTCCCAAAGTCTTAATGAAAAGACGAGTCCGTATGTTGACATGGTGAGGACACATGGCCACAAGCGTGCGTTCACACCACAGGACTTGCACTTCACACAGTCAGTGGAGACTCTCAACAGGTGCTGGATTAAAAGAACTTTGCTTTTGACCCAGATTCCGCAAATGCAACAGACTTGGCTGGATGATTCCATTTGCAGGCAGTTGCGACAGAAGATCTCCCAAATACCATATATGATATTCAGGATCATGGCCAAGATGCTCAAACCATTATCGATAACTTACCTATACACGCTGATTGCTGCACGGCACATCAGTTTATGGCTTATCTATATCATGAACATGAAGATGCCATCAAACTTACCACGCTTGATTGACATTTCTGCAACAGCACAACAGATCGATCTGAGATTACAACAGTTTTCTTACTTGCCCATTCAATACTTACACACTTCACGGCAGATGGAATCTCATAAGACCAAGCTGCTACCAAAGGACCAGTTTGCAGAGTATATAAGGCTCTACAATACTCTCTGGCTTGTGATCAACGACGTAACGTTGGGGTATGTCGTGAGCTCTTTCCTGAATGAAAACAAAAATCAAATAGTCAACGTTTTTGATAAGTACGTGGTCTCAAAGGTGCTCTACTCTGATTTGAACAGCATTCTCATGTGGCTTATGGATGCACCTGGTGGCATCAAACTCAACAACGAATTGTCTGCATTTCTGAGTGATTTCTTCAGATGGATAATAGAATTCTGGAAAATGGCGCTCATTGACCGCTTAAGGCCAAACTACAGTACAGTGATACGTATTATCAGTGTGTCATCCTTGTTTGGTGCCACGTTTGGAATCGCAGTGTTTTCTGATATGCTATCAATATTGACTTTCCATATTTACTACTTCTATCTGGCCAGCGCAAAGATCTATCATGGACAGCTCAGTGCAATTCGCTCGTTGTTCAGATTGTTCTGTGGGCAAAAGAAGAACGTTTTACGTCATAGAGTGGACTCGAACGACTACACACTTGACCAACAACTACTGGGAACCCTTATATTCACGGTCTTATCGTTTTTGTTGCCAACAGTGCTGATATTCTACTTGACTTTCACCATCACAGCAGTTGTTATTCTTCTAATCACTGGGTTATTGGAGATGACCATGTCATTGCTGAATCACTTTCCACTGTTTATACTCCTGTCAAGAGTCAAAGACTACAAGAGGGTTCCTGGTGGAGTGGCATGCTCGTCTTTAAATGGGTATATACACTTACGTATCAAACCCATCGCACTCACAGATATGTTTGCTCCATTCCGAAATGTCTTACAAAAACTTCAAGAGTCGTATTTGAGTGCTCCTGTTATTACAGGACTATTGGTTGGCCGTCCAGTTTACGTTCAGAGAAACAAGTTTTACAAGCTGTTGTACTCCACTTTACCTTCAGATCACATGCCTACAAAGATGCTTCTACAGGAAATAAGGAACTCAAGATCTCCCGAAAAGGCTACAAAACAGGAGTGGTCATTTTGATTAACGGATGGAATCACCTCTTTCGGTCATACCTTCACTGAGATCGATCAAATCGCTACCAAAAACACCACCTTCTGGGCTTTCCATTATCACGCTATCATCTGGGTTCCAGAATTGGTAAAACCTGACAGTCTCATCGTTTGAGGCAACACAAAGTGTACTGCAGTCTGGTGAAAGTGCAGATGAAAGAATTCTGAGATTAGGAGCAGCATCAACCTGGATCAACTCCTCCATTTGTGGGTATGAATACACGATGATTAATTTCGATTTCTTTGTATCACCAAATCCAAACGTCAGCGTAATCTGTTTTTTCCTGTTTGACCAGTTCAACGAAGTGACCTGTCCTCTGGCTTCAATCGTGTTTAAAAGAGTGCCAGAATTGGAATGCCAAAAACGAATAGTTCGATCTTTAGACCCACCACCAGTAGCTAAAAGCGATTTTGACCAAGGACAATAAGCCACTGCCTTTACAGCTGCTTGATGTGGAAGCTGAAACAAGAGTTTAGGCTGCGTGACAGTTTTCATGTCCCATATTGCACAACAATTGTCATTTCCACCAATTGCAGCTTGATTACCATCACAGCAAATGGCTATACCACATACCTGTTGCTGGTGGCATTTAAACTTGGTAATCAAGTTGAGCTTTCCGGGAGGAAGGATCTCTATACATAACACTAAGCCATTGTCATCTCCAGCGAGAAAAGTATTAGGTTTATTGGGGAACCATTCTATGCAGCAAACACCATTGGATTGATTGAAGTAATGGTCCAACATTGTGGACCTGAGCTGCGAGAACAAATATACATTTCCCTCCTTGGTACCCACAATTATATACTCGCCGTCTGAGAAGCTCACGCAAGAAACACTGCGGCCTTCAGGGAGGTCTAAGAGACAAGCAACTTCATCCTCACGCCAAAGATAAACCTCTGAAGCTAGCCCCACAGCGATTCGATTGGACTGTCGACTCCACGAGACAACATTGGTATAGAAGTCGTTAGTCAAACTTGGCGCGTCTAGGACCCTTAATGGTATGTTTGATTTGATGGGAACCTTGCGCTTTTTCGATGGTGAAGCCATTGAAGAGATATCTGATTCAAAAGACGTTCTGGAGGAAGAATAAGTACCAATAACCCTTGAAAATATATCGCTACTTCTTGCTGAGATACCGCCACTTCCACTGTTTGCAGAAGACTCACTAGCAGTCTTACCGCCAGAGGAGCTGACGGCCAACCCAGATGTAAATGACCGTCTCTGTGGTGTCTGGGGTACAAAGCTGAACACTCTGCGATCTGGGATAAACTCCAACAGGTCTCGAATCGCCTTGCTATGGACATCTTCCAAGGCTGAGCGTTCGTCACTTAGTGAGCGCCTAGCGGCTGTGATGTCTAGCATCCTCGATCCCTCGTTGATCGAGGTGGAGCCCAAATTCAAGAGCGCTTCGTCAACAACGACTGGTTCCTCCAGGCGTGATCTGTATGAGTGTGATGACAGCACCCTTGGAATGAAACGATCCATTATCTTCTGCTCTGTCGGTGCAAGCTGTGCTTTGTACTGTTCTGAGTCATTGAAGTACCTGAACATGTCTAAATTTTCAAGGAGACAATATTTTATATCTGGCTCTGATGAATTTGGTCTTTGGTTATAGGTCAGAGATTATCACTAAGCAGTGAAGTGGAAAACCTCTACCCAGCAGCCTTCAATAGTGATTGGTGCAAAATTTATTAGCCTTGTATAGAAAGCAATGGAGCAGTATTTGGTAGCAAAGGAGTAAGTTTTGGTGCTACAACTAGCTTGCGGCACTATATACTGGTGGGGAGTTAATGAGAGGATGATAATTTACTTTTATTTAAGAGATTTGTGGATCTAAACGAAAGGACTCCCATGTTTGTTACTTAGTGGCCTCGAAGTACAAAGCCGTTGGAATGTTGATTAAATGTAACCGGGCGCTTCCCCCACACAGTTTCGTTTCTCGTTTTCTCCGGTAGCCGAGTGCATAGGATTTGTGTCATGATACACCCAAACACCACCAGAGCTTGGACAGACTTGGGGGGGGGGGACATGAACTGATATTAGAGCGTACGAGGTAACCAACTGTTGCAGTCATAAATAGGTCATTCAAATTGATTACGAAATGCTAAAATAAACATCACTATACAGAAAAGGATTCGCCATGCCATCTCAAGCCACCTTCCTTTGCCCAATCACCGGCTTCATCAACAAGGCCTTGTGGTCCTGCGCCTATAACCCATACGTTTTCTTTGTTGACTCTTTTGTGTGCGCCATCATCTTGGACATCACGACAGCAGACGCTTTTTCCATGCTCGATACGAGGACCAATACATGATGTTTGAGTACACCAGTCGTAGTCTTCTGCTCCCAAGTTCGGTCTGCCGGAAAATACTCTCACGGACGCAGGTAGTTTTAACTTCTCGAACTCTGGAAGCTCACTTCTTGGTAGATGGGCTAAGTGTGGCGGAGTTGTGGTGAAGGAACACTGACCTGAAGTTGCAATGTGGATGTTCTCATGGAAATTGAGCGATTTTGTAGATGGCTTATCTAACAGTCTATCAGGGTGTAAAACAGGGACGGATTTGGCCTGGGCAAGACGTTTGAACGAAGGAACCTTTTTAACTGGTGCAGAGTCGTACTTTGGTACACGCTTCAAAGGTGATAGCGACGGCATAGGTGTCAAGACCGTATGTGGCGATGATAACGATAGCGGCGATGATGGTCCTATATTATGTGCTTCCTTGTACTCACGGCCCAAAGTGGTGAAGTCTATTTCACTTGCATCGTCATCGAGTGAGCCATAATACTCGATAGTTGGTGCATCTAAGCCATGCTTCTGATCATCATAGTAGTCAACTTCTATATCATTTTCACCAGTAATGTAACACTCGATACCTTGTATACCACGAAACCAGTTCAATATGTTGAGGTCCCTTATATCTTTACAAACCCAGATCAACCTCACAGAAATACCGTTATAGTTTAATAAACGGTATAATGGTAATCCAAAGGAAATTCCAGATCCACCAACGATGATCAACACACGCTCTGCTGTGATATTATAGTCCATCGGGCCCCCGAATTGTCCCCCAAGTAGAGGCTGGCGAACACTTTTATTCTTTTTAGCTTTTGAATGAATGAATGCAAGCTCTGGTTCAAAAGCTCCTGTGATATAATAATGATGGTTAGAGATCAATGGAAACGTTCCACGACGAACAATGAGCTTGACGGTTTCATCCGTGGGTAAACTTGAAACTGTAAATGGATGTTGAAATGGCACCAAATGATACCAAAGTGCCTTGAGACCTCTATGCTTATTGTTTATGCGAACATGACCTACCGGCAGTTCCATACTTCTTGCAATAGAATTGATGGGAAACTCAACAAGTGCTAAAGTTGGAGACATTGGTGTAACCGTGAGTTTTGTCAGTGTCGTGTAGTGCACACGATATGCGATTTGTGAAACTAATATCAAGATATTGATAGAAGTGAACACTGGGATCCCAGGACGTGCATGAAAGTATAATGCGAGAACTGAGACCCATGTCATTAAATAGTGAGTAAAATAAAAAACTTTGAAAGCGATTCTTCGTATTCTTGGAAGACTTGTGATGGCAATCAATATAAATGCAACCATAGCGATAATCCCATAGATATTCTCCAATTTGAGGACTTTCGACATGGTCCCCTTATGATTGAAGTAAAAAAGGTACAGAATTGTGTGTAAGAGACCTTGGATAACAACAATACGTGAGAGCCACTTATGAATTGGCAATAGCGTAAGGTACAGCACTGTTGGTAAAGGTGAAGGCCTTGATGTTAACAAAAGAAGTGCTGGCATAAGGGCCACAGGAATCCTACCCAATCTCTTTGCGATTACCAGGAGATCATTCTGAGACTGTAGAGTTGTAGCGCCAACAGTAATGGCGGTCCACAAGGTGATGATACAAATAATGTTGGTTTTAATTTCCATCCTTAGGTGAAGCCTTTGTGCAAGTCGGCGCCACACAGGTATCAACAGTATCAACAATATCGATCCCACAAGGGTCATGTTCGCATATCGCTGTGTGACCTTTTTTCTCATCTTCTTCTCATCTTTTGTGATGTTATCAAACCAGTGTGGAAGACATGATAATATTGTCTCCCACATTTGTGATACTTCCTGTTTGTTATAGGATGGGTCTGCCAACTTGTGATTGGACATGGGAAGGGATCAGCAAGACTCTTCACCTGAATTTATGTGAAAGGGGGTCAAAAACTGTATTATGATTCCCAGTAACGACGAGCAGATATCTTCAGTGATTCAAGGGTAAAACGCCGATAATCAACACTCTGAAACTCGAAATGCTTGGAAGATCGGGTTTTCGTCCTTTGACTTTTCTCGCCACTTATCTTTTCCATCAGTAGGGCTACTCAAAATATAGGGACACTTCATCACGTGCCATCTATTAGGGCTATATTTTTGGAAAACGCCACATGTCTTCTAACATCCTTGCACCAGAGTTCCGTTTTTTTCAAGAAAACAGAAGTGCGAGATGAGTAGCATGGACTTTTTCGAAGAGCCAGGGCTGTTGTTTTTCAATCCTCGGCCCCTGTCTAGGAAGCTCTGTTAGGTGGGAATCGCGAGGAAGCTGGTTACAGCCCTGCCCAAGACTCTGATGGCTAGGCAGAGATTTGATAGGTACACACACAAGAGATTCTTCTGCCTACATGTATGGTACGCACCACACACGCTAACTCAAAGATTTTTTCCGCAGTCCCATTTTGCGCGACAACGCTGAAATATTTGAATTTATCTTCACTTCAAACATCACCAATAGGTAAGCACAACCACACCAACTAGGAACATACACAATGTCTTTGCCAGCTAGTTTCGACCTTACCCCAGAGGATGCCAAGTTGCTTTTGGCTGCTAACGTTCACTTGGGTTCCAAGAACGTTCAAGTATGTCATTTGTCCAGAAGAGATGTTTGAGAGAGTTTGTCGATTCCGTTAGTGAATGAAGTAGGCGTGAAAAGTTACGATGACAAGAGGATGAGGATTCAGAAATCATCCTCTACATATGGAGCTCTTTACCCAAGGTGCAATTTAATCGTAGAGAATGAGATACATGATAGTTTTGACTGAATCATCAAAAATGGGTTACTTTACGCAGACATTTGGCCCTTATAAGGTGCTTCCACAGATGCATCGTATCCATTCACAACCGGAGGCAAACTTTACCATGAACAGATCTGAAATTTATCCTCACAGAAGATACTAACCATAATACTCTAGGTTCACAACGAGCCATACGTTTACAAGACCCGTCCAGATGGTGTCAACGTGATCAACGTTGGTAAGACTTGGGAGAAGATTGTCCTTGCTGCCCGTGTCATCGCTGCTATTCCAAACCCAGCTGACGTTGTTGCTGTCTCTTCCCGTACTTTCGGTCAACGTGCTGTTCTTAAGTTTGCCGCCCACACCGGTGCCACTGCCATTGCTGGTCGTTTCACCCCAGGTAACTTCACCAACTACATCACCCGTTCCTTCAAGGAGCCACGTTTGATCATCGTCACTGACCCAAGAACCGATGCTCAAGCCATCAAGGAGTCCTCTTACGTTAACATCCCAGTCATTGCTTTGTCTGACTTGGACTCTCCATCCGAGTACGTTGATGTCGCTATCCCAACCAACAACAAGGGTAAGCACTCCATCGGTTTGATCTGGTACTTGTTGGCCCGTGAGGTTTTGCGTCTTAGAGGTTCCCTCCCATCCCGTGAGGAGCCATGGAACATCATGCCAGATTTGTACTTCTACAGAGACCCAGAAGAGGCTGAGCCAACTGCTGAGGAGCAAGCCGAGGAGGAGACTGAGGAGCAAGTTGAGGAGCAAGATTGGTCTGCTCCAGCTGAGGCTGACTGGACCGCTGAAGCTACTGAGGCTCCAGCTGACTGGACCGCTGAGGCCACTGAGGCTCCAGCTCAAGCTGCTTGGTGATTTGTGTATTAACGGTTGCAAAAATCTTCATATATCTAATGTAAAATGATCTTTGTTTGGACTTGGAGAGTGTGCTGTAGTGATTTGCTGGTCGAGCCCATGATGGTACCGCAGTCTCATCGTAGTCAGCAGTTGATATCATTTGGTAGTACACAGCGCTTTAACAGATGAATAAACCTATTGACGGTGATTAACGTCAGTTGGCAGATAGGCTCACAACATCAAGCTCATATGAACTCACTAAGATCTAAGCTTATACACAGGTTGATATTCATCAGTTGTGTTTAGTGTTCCAGCTCTTTGTTGTGGGAGAAAATTCGCGAAATATTCCAACCACAAAGCGGTGTTGAGCTTTTGAAAAACTGTTCACGTTGGCGGCTCTTTTCCATCAACAGCACAAGGGCATCAGAAAGTAGTTAAGGATGTCTGCTCCTACCAAAGCTCGCCTCTTAGAGGTTGCAAAGCTACAAGCGAAGATATTCCACAATATCACGCCCACCGGGATACCGCAACGTACTGGCTCCAAGATCTTGCAGAAACAACTAAAGGGGCCGGTAGTTTCTTCATACTATGGCCCAAAGGAGTTCATCACCACGAAGCAGTTGAATGCCAGATTCCCATTGTACAAGTTCATAGATCCTGAGGAGGAGTACAGATTAGAGGTCCTGGGCTCCAGAAAGAGAAGAGGTAAGGGTGCACCAGCAAAGAAGAGATCAAAGGCTGATGATTCCGGTAAGAAGAAGAAGAAGTGAGTCTAAGTACGGAGGGTGGGCACAGATTTTACTGTATATAGCATTTTTCCATTGTCCCCAACTGATGATGCAAATGAATACATGTGTATTTGTATATATTGATTGACAACAAAGATTGTAGTGTTTTCTGACTGCTTAAGTAATATCTATCCATCTTGGTATTATTTGTCTATCTCAGTATTAGAAAGAAAAGGTCGTTAAAATCATTAGTGAAACCCCACACATATAGCGGGCCTTCATGAAGGAACACCATCGTATTCACCTTCTGTCTTCTCACGTTCAATGTGACGCCAACGTTTCCGATTTTTCTGTATTGGAACTTTACGGAATCTCATCAGTAGCATCATTGCTATCACGAAAGCTGCTGCAACGGACGCAGGCACAATCATTCTTGCAAAGTTTCTCTTTGACTGGACTCTCTGATAGGGGCAATTGGCATAAGGGCCTCCAGTGATCCAGCAATCTTCAACTGCGATGGAATTCATGTTGATCCATACTGTTGCGCTGATGTTCTGTGAACTGATGTAATTGGCTAGGTACTTTTGCTGTAAACTCGTCTCTGGAACTGAGAACGTGTAGTCACCTTCAATATTATTGCACATATCATCCATGTTAAAATATGAACCGACATTGCGTGTTGTGCGCCAATCGAATTCGTTGGATCCTCTACAGGCGCCACGATGATCGCTATAACAGTTTGCAACTCTCCATAGACCGTCTGAACCAATTACTGCACACCTATACGCATCTTTTGAAAAGGAGTTATCACTAGAATCATCTGTTGCTTTAGCAACACTTGGAGATTTAGGCTCATTCACATCCCATGACCATAAAGATTGGTTAAAAAGCGCTATGGTTTGATTCACATTTCCACTGTCATGGTCTAAAATAGGCGAGTAACCCTCGAGAACAACGCTATTCATAGATGAAGCCGTGAACTCGTCCTCGTCGGAATCAAATGAAAACCTCCAAGGCACAGTGGCTCTCTCTGTAACATTATCCATGTAGACGCTTTGTAAAGGCGTAAAGGAATCGAAATATGACGAGTTGAACACCACACCATTGTCTGAAGATAAATTGTATGTGGTATTCGTTGGGAGTGACCTCTTCCAGGTAACTGTGAGTACTCTGTGCAGTTGGTTGAAGAGGAAATCTTGAAGAGTAGGGTACCCATTTGGATTGTTGCTGGTGGAATCTAACGTATCCTGGTTTTCCAATAATGACGGGGTAAACAACTTCGATCCGAAGAAGTAAGAAGCAGTATTTGCAATGGTGTTGTTGGGGCTTCCTTGTAGTGAGGCATCATATTGTCGGCCGCTGCCAATGGAAATGATGTTGAATATCATAACCATTATGTCCGCTTTCAGATTGGTGTTGGATTCATCCAAATACTCCGAGACTGCATAAATCAAATCTTCAAGTCCTAATCCAACCTCACATTGGTAAGAACTTGTACCTTCCTCAAAGTACCTCACTGTACTGTTTTCAAACTGCCATAAAATGTTGTCGAAGGGAACGGGGCATAGTTGGAACCGCCTCAGTCCCTCATTCCAGTATAAATCAGCAACAACAGAGTGTATCCCAGAATCTAACAACGTGTACAGTTGTACTAATGCATCAGAGGTATATCCATACTCCTCAAAGATTACACTTGATAGGCTAACACCTCGGGTACTAACTTGATCTATGGTGACGTTAGCACTGACATCTCTTTGGGACCTTAAAGCTATTCGCTGCCTTGCTGAATTGCCAGATCCGTCGGCAGCTGTCAGGTTCATCACTCAAGAAAGAAGCTATTCCCTTATGGCTTGATTCATTTGTAGAAGGTATTATGGGTTATACCATTAGAAGAAAGTAGCTGCATATACCGTGAGTATCACATCCGGTTAATGATTGAAAAGCATTTCACGTGATATAATCCCTCGGAACTCATACAATAGGAATATTTCCTATTTAGTACCTTTAGCCAACTTTTCCACCTCATCGCCATCGATCGAAATTTTTCTCTGCTGTTCTGGAAGCTTTGGGATCCAATCTTTCTCACGGAGGGAGCTTATAAAGATAGGAATCTGCTCTTATCAGCCCATTGATGGACGAATTTATCAATAAGAAGCCAAAACTAGATATGAGCACAGAACAAACTACCGACACCGCTGCTAAACAGGAAGAATTCTTCCAACCAGTGGGACAAGCTGCTGAGGAAGTTTCCAAAGAGACGGATTTCAATGAAGAAGGCATTCGTCAAACCGGTGCTGAGGATGCTGAAGGTCACCCAGTGCAAGAGATCAAGTCTCTTTGTATGAACTGTCATAAGGATGGTGTCACCAGAATGCTTTTGACGAAGATTCCATATTTCCAGGAGGTGATTCTGATGTCATTCGAGTGTCCTCATTGTGGGTTCAAGAATTCGGAGTTGCAACCAGCAGGTGCTATTCAACCAAAGGGCGCTAAATATGTTCTTAAGATCGAAGAGAAGAATGATTTCAACAGACAGGTTATCAAGCAGGAGACTGCCACCTGTAAATTTGTGGAACTAGACATTGAAATTCCACCAAAGAGAGGTCAATTGACAAACGTTGAAGGATTACTGGTTGAGATGATTGATGACTTGAAAGCAGACCAACCTTCGAGATTGGAACAGAACAAAGAGATCCATGATAAGATTGAACAATTCATTAAGAAGGTTCAAAGCACTTTGAATGCTGAGGAAGGAACACTTCCCCTAACGTTTGAACTCGATGACCCTGCTGGAAACTCCTGGATTGAATTTATTCCAAATGAGCCGGCACACAAGTGGTCGCATGTTGAGTACACGAGAACGGATGAGCAGAACGTTCAGGTTGGTATCATTACTGAGGACCAATTGGCTCAAATTCGTCAAAAGAGAGCTGCAGAACTAGCTGACAAGACTAGAAACCCAACTGCCTCTGGGTTCATCTCTGATGCAACCGACATAGAGAACTTCGAGAATGAGGTTCAAAACTTTGCGGCTACCTGTCCAACATGTTATTCACCATGTGTCACACATATGAAACAGGTGAATATCCCACATTTCAAGGATGTTATTCTAATGAGTACCACGTGCGATAAATGTGGATACAAGTCCAATGAAGTTAAAACGGGAGGTGCAATCCCTGAAAAGGGTCGTCGTATCTCTCTTAAGGTTGACGATCCAGAAGATTTGGCTAGAGATATATTGAAATCGGAAACTTGTGGTCTGACAGTTCCAGAATTGCATTTGGATCTTACTCCAGGTACGCTAGGTGGCCGTTTCACTACTATCGAGGGTCTTTTGAGACAAGTGTACGATGAATTGCATTCCAAGGTGTTCTCACAGACATCTGATTCCATGGATGCAGCAGCCAAGGAGCAGTGGAACTCCTTCTTCACCAAGTTGCAAGACGCTATTGACGGAAAGATCAAATTCACCGTCCACATGGAAGATCCATTGGCAAGTTCATACATTCAAAACGTTTACGCCCCAGATGATGATCCAAACATGACCATTGAAGACTACGATAGAACATTCGAGGAGAATGAATCTCTTGGTCTGAACGATATGAAGGTTGATTAATCACCGTGAAATTTTCTCTATAACACACAACTTTTCTTTAATCTAGACACACGCCATGAATTCACCAAATAATACGCTGTAGTGACTCTTCACCTTCCCACGTGAATGTCTTGAAGATGAATAAGCCTATCGTTGCAACGTTAGCCACCAATAACCAGGCAACTTCGGTGCTCAACCTTCTCAATACAATACCACTTAATGGCTCGCCTGGAAGGAACGGCTCATAGATCACAGATACAAAGATTCTGAAGAAGATGTACGGGAGAATGTAGTAGCGTGGCTCAAACAGTGGAGATGGAACCACTGTAAAAAAGATGCATAGTGTCAACGTGATGATGGAGATCCCTGTCAGTTTCAAAGGAAGATCTCTTGCGTGTTTGAAAGGTAATTCATCCACCGAGTTAAAGTAGAAGGAGTCATCAATGAGAGCCCCGAATACAGTCACGACGGAGAAGTGATAAATAGGGGCCATGAGGTATTTGGTGTACCATCTAAAGTTGATAATCTTCCTCCAGATGTAAAATGTAATGTGTCTGTTATCTGCTAACAGGAATGGATGGGCCACTGTGAAGAAGCGAATCACAAGCATGATGGCCGAGAGCTCCAAGAACATCTGGAATGGTTGATAGTAGTATCTTCTGATGCTGCTCTTGATGTAGCTGTAGTTCAGCCACACAGGCCACGTGAAGATTGTGATGAATGTAAGACAGTAGAAGAACTGCATGATGTGAAGACCAGCGACATGGTTCTCTTTGTCTCCCAAGGTGATGCCTCTGTTGTATATAAGGAAAAAGGTAAAGAGACCAAAATTGATTAAATACGGTAGAGTGAAATCATAGAAGTCATCAACCAGTTGTATCACAAACTTGATACAGTTATTAAGGAAACTATCTGTGAAGTTCTTTTGAATCATGGCCCTTCTTTCGATGACGAGTACGAGGATCAGCAAATTCCACACAATGTTTGTCTGTCTCATCCAAACACTGCAAAACCCTAAGAAGGCACTAACTCTGATGCTGAGCTTTTCATTCCAAGGTGTTCCGATAGCAACGCTGAGCGATGCAACGATGAAGACGGTGCTCCATACATCGGTGTAGAAGAGGTAGTAATACGTTGACAGTACAGGAAAAAGCATTATCGACGTTGGCCACCATCCAACCGGGTTGAGTAAGAACAGTGGGTTCAAAGCTATTGGTAGAGCGACTGTGCCTCCAAATGTGTTCAATAACCTCAAAGAAGTCAACCCAACAGGGTTACACTTGATGGGTAATATTGAAACGATTTTACTCCAAACCAATCCTAAGTAGTATAACCCCGGTGGCGTGGTGATTTTGGGATCCCAAGTACGCAGATCACCACCGTAGTACTGCTCAACCATTGAGACATGGAATATCTCATCAATGAACTTATGTGTGACGTAATGCGTCGAAAGAGTATATGTTAGGAAAGTGAAGAGGATCACCAGTAATGGCCATCCAATAAACCAGTTGAAAATGAACGATGTCGTGATTTCGCCTTCTAAGTCTCTGGAGTGGACGAACGCTGCAGTACTGAAGGGTTCTCTCTTATCATCTTTATCTGAAGGCTCACTCATGGTTGGCCAGACTTCTGGATGCTGTACAGCTCAAGCCCTCTGTTGAAGTAGTACAGGGCCAAGTCTTGATTCATCGACTTGCGAAAGCTATATAGTATGTGGCCCCAACCAGTTTACGCTAACGAGGGCGTTCCTGAACCAACACCTGTTTTCGGAATATTCCGAAAAGTGGCTGTTTACGCAACCTGCATAGATTTTGCAGGTACTCCATACAACTCACGTTAATGTCCTTGATGAAGTTAACCTGTGTTAGGCATTGTCGTAGCATCCAATCAATCGTTGAAGAGAAGCAGCTCGATTTCTCCTACGATTATCAATAGAGATGATCTCAACTTGCTTGTTGAAACAGATTCATATGCAACGTGTCAAGGATGTGTGCTCATTGATGATTAATAAGTGATGGCTTTTTCTTGTCATCAACAGCGTTGACTTTCAAAACAGAAGTTATAGTTATCAGTAAAAAAAGACAATGATGATGCAGATGTAGCAAAAATGCCGGTGGCTTGATAGGAGCAGGACACAACAATGCCTGGATCCATGCGTTCTATTGTATATGTCGCCAGTATATTGTACAGTGTTGCAGTGCCTGGGATTGTTGCTTTGAGAATGCGTCTAGCCCAGGGTCAGAACCTGAAAGAGGGTTTACTGGCAATCATTTGACCTGAATTGAGACACTCTCCTTAGCTAAGTGAAATTAAACCAGCAGAAGGATGTTTTGAGCTTTAGTCTACACAATCATATGTTTTGGAATGGAAACTCATCTCTATAACGAACCTACCCCAAAAAAATCCATAACCACAATAATACTCCTTACCGTGCCTCAATTCCACTTCTTTCGCTGTCTCTACATAGGAAACAAAGACAATCCAGTGTGTTCTGTTCACACCACTGTCAATTGAAAAGCCAACGGGTCACATTGATCCACCGTATACACATCGTGTCCAAGCTGCGATCAGACAACGTATCGTAGACAAGAGATATGATGTCGAGAGACCGTCAATCTACCTCCATGATTACAACAAGAGAACTGATTGGTCAGAGAACATGAACCCAGATTGTTTATCAGTGACCTTCCAAATACAGCACTCAAGCTCAGCCATTTTCGAAACCGAGACGACGTTCGAAAGTGAAAATCAGTACCTCGATGCAGACATAGACTTTCTTCTTTATGCTGCGGGTAAATAGGTTTACGGAGAAAAGTGCAGTTTGGCCCGAGTTGCGTCTATCGCACCTTTGCTATACGAAATAGCAGCCAGTGGTGAACGGTAGATCTTTGCGAATATTCAGAAAGAATATGACCCAAATGATACCACCACTCGCCTGCAGAGAGCAATTATAAGATTATGCCGGAGTGATGCGATCTTCGGTGTGGTTGGTTAAAAACAAGTTTCCCTTTAGAAGGTGATCACATGAAACCGACAGACGGTACACTAAACCTAGGCTCTATGACGAATTTCTCTAGATTTCAACCTAAAAGAGACGAGCATGATTAATTTGGTCTTTGACTTCCAACGCTCGTGCATTTTCTCGATGTCCGCTAAACGGCTCATCCGCAAAACGACATCGCCACCTTACAACTGACGAATCATACCACGATCCACATACAAACCGGGACCACACATCCGCCACCAAGAACCTGCTGCCTATCTCTGGATGTTGTGCCCACCAGGGATGTTATGACTCTGTGTGATGCATGCGAAATTTAAT
Organism: Williopsis jadinii; assembly: GCF_001661405.1. Lineage (NCBI taxonomy): Eukaryota > Fungi > Ascomycota > Saccharomycetes > Phaffomycetales > Wickerhamomycetaceae > Williopsis > Williopsis jadinii. Next base: position 1,413,924 of record NW_017963652.1, read on the forward strand.
TGGCACATGAATCATCACGTTGAAGAGATAACCAACAAACTTGGGGGTTCCTGATGGCTCGAAAGTTAATGATTGGCCTGCTTCTCAACATCGGAATGCGGTGTGGTCAGATATCGACAAAGTGGGACTTGTACTTTAATGGTAGCGTATACGAGCGCATTCAAATTATGATAATCTAAGTTAGGTTGCAGGCATTACTAGTTTGAAGTCCTGGCAGACTGACTCTTCGAGATATCTATGGCATGGAGCATTGGAGTCACACTCGACACTCAACTTCGGACAGTGCACTCCTTCCCTGAGGAACCATTGAATGGTGCTTAGATGTGTATATTCAAAGCTCTATGACGTTTAGAATACCTCCTCATTGTAAATTGGTCAAGTAAGTAAAGCCAGAGCCCTAGGCGTAGGCTCCCCAGTCCCCAACCCTACGACCATAGACCCAAGTCCTGTTCGGGACAAGTATGCAGCACACGGAAGACTAGGGTCGAGATATGCATGCAGCTTTGGGCCTTGGAACTTGGTACCCCTTTATTAGTCTACAGCGTTCGAGTCCAGAAGCCTGTAGCTAAGATGGGCTAGTTTGGTATCAATGGATAGGCCACTAACAGAAGGGGCCAACATTCATTGAGCTTACCGTTGTTTGAACATTTGGGAAGCAGTAACTCCAGGTTATATGGTTTCGTCACTGGTCTAGACCGCACACTAGCTGGAAAACCCACCGGACGATTGTGCATAATATTTGCAGAACCAAGACCCCAGGGAGTGCCAAAATTTATCACTCAATACGGCTACAAATGAGCGTCTCACTACGAGCAAAAAATGATCCTTCGATATAGTAAGTCCACTGCACATGTACACGTGAGATACATCATGAAAGCCGTTTACCTCTACAATTATCTTCCAACCAATCAGCTCAAAGGTCTCAAAAAGCGTCCCAAAGCGTCATGCTCTTAGTGCACTTGTTTATCAGTTGATCAGCTACGATTTTATGGCATGTTCCATGTTTTCCGAAGCCCTATAGTATACAGACAACTGAAGGTTGAGACGTACGACACAGTTTACTGTCCAGAACTGGGGCGTCAGTGCTCGGGCCCTGAATGTAGTTAAGTATCTTAAATCCTTTAGAGTCCAGGAAGTACGTCCTGAAGAGTGCGGATGCTAACTACCACCACACTCACAAACTTCCACTCTTTGTAGGGGACAAGTTGAAAAGTTCAATGGGCAGTGTGCGGCACCAAGGGACTAGGCAGATTCTGATCCCCCACCTCCTTTTTTTCACCCAACGAGGAGATTATAGAACGCATGATTATGCAGGACAGAACAAAACAGCATCGAGCGTTTGAGCTCGAACTTGGTCCCAGATGTGTTTCAATACAACCATATTGAGCGAGAATGGACCGTCTCTCTTTTAGCATCTGTATGTAGGAGCTAGCACCAAGGTGATTGGTTGATGCTCAGATGTTATCTTTACTCTCTCTGATACCAAGAGGTTATCTTTATTCTGACTGATATCAGAGCATTGAGGCTTCAACAATAAATCATTATCTTCAGTTTTGATACACACAATGCCCTATAAATACAAGCTTGAATCCATCTCAAATGGTCACCAGTTCATGAGGTTTATACAGCATCGATAAACCACTACTCTCCATTCAGTCTCCGCACAATGAGATTCTCTACCAGCGTTCTTCTTTCTATCTTTGTCGCATTGACATCTGCTCTGCCAATCATCGAGGCCCGTGATGAAACAAATGCAACTCTGCCAACCGTCAAGATTTACGGTACCGGTGGTACCATTGCTTCAAAGGGTTCCACTGCTGCTACCACTGCTGGTTACCAAGTTGGTTTGACTGTCGATGACTTGATCGACGCTGTTCCATCTTTGAGTGATGTTGCAAACTTGGAGTACCTCCAAATCTCGAACATTGGTTCTAACTCCTTGAATTACACTCACTTGATCCCATTGCATCATAACATTTCCCAGGATTTCGAGAATGGCTTGATCGATGGTGCCGTTGTTACCCATGGTACTGATACCTTGGAAGAGACTGCCTTCTTCCTTGACATGACTATCAAGTCTGAAAAGCCAATTTGTATGGTTGGTGCCATGCGTCCATCTACAGCCACCTCTGCTGATGGTCCAATGAACTTGTACCAAGCTGTCTCCATTGCTGGTTCCAGCAAATCTGAGGGTCGTGGTACAATGATCACAATGAATGATCGTATCGCCTCTGCTATGTACACTACCAAGATGAACGCCAACTCTGTGGACACCTTCAAGGCTGACGAGCAAGGTTACTTGGGTCACTTCTTCAACGACAACATTGAGTTTTACTACCCACCAGCCAGAGCTTATGGTTACCAGTATTTCGATATCTCAAATGTCACCGATGCTTCTGAAATTCCAGAGGTTATCATTTTGTACTCTTACCAAGGGCTTAACCCAGAATTGGCCGTTCAAGCTGTCAAGGAGTTGGGTGCAAAGGGTTTGGTTCTTGCCGGCTCTGGTGCTGGTTCCTGGACTAATAGTGGTGAAATCACCAACGAAGAGTTGATCGACAAGTACGACTTGCCAATCGTCTACAGTAGAAGAACCCCAGACGGTTCTGTTCCAACTGACGATGTCCCATCTTACGGTATTGCTTCAGGTTACTTGAACCCACAGAAGGCACGTATCTTGTTGCAATTGTGTTTGTACTCTGGTTACAGTATTGATCAAATCAGAGAGGTCTTCGCAACAAGCTACGGTGGTTAATCTAAAATCGATGGCCTTTATGTTCGTTTTACGTTTACAGATCATCAACATTCTGAGGGTCTGATTTTCTATACCTTTTTATTATATTATCAGCTGATTATACCAATTTACTCTGTAGAACCATTACTGATTTCATCCAGATTACGAATAAATTGCTTCTCGACAGCAACGCAGTCATTCCTGTAGTTCAACCTCATATCTGGAACATTGTTTCTCTGTATAGCAAAATCATCAACATTTTCATGAGGATGTTCAGGGTCATCTGTAAGCTTGATACCGATCCAGTGCTGCTTAAACTGTGAATTGAATCCCGATATCAAGACACTTGTACGACACAATTCACATAGATCGATGTTAGACAGTTTGTGGATACTACCAGCAACGCTGTATTCCTCGATCAAAGGATCCCTTGTGAGTGACGAGAACAACGGCTTGTTTGTGGAAAGACTCACCATCATCCCTGTCTTGAAGAAATCAATTCCTGGATGTGTTTCGTATGCCACCTTGTCCCCAGCAACCATACGACCATCATCGTTCATATACTGCACACTCTTGTTCCAACATAAAGGACTTACTGTGATACCAACCTGTTTCAAATAGTAGAGGTACTGTAACACGGGATGATGTCTCAATCTTTCTCCATTTATAATGCTTTGTGAAAATAAGAAGGCCGTGGCAAGAGAGTCAAACGAATGCGCTTCTGTAACAGATGCCACCATAGGCCGTAAGCTCAAAATAGATAACTTTTTGGATTGACGGAAAGTGTTCAAATTTGTAAGATTTTGAAATATGTAGAACAAATAATAGCCATATGGAGGGTTATCTGTAGAGTTCCAGTCTGATGGTGTCGGCAATTGTGTAAAGTCGCCAACTTCTTCTTCTGCTGAAATGGTCAAAGAGTTTGAAAGCAAGGTCACTCCACTTGTCTTTGTTAGGAAAAAGTGCAAGTTTATATCCTTCAATGGATCTATAGAGACTTCAAACAGTGGTGCAAATATGAGGTCAATGAATCCCTGGAAGTTGGATACCTTCCCTTGTGCCTTCAGGGTCGGATAGTTTCTTGCTATTCTTACCAACCATTTCACGTTATGACTCACCAACTGGTTATTCACTATCCAGTTTGCAATTGAGCTCCAGGGGTTTAAATCAGACTTTGCCGTTGCAAGTTGTAAAGTCACACCTAACTCTCCAAATTGATATTTACTCTTTTCATAGTCGCTAAGGACCTGTTTCAGCACCATACTTAGGTATTCACCCTCGATGTAATTGTCATGTCTTAAAAATGTGCTGTCGATTCTTAGAAGTACTTCTCTTTTGATGATGTCATCATACTCTGTATTTTTATCATCGATGTAAAGCGATTTGTCAGCTAAGGTTCTATCTATGAGTCCAAATTCGAACAAATCATCAATGTTTAGCCTTTCATCTTTGTTATCTGCAAAATACGGTTCAAATAACTCCTTAAGGGTCCAATCTTTCCCATTTTCATTGTACACGACCCTATTTGGTTCGTCATTCAGCTTTTTGTTGATGACGTTGAGTAAGTGTTTCTTCGACATACACATCGTCAAATCTATGTTGTTATCAATCTTCCTCACATTGTAAAAATCACGGTGGGGATTGATTTTTGTCAAATAGATCTCCCTGTTCTGGTTCAACAGTTCATAAGACTCAAACTTGTTTCTGAGGTACTGTAGCCTTCTAACAGAGAGCAACTGACCAATCTTGTTCGAGCTCATCTCGATGAGTTGCGTGATGTCCTCGACGAAATCCCTGAAAGTTGGTACTTCATCACAGGGTTCAAACCCCTTGACGCACAACATTCCGGATGCTGATCTTATGATCTCACCGCTCCTTGGATACTTCTCGAGGTAGGGCATCAAGATCTTTTCCGTGTAGTCCTCAATATGGAAGTTCTCTCCAAAGTAATGCGGTTTGGCATTCTCATCGTAGTAATAGTCCAATGCGCCATACTCATCCTCATAGTGCCACCCTCTTGGCTGCGGAGGTGGATAACTGATCCAGTCCGGCCAGTTCAGCGGGTTGTCCCTTGCCCTCTGTTTTGATACCCTCAGATACTGTTCTCTCTTGTCCATCATGTGTTGCAGCTGGTGACAGAACAGCTTAACTTCATCTGAGAACTGAGACAGCTCGTCATTACCGTCGATCCCCGCCATATCAAAGTACCCCAGAGCGGCCTGTCTGTCAAACTGGGTCCCCAGAGCAATCACATCGCCCTCAACGCCCACCGTATAGTGGTCTTTAGGAAGTGCTCTTGAATGGCCAATGTTGTACAGCACCTGCTCTTTCGGGATAAGATCGCTCAGCGTTTGCTTCATCCGTTCACCCTGCTGGGAGGACCATTCCCCAGCATTGAACTCGTGAAAACTCATCGTCTGCCTTCCAATTACTTAGCCCTGTCTCGTCCTTCCTACCTTCGCTGGTCTTTCTCGAAGTGTCTGTTGATGGCTCGCGCCAGCTTTTGACGTACACAGAAGCAAGACGAGGTTACGCTTAAGTGCGCTTATTTCCGGTGGGACAAAGCTCCCCAGAGCAGTAAACAAAAAACCCTAAACGAGGAAACAACACTGAGAGAGCAGAAGAGCTAGCGCAGCTTCTTAGGCACCAGACCGATGGATACGCGTAGGCCGATAACAGAGATCTCACGGCCGCCTAGGATGCTAACGGCGTCCTTTAATCAAGACTTCTCCTGCTTTGCTGTGGGCTATGAGGATGGTTTCAAAGTGTACAATGCTGATCCTATGGACCTGAAAGTGGAACGTGATTTCACCGTTGATGGTGATGGTAATGGGCAGGGTATAGGGATTGCCAAGATGCTCTATAGGACGAATTACCTTGCGCTTGTTGGCGGTGGGAAGAACCCCAAGTTCCCGCTGAACAAAGTTATCATATGGAACGATTTGAAGGTGAAGGACGCATTGAATCTGAACTTCTTCAGTCCTGTGCTGAACGTGCTGCTGTCGAGAACGCGGATAGTTGTTGTCCTAAGCAACAAGATCTACGTCCATACGTTTGCGTCTCCCCCAAAGAACTTATCAGTTTTTGAAACTTTTGATAATGGTCATGGGATTTCAGTGTTATCCCCTGGTAGTTATCAAGCTGGTTCTCAACTGCCGAATTCCCAAGTGCTGGCATTCCCTGCACGGGTGCAAGGACAAATACAAGTTGTGGATATATCCTCGAACGGTAAGGAACGGAACTTGGTTTCCATCATCAAAGCACACAAATCACCAATTAGATGTCTTGCAGTGAACAAGTCTGGTACAATGATCGCATCTGCGTCTGAAACAGGTACCATCATTCGTGTGTTTTCAACCCAAACGTGCTCTCTTCTCTACGAGTTCAGAAGAGGACTAGATAGGGCAGTTGTATATGCCATGGAGTTCTCGCCAAATGGCACCAAACTAGCTGTGCTTTCCGATAAGCAGACGCTTCATGTGTATAACATTTCAGGTTCACACCAACAAGTCAACAAGCACCACATGCTGAAGAACTTACCAGTTTTCCCTAAACCTGACTACTTCAACTCCACGTGGAGTTTCTGTTCGATTCATTTGAAACCGGATGAGAGTCTAAGCAAGGGGGATGAGGTTGATTCGGGAGTCCTTGGCTGGTCAGGCGATGATTCGATAATTATCATTTGGAAGCTGAGCTTCAAATGGGAGAAGTATGTCATTCAAGAATCGCCAAATCAGCCCCATCATAACGGTGAATCCGAAGCTAAGAAGTACGAGATTGTTAAAGATGGATGGAGAAGTCTTTAGAATGTTCTAGCAAAGAGAGTAATAACAGTAGTTTTAATAATGATATATATGTTCTAATTCTAATCCATTTGAGATGCAAATACCAATGGTAGGTTGGCATCGTTATCGAAAGGCTTGCCATTGTACCGGCGTACAAATCTCTGTGGATCCAGATGGTTATTGAATTTTATAAGCCATGAGGATACTTTACCAACTTTATCGCTGCTTAGACATCTAATCGGATCTGTTGGACTCAAATCGTATTGCCAGAGCATATTCTCCAAGGTTGACCTGGTGATAAAAGTTGGAAAGCCTCGTACCACGGCGTAATGGCTCCTTGGGACTTGAGAGGAGTAGTTCAATAGGGTAAACTTGTCGCCTTCAACAACCTGGAAAGACTCATCCAAGTGCCTCGACTTCAAATAGGGTACGTGAGCTTGCGGTGTACACATCTCAGTGTAGAAATTCACACCGTTCAAGGTCTTCCCAATGGTATTGTACATATATTTGGCAGCATGGTCGAACGATCCAAACAACAGATAATAGCCGCCTTTGGGAGTTAAGAGTTGTGAATCTCTTGCTTGTAATACCTCGAATGGCAACTCATCAGACAGCTTCTTGAAGTCTGAGGAGTGTAGCAGTTGATTTCTAGTTCTAAAATACAGCAAATTTGAGCTCGCAATCACCCTTCTCGAAGGTAGTGATATATGACCGTCATCATTTGCACTGGTGTCACCACCGCCAGTCCGTAAACTGTGTAGAGTCTGTGAAGTTCTCTTTGAAATAGGAGGTTGTAATGCCCTCAGTAGCTGTTTCACCTCCTCAAGACCAGCCCCTTTAGACATGCTTGTATATCCAACTACCCTTTCAACCGCCAGGCCCATAAAACACTGCAAAGGTTCCAGCTGTTGCCCAAAGAGATGCCCTTTTGGTAGACTTTTGCGCCAAATGCGAAACTGCGGTTAGGGCACGAAAAGGCACAGCAAAATGACAGCAAAACTGATCTGTGGTGGGAAAAGTGTCCGATATGAGCAATTCAAGCCTAAAAATTCAAGGCCTTCCCGCTGGGAAAGTGTTACGAAGCAGACAACGGACATTTGACAAACTCCTTATCTCGCCCGTATTGATTTCGATTTAGTCCGGAGGGGACCAGACGTTGTGCTCATCATGAGCCCAGTGTAGACCATCCACTCACCACGCGTGGTTTCACACAGCTGGAAGGCGTGTGTCTTTACCACTTTGCTTGTGATATTCGACCTTCGGACTCGATTTCCCCGTTTTTATCACTGAATTATATCAGCTGTGATTTACTAGAACATTTAACAGTTGTCACACGCCTTTTTGGGTGTGAAAGCAACATGAAGCACGACTCCTCAAGATTCGAGTGTTTCTCTACAATGGCTCAAAAGGCACTCCTTGAACCATTATATTTCCTCTTTATAAAGTTCCTAGAACTTAACCTTCATCTCGTATATTTCTGAATTATATTGTTATCAAGATTATTCTTATTGTCATTATCATATCAACTATTCTACTAGCCACACCGTGCAGAAGGAACACTATGCATCCTACTGTTAGTGAAAGATATATTGTAACGTCAATATAACTGGAGGATTATAAACTGAACCCGAAGAGCGCAACATCAACGGCGTGCGCAACATCCTCATCAAGTGTCTTGCCGCATCTCAGTAAAGCACACACACACAAGGAGTGCGTTCATGCTCCTCTAAGGAAATCACTACCGTTTTGCTGTCTCCTGGACTTTCTAGGAGGCACAAAATGGCACATTTTCATGAACGTTGTAAAGAGCTCAGAAATAGCCATGACACTTGGTGATTCTTTTCAATACAATTGTTCTACAATGTACTGTAGTTCTAAGGCCTAGACAAATGGCACCATCTCTACACGTTTTCCCTCTCACCCTCGCCCTGCCATCTACAGTTTTTCGTTTAGTGCGATGATCCCAGTTTTCGTTACAAGCTCCGGGGCGCCAACGTCTCTCTGTCCTGTCCTTTGCCTGTGGAATTTCTCCGTTGATGAGAACGTACATTGGTTGTTTCTGCCCACTGGTTGGTTGTGGCTCCCCGGCCTACCAAAAAAAGTTTCTCGCTGGTGCGAGCGCCCGCCTTTCCTTTTGTGTCTTGTTTTTTTCTCTCTCCAAAAACATCACCAGCGTTTTTTCCCTTCTTTACTAACTTCTTCTTAACAATCAACGCGCCATCCAACTTCTCCCTTATAGCCTCACTATCTCTGTGTTGTTCTCTCTCCTTCATCCCTTGTACATAAACTTACACTCCATACCTCCTTAGTCATAAAGGATTTTACATATTCCACACAGTCTGAGTCTCTTCACACCACTTTCACCACATTACACACTCAACAACAACAAAGACTATAACACTGGAAAAGAATTATTCCCGTTCTGTTGTTTGACTTTTTTTTGTTCCTTGGTTTCTGGCTACTTGTATATATAAAGACTGAGATCGGAAACACATCTTCCTCGTATGATGACTGGTGAGTTGTGTGTACTTTTAGTACTTTGGCCTTTGGCCTACGTTTTTGTTTCTTTTTTTATGTGGACGCCTGTTTTACTGACGATGAAATTGAACAGACTCCAACACCCACAGATGGGAGACAACTGAAGCAAGGCATTCTGCGCTTGACCAGATAGACCCCGACTTGGGCTCTATCATATCAAGTCTTAGTGCTAACTCGAACCTGAACAACAACAACAACAGCAATGCCCTGAACACCGAGAATATCGGCAAGTTCCACACCAGTGCGTCATACGCGGGCTCTGATGTTGATAGCACCGACTACAACGGCGCATTTGGATTTAAAAGAGGCACTCTTTCTCTTGGAGGACTCAGTCAATCTGGTGCTGGTGGCAACGGTGGTGCTTCGAGACTTCAAAGCAACATGTTTGCATCTGCGTCGATATCTGGCGGAATCCCATCTCACTCCTCAGTAGCATCAACTGGAGGTGGCTCTGGAAGATTCTTGGAGAAGTTTTCTGCTGTTGCTGAGGCCACTAGGGAAGTGGAACTTTTGGGCGGTGGATTAGGTTCCTTGTCCATTGGAACCACCAGTGGTCGTGTTCCTTCATCTTCAAGAAGAACGTCATTCTTAACGCCAGAGGGTACAATGCCAAACAAACCATTTTTGGACAGTACAAACGGCTCTATTGATGAAGGACTGAATGTTCCTTCTTCGAGACAATCCGTCTCTGAAAGAATTGACAACTACTTGTCAAATAATGGCTCGCCAACTCAGGCTTTCAAGACACCCGCGGCAGCATCCACTACAGGTGCAGTTAGCAGAGCCATGTCCATTTCATCTGACGTGAGATCTGAACATAACTCTGTCATTTCAGATCATGTTAGCGATAACAACGTGAACAGTACCAATATCTGGAATACACAATCTGCAGCATCGGCAGCGACTTTCATGCCGATGTATGGTCAAGCATCGGTTCAGCAGCAGCAGCAACAGATGCTTCCACCAGGGATGGGATCCCCTCAAGGTTATCCAGCTCAGGGTTATCCTCCCCAGATGTACCCATTTGGCTTCCCTCCTTTCCCATTTATGCCAATGATGCCTCCACAATTTGGAGATAACGGTGTTCAAGGTCAACAGTACGCTCAACAGCAAGGTGATACTCCAGCTCAGGAGATTACCAACTCCGACGGAAGTTCTGATTCAAAAGATAAGCCTAGTGGTGAATCCAATGGAGCAGTTCATCCTCAGTCACAACACGCACAACCAGGCTTTAACAACAATGGTTCTCCATTTATGTATCCTCAGGCCTTTTCTCCTTTCCCATTCATGTCACCACCTTTGACAGTTCCCCAGATAATGTCTCCAATGGGTGGTCCGCAACAGCAGCAACAACAGCAGCAACAGCAAGGTAGAAAACCACGCTCTCCAAAACCTTCAGGCCAGGTGAGTGGGCAGAATGCTGGTCGTGGTGGCCATTTCAACGGTAATGGCCGTCAGCCTGGTAAACCAAAGATGCAATTCTATAGAAGTGCAGCTTTGGAGGAGTTCCGTAATTCAGGCAACAAGAACCATAAGCTTAAGGATATCTTTGGTAACGCAGTCGAATTCTCTAAAGATCAGCATGGTTCTAGATTTATTCAACAAGCATTGGCAGAATCGACGGAGGAGGAGAAAGAGGTTTTCTTTAACGAAATCCGTGACGTTGCAGTTGACCTTATGACTGATGTCTTTGGTAATTATGTCATCCAGAAGTATTTCGAACACGGTTCCGAAACTCAAAAGAAAGTTTTACTCGATGAGATGAGAGGCAAAATCAAAGATTTATCCTTACAGATGTACGGTTGCAGAGTTGTCCAAAGGGCGATTGAATTCGTGGCATTGAATGATCAAATCGCCATCATCAATGAATTGAAAGATTATGTGTTACCTTGTATCAAGGATCAAAATGGTAACCATGTTATTCAGAAGGCGATTGAAAAGATTCCAATTGTTGAGGTTAGCTTTATCTTTGATTCTTTAAAGGAGCACATTTACCATTTATCCACTCATCCATACGGATGCCGTGTTATTCAGAGACTCTTGGAGTTTTCCAATGAAGAGGATCAAATCTATATCTTGAACGAGTTGAACAAATTCACCTACTTCCTCATCCAAGATCAATATGGTAACTATGTGATTCAACACATCATCGAGCATGGTAAACCTGAAGACAAAACAGCAATTGTTCAAGTTGTGTCTGATTCTGTGGTTGATCTCTCAAAACACAAGTTTGCCTCGAACGTTGTTGAAAAATGTGTCATGTTTGGTAACGAGGAACAAGTTGCTCTTATCTTGGACAAAGTCCTTGTCAATAACGATAAGGATGATGATTCCGTAGTGGATGACCGTTCTCCGTTGGGTTTGATGATGAAGGATCAATTTGCTAATTACGTTGTTCAAAAGCTCGTTGAGGTGTCTAAGGGCAAGAAGAAGAGAATTCTCATCAAGAAGATCAAGCAGTATCTCAAGCAGATCTCTAAGCCAAACTACGGTAAACACCTTGCGTCAATTGAGAAGTTGATCGTTTTAGCTGAAACGGCAGAGATTTCTGATGACGATGACGAATGATCTTGTGTTCTTGTGCGTTTCTGTTTTATTCGAGGACATACCGTTCAATCATTAGATCTGTATTTTGTGTTTGAGCTCACGATTTGCTCTCCTATTTTTATATACATAGTGTTACATTATCTTGTCTATTATACGTTCCGAACAGTTTGTTCGGCTTGCTTTAAAACGAGCTTTTAGTAGAGAGTTGTTGATTTATATTTGTGTGTCCCTTTACCAAAGGAAAAGTGCCTTGTACAGCCAGAAACGTGCTGTAGGGGAAAAAACTGTTGCTGTTCCCTGCTGCGTATGACGTGTTGAAGAGAGACTTAGCTGTTTCGACAAGACGAGCTTAGTATATAGAACAGAGACCGGTGGGAGTCAGTATGGCCGTGGATCGTATCACTTTAGGCCTAGACAACTTCAGTGTCTATCCGGTGTTTGTGAAGTGGAGAATTGGCGATGTTATTTTGATTCCAATCGTGTTCCTAATCAACAGTTATGTGTTTTATATCAGTTATCCCTTTGAGAGACAATTTGTTATTAACGACGTCACGATTAACCATCCATTTACTGAGCATGAACGAGTTCCAAACGAGGTAAATATGATCTACTCTTTGGCGATCCCTGTGGTCATAATTGTCATTGTCACTTCGCTGTTAGGTGATCCAAGACACAAGTTGTACTTGGGTTATATTTCTATTCTGGGTCTGTTTGTATCTTTCTTTGTGAATGAGCTATTCACAGATGCCTTGAAGAATTGGATTGGAAGACATAGACCTGATTTCATTGCCAGATGTATCCCTAAGGCCGATGCACCAAGGGACGTTTTGGTGTTTGCAAAGGATGTGTGCACCACGAAGGACTTGCTCAGACTTGCTGATGGATTTAGAACCACACCTTCTGGACATTCGAGTTCTGCATTCTCAGGCTTAGGATATCTCTCCCTGTGGCTAATGGGCCAGTTATTAACCGAACACCCATTGACGGGTTCCTGGAGAAAAGTTGTTGCTGCTGTCCCACTTTTGGGCGCTGCGTTGATTGCAATCTCAAGAACTGAGGATTACAGACACCACTTTGTTGATGTGATCCTGGGAAGCATGTTGGGCTTCACTGTTGCCTACTGGTCATATAGAAGAAACTTCCCTGAGCTGTCAAGCAATGCCTCCTTCAAGCCATATTTGGACGATAGTGATGTTAAGGCTGTCGAAAACGCCATCATAAGAGCAGATACTGGAGAAGACTACAACAGCCATCTGTTGTCCAACAACAACGTCTAAACCTCTGCAATATAGTCTGTCCTTGAGTACTCCTATGAATCATATCGATGACCAAAACGTTAGTTCAGGGATAGTTATATGGATGGTCATGACGTTCGGAGAAGAGAAGAGAATGAACTACGCCACTTTAGAGAGTACATAGAACGGTACTGTACTGTATAAGTAACCCTATTTATCATATCTCGCTGTATTGGAGTCCCCGCTGTGTCTCAATAGCTGTCGTGTTGCTATCGTACAGAGCGATGGTTGTGTGCTCTGTGATGTGTCTTTCGCGGCCTGGCCCGCTGTGTATGAAAAGCTGGCCGCTGGCAGTACAAAAAGGGCATCATACACACATCACAACAATCAACAACAACAGCATCAGCTCACTTCCTTCCCTCCCTCATAGGCTGAAACTTTGTACATTTGAATATTGATTACATACAACAAGGACATACCATCATACAATAAGCTTAACATGGCCTTCTAAGCTGCTCAGAGCAAGAAGTGAGTTGTAATTGTTGGAGATCTACATCAACACAGGACATATACTGACATAGGACGTAGGGAACTGTTACTTTTTTGAGGATATATAAGCAGAACGCGTAAGAGTCTGGTTGTTATAACTTGAAGAGCCGTTTATTTGAAGTCCATTAGAGAAATACTTCTAAGGCTACACAGCATAAGAAGACGAAGCAAGAGATAGATCTTGGTTCCCCGTATACCGAGACACAAGATTTTGGACTAGAACAATGGTCGACGCCGGTGGTACATTGGAAGAATACTACGAGATACAGAAGAATGAGGCTGATGTGCTCCAATCCATTTACATGGATGATTTCGAAGACAAGACGGATGCCACCTCTGCATGGCACAAGAAGCCTTCGCCCAAGTTTGAGCTTAAGCTGAAGTCTGACGTTGAAGGAGATGAGCCCTGTGCCTCACTGACTGTGAGAGTAGAGATGACCCCGACATATCCAAGAACACCACCAATTATTAAGATCAAGGATGTTTCTAACGTGCTTACAAGCCAAGTTCGTGTCTTGGAGCTGTTCATCAAGGACAAGGTTAAGGAATTGAGCGGCTGCGAAATGATCTTTGACATCACAGATCACATCAAGGAGAAATTGAACGAATTCCAGAGCACTGTTAACACCAACTCTCTTGAAGAAGAGCGCCTGTTAAGAATTGAGGCTGAAATAGCAGAACAGGAGAAGAGGGACCGCAATAGAGAAGCACTGGATGAAACTAAAAGGCTTGAAAGCCTCGAACATCAGAAGAATCTGATCAAGACTGAAATAGAGAAGAGAAGCACGCAGACTCAGAACGATTCGAACTCGCCTTCTCCATCCATGGATATAGACGATGAACATCTGTTGCCATCCAAGGCATTGGTAGACTCTCATCAGGCTTTTGTCTTTGATAATTTGATCACCGCTAGATTACCTAACAATCAAGTGTTGAAATTTAGAGCTGTTGTGAATTGCATGCCTGCAAAGCCTAGGGGTCTTCTCAAATTTGCAAAGCAGACAATTGTCAAACCGTACCTGGAATCAGATTCGCCGCTGGCCTCTATTTACGAAAAGGATATTTCCTCTATTGATGATCATGCTCTGTTCCTACTCACTGAGATTGATTTAGAGAACCAATTCTTCTCTACCCATGCAGGAAGACAGGAGATTCAATACCTCGAAAGGGAACTTGAGAGCCTCTCGAACATGCACCACGATAATTTATCCACTCTTTACGCATACAATATTGACCCGGTCGACAAGAAAACGTTGCAATACAGAGTTACTATATTGACCGATTACACATCTAGTGGGACCATAGAAGATTTGTTAGATGCGGTTAACTATGTCAACCTGTCTGCAGCAAGAGCATGGATGCTGGAACTGATTAGTGCACTAGATTATCTTCATGGTTCCGGATTGACTCATAAAGCTATCAATCTATCTACGGTTTCCTTTGTCAGAAACCACGATGATAACATGAGAGTTAAACTTGAACATCCAACATATGGTTATAGACTGATCAACATGTTGACAAAGCATCAAAACGTTAGAAATATGACCGATGTTTCACCAGTCGTCTCTCCTTGGCCAGCACCAGAAATCAAGTCAAACGCTCAGCCGCAAGCCAAAACCGATATATGGGATTTAGGTGTTTTGTTTGTCGAACTTATAGCTGGAGTAAACGTTGTTTCTGAATTCTCAACACCGGCTGAATTCATCAGTACCACCCCTCTTGAAGATTCCGTCGAAGAATTTATAGAGTCCATGCTTGCTGAGAAATCTCGAAAGAGACTCGATTCTCTTCAGCTGAACGCTACAAAGTTCTTAAGAACAAATATCGAACAAGTCAATCCGAACCTTTCAAGGACGTTTGCATTCGGTGATGAGTTTGGTACAGCTCTGGTACCAACCACGTCTGCTGGATCTAATCATTCGTCTAAGATAAGACGGAGTTTTACAAATAACTCAAGAATGTCTTTTTTGGGAGGATCATCTGGGATGCTGTCTAGATATGCAACGGATTTTGAAGAAAGTGAGTTTCTCGGTAAGGGTGCATTTGGAGAAGTTGTTAAAGCTAGAAACAGATTGGATGGACGTTTCTATGCAATCAAGAAGATTCGTCACTCAGAAGATCGTCTTGCCAGCATTCTGACCGAAGTTCTTCTGTTGGCGAAGCTGAATCATCAATACGTTGTGAGGTACTACAATACTTGGGTGGAAAACTACGATTACAAAAATGATAACGCTATAGTTACGGACTCTGAAGACGACGAGTTTACAGATTCAGAGGACGACAGTTTTGAGATGTCTGAACCTCATTCGATATCAGGCTCCAATCTGAATCTCAATCGCCCCAGCATCACAAGAGGTCATACCCTCGATTTTATTTCCAACTCATTTCAAGACGGACCTGAGATTGAATTTGGCTATAACTCCGATGAAGAACTTGATGGTGATGAAGATGATGACTTTGAGTTCTCTGAAGACGATCCTAATCCCAAATATGGAAGAAAGAACAAGATTATGTGTACTTTGTTCATCCAGATGGAATATTGTGAAAACCGATCACTATTCGACTTGATTAAAGAAGGTGGAATTCAAGCTAATCGCAATGAATACTTTCGTCTCTTTAGAGAAATTTTAGAGGCTTTGAAACACATTCACTCTCAAGGTATCATTCACAGAGACTTAAAGCCTCAAAACATTTATATTGACCAGTCAAAGAATATCAAAGTTGGTGACTTTGGACTCGCCAAGAATGTCCGTCATGCTATCATTGAAAAGTTTACGAAATCTGAAGAGGCATCTTTAATTTCAGGTGACTTAACTTCGGAGGTTGGGACAACATTGTACGTTGCGAATGAGGTTTTGAACGGGAATGGTACGTATGATGAGAAGGTGGACATGTATTCTCTTGGTATTATCTTTTTCGAAATGATTTACAAACTCTCCACTGGTATGGAAAGGGTCCAGGTACTTCTCGCTCTGCGAAAGTCAACAGTCGAGTTTCCATCAGAGTTCCCTGCTGATAGAGGCCTCGAAAAGAAGTTGATCAAGAAGCTTTTATCTCATAATGCTGAGTCCAGGCCTTCTGCCGAGGCTTTATTGGAATCCGGCTTACTGCCAGTCAAAGAACAGGACCAGATTGTGAAAGAGGCCCTGAAAAGTCTGGCCGATCCTTCATCACCATGGCAAGCGCAGGTGAGAAAGACATTGTTCTCTCAACCCTACAATTTACCAAATGATATTTTGTTTGATAGAACAAGAAAAGATATTCCTTATTCGAGTCATTTACTCAATTCTCTGATGCTTGATGAAGTAATTGCAATCTTTAAGAGACATGGTTCAGTTGAAACTCGAGATCAACCTCTCCTCTTCCCAAAATCGCCGTTATACTCTATGCAAAACGTTTACGAACTGTTAGACAGTACTGGCTCGGTTCTTCAGCTCGCTTATGACTTGACACTTCCTATGGCGAGATATCTCTCCAAAAATGTAATGAACCTCGAAAAGGTCTTCAGGGTTGAATATGTTTATAGACCTGACAGTAGCACTGCCAGTTCTGAGCCTGCTAAATTTATTGAAGTTGATTTTGACATTATCACCGATGACGCCGTGGATCTAGCCTACAATGACGCTGAAGTTATCAAAGTAATTGATGAAATCATTACACTGTTCCCAATCTTTCAGCCTAACTCTACATCCATCCTTGTGAACCATTGTGGGATTCTTGATGCAATTTTTGACTTCTGTGGTATTGACAAGGCGCAGACTCAGATTGTCATTGGAATCATGAGTCAGGTTGGATTCACCAAGACCATGAATGCAGCCAAGACAGAATTGAGGAGTCAGTTGAAAATCCCTATAACTGTTCTTCATGATCTTGAACAGTTTGATTTTAAACTTCCACTTGATCAGGCCAGAAAAAGGGTCAATAAGCTCATGATTGATAGTGTATATCTCTCAAAGTTAGAACTGTACTGGAAATATCTCGCAAAGGTATTTGACTTCCTGAAAAAACTGGGTGTTGAGACTCCAGTTTATGTATCTCCATTGGGAAGTTTCAATGCTGCGTTTTACTCCGGTGGTATAATGTTCCAGGCGGTTAAGGAGGATGCCCCACGTTCCATGATTGCTGCTGGTGGACGTTACGATAGTCTGATACAGTACTTGACTCGTCCTTCAGGGGGGCGTAACCATGTTCAACATGCTGTTGGCTTTAACTTGGCTTGTGAACAAATATTCACGCTAATGAGAACGTATATGAAGATGGATGGAAACGTGAAGAAGGCTAAGAATCGTCTAAAGTATTTCAAAGATGTGAATATATCGGAGTGGAAGCCTAAGAGGTGTGATGTTCTTGTTACAAGTCTGAGTAACGTTGAAGTCTGGAGGTCTCTGGGGATCGAAATGTTGAAAAACTTATGGTTGCACAACATATCAGCAGATCTCTTGAGTAAATGTCACGGTGTCGATGATATACTTACCCGTGCTTCTCGTGATGGAGCCAATTGGGTTGTCTTGATCAAACAACAAAACACTGCCACTCATTCTCACAAAAAAAATTATAAGGCCTTCCGTGTTAAGAACATTGAAAAGGAGCTCGACGTTGATGTTACTGAAACTGAATTGCTGAACTTATTGCGTGTCGAGATCAGAGAAAGAGATTCTGGCATTTTGCAAAACAACCCTGGACAAGACTTTTTCACTGCTGATAACAATTCAGAGGACAGCTTATCAAACAGTATGACGCATTCCTTGACCTTAAACGAGCAGAAGATCATATTCATTCCAAACAATGCTTCGAGAAGTGCAAAGAGCTCGATTAAGAAGGATAAGTACTCTATTGAGTCGAGTTCCAAGAAGGCAAGTATGGACATCATCGAGGATCTATCGTCAGCACCAGTTTATGCATTTGACAACGTGAAGGACGAAGTTCTTGATATGATTTCCATAACTTCAATTTCCCAGGAGCAGGAATGGATGAGAAAAGTTGGCGGAGTGTCCAGTTCAACCCCAAGGTCGTTTGTCTCCAACATGTACAATGCACTATCAAAAGAAGCCTCAAAGGGCACCAAGTGGGTTGTAATTCATTGTCCAAAGACCGGTAAATCGTGCATTTGCGACCTGCAGAGGTGAATCCCTCCACGTTCTATAAACGTATCACGAAATCAATATTATAACGAAATTATTTTGTAGGCTTTGTATGTGTGTGTCATTGTATAAATGTGTCACAAAACACCTGAACACCAACTTGGATCGGTTCATCATCGACAGGGTAACACCTATAAGGATTTAGAGCCCTCGCGAATTAGGAAACGGGTTGTTAAGTACGCGGGAAAAAGTCCCCCAAATAGGGAAGCTCACTGCTTCAATCGTTCCCATATAGACCCAGCAATCAGGATTGTTGTCGGAAGAAGTCGTTAACCAGGTTGATCAGATCGTTTCTGAGATATAGAGAAATATCCTAGCGCCGTCAGTTAGTCCAATTGAAGCAAACAGGAGAGAACTTTGTGCTTGATTTCACCCGTCTAGATCGAGATTTTGAACCCCCAGTAAGGAAACCCTCCATACAAATCACAATAAGGGGGTGCGTTGCCGACATGTCTTCACAGGCGCTTCCCTTTCTGACAAAGGCGCTATACGCTTATAAGTCTGATTATGAAGATGATCTGAACTTCGAGGCTGGCCAATTGGTGAAGGTTACCGGTATCGAGGATGATGAGTGGTTCAGTGGTGAGTATACCGATGATAACGGACAGGTGCGTCAGGGTATGTTCCCAAAGAACTTTGTGGGTGAGCCGATTGAGGAGACTACGTCAAAAAGCCCTGCTGCTTCCAGTGCTCTAGAGGTTGAAGCTGATCAGGAGAATGAGGAGGAGGAACCAGAGGAGAAGGCAGCGCCTCAACAGGGGCTAGCCGCTGTTTCCAGAGGAGAATCCGAATCAGTTCATCATACTGAAGAGTCTGAACCAAAGAAACTGCAATCAAAGGCTACAACCTTTAGCTCTGACTCCGGTATTCCTCTGCCAACGGCAAAGATCGCAGAGCAGACTTACGCTAAGAAGTCCTACCAAGGTGTTCCATCTTCCTATGTTCCACCGCCCCTCAACAAGAAGGAGACAAGAACATTCACGAGTGATCTGCACCATTCGTCGTATGTTCCTCCACCATTGGGCTTGAATAAGCCAAAGACTGAAACATTTGATGTTCCGGCACCGCCTCCCGTTGTTTCCTCACAGGATGAACCCGAGGAAGAGCAAGGCCCAAAACTCAGTCTCAAGGAGAGAATTGCACTGCTACAAAAGCAACAGGCTGAGGAGGCTGAGAGACAAGCTGCTGCTTTGAGAAAGAAAGCTGAAAGAGCTGAAGAGTCAAAGAAGTCTGAACTTGCAAGAAAGGCATCTATTGCCTCCGCAACGTCTGAAGTACGTTCCCTTGGTTCTGGTGTTTCACATGCACGCGCAATTGAAGCCGAAGATGTTGATTCTGATGAATTCCATGAGGCACAGGAAGATTTTGAGGAGGATGAGAGGGACATTTCGACAGAAGGAGCATCTCATGTTGCAGAGATAAATCCTGCTCAAGAGATAACTGATGCTCAGCCAGTCAGTATCACAGGAGGTGAGCGTGAACAAGAAGAGGAAGAAGAAGAGGAAGAAGCAAAAGACGAAGAAGAAGAAGAGGAGGAGGAGGAAGAGGATAGTGAGGAGGCCAGAAGAGCTGCTCTTAGGGACAGAATGGCCCGTCTTGCAGGTGCAGGTGGTATGTACGGTGCAGGGTTTAACCCATTTGGTGGTGTTCCAAGTGGGCCTCGTAAGTCTGCTACACATTCTAAGAAGGTCAAGGAAGAGAAAGAGGAAACCTACGATATGCCAGCTGCAATTCCAATCATGCCATTTGCAACAGGTTCCGCACCCCAACTTCCTGAGGCTCTCCAGAAGTCCTCTGAGAAAGATGTTGAACTAAGTACACCTGATGCTGCTACTGATGATATTTCTGGTGAGCAGAAACAGGAACAAAGTGCTGACAGTTCTGAAGCACCATCCCCAGTCAAACCTTCAATCGCATCGGTACAAACTCAAAGCTCGATAGATCAGGCACCTCCAATTCCTGTGGTTCCCCAATCACCATCTACACGTGCTGCTCCTCCAATTCCTTCTGTTCCATCCAATACAGCTTCACCCATATCAGAGGCTAAACATACAGGTAACTCATTGGCTGATAAACTAGCCAACATGGATCTCTCTGAGGCCCCAAAAACGCTATCAGAGTCTGCTATTGAAGGAGATGACGAGCAAGGTAGATACAGTTCAGACGATGATGTTGTTCTCTATGACAGAGATGCGGAAAAGAAACAAACAACTCTCCCAAAAATTCCTGATCCTGTTCTTCACTCGGACTTCGGTTCCGAATATAACACAGGTTATGAGTCGGATGAAGAATCCACACAAAATCCACCACAAGCAAAAACATTGGATCCTAAGAATGTTCCTCCTCCTCCAATTCCTGTCACGGCTCCAGTACCACCAGTTCCAAGTGCTCCAGTTGTACCAGCTGCTCCTCCGATTCCAAATGCCCCAGCTCCGGGTACAGCACTTGGCCAAGTACCAAGAAGTGCACCTCCAATTCCTACTGCTCAAGCACCACAGCTGACATCGGCTCCACCTCCTCTACCTTCAGCTGGCCACGCTCCGCCCCCTCCACCTCCTGCTCCAACCACTGAGCAAGCTCAATATACACCATCTCCATCTGGCAGACAAGCTCCTCCTCCTCCTCCATCCATTGGGCAAGCTCCTCCTCCTCCTCCATCAATTGGGCAAGCTCCTCCACCACCACCATTGGCCACCTCATCTCAAGCTAGACCTAAGATGCCACCACCACCACCAATTCCAGTTCCCCAAGTATATGACTCCTTGGTTGAAGCTGAACAGAGCTCTGATAGATCACTCCCATCATCACCAACACTCCCTCGAGCACCACCACCACCACCTATTGAGACAGCAACTTCATCCATACCTTCTTCTCATTCTCCTATTGGTCAAGCACCACCTGTTCCTGTTCATACGTTGAGAAAAGCTTCAACGTTCGCAAGTGAAACTGGAGCATCAGTATTGTCCAGAGGTGAAGAGGGTCTTGAGCTTGGTACTCAGTGGTGGTTGAGACAACGTGAATTGCCTCCATCTTTGCAAGCCCGTGTCGGTAGAGACTTGATTTTCGAGGTCGACGAGCACAAGGTTCTGAAAAGAGGTGGAAGAGAGTTGATTCTTCGTGATTATTATATACTTCATCAAAATAACTCTCAAACTCTGATAAGTGTTAGCTTTGAAGCACAAGATCCACAAGGTACCCTTCACGTCACAACAAAGGAGCAAGATGCGCCATCTTTGGATCCATTGAGATTGGAATCCTATGCTGAAAGCTATGGTGTCAAAGTCTTCCAGTTTGCTACAAAGCTTGTTAACTCGACATTGACTGATCCGCTTGTTCCATATATCATCTCACAGATTCCAGGAGCATTGCCAGCCGTGGGTTTGAGAAGCTATGGTGCAACGATCTACTCTAACAACAACAACACTGATGTCAAACAGTATGCTGATTTTAAACCCGGTGATATTCTAGCCATTAACAAGGCGAAATTCCAAGGACACGGTAAACTTCATCAAAAGATTACATATGAAGTTGGCTTTGGTGGATCTCCATTTGCTGCTGTCATCACTGAATTTGATCAAGAGAAACGTAAATTCCGTGTTGTTGAGGTTGACGCTAACGGTAAGGTAAGACACTCCAGTTATAAACCAACCGATATGAAAAGTGGTAAGATGAAAGTATTCAGGGTTGTTGGAAGGGACTTTGTATCTTGGTAGCCATGCTTATATTGTTATGTATTCTCTACAGGTCAAACATTTGATTCTTTTGTGTGTGTTTTGTTTTGCGTGTTCACTATCTCTATATACAATGGAACTTTTATTATGCGTGTGCCTTCTTTAAGTAGTGAGCCTCATTCACCGAGGTCTTTTGCAAAACTTATGGCATCACTGACCAAGCTGTTGAATCCCTCTTCATTCAGTTCATCTGCGTTTCCTACCATTATCACCTCAGAGGTTGACCCACCAAGTGAACCTCCTTCAATAACGGCATACGTTACTAATCTTCCGTGATATCTCAGATCCAACTGTTTTCTATGGCACATTGTGATGTAGTCGTATCTCACAGGTTCTTTTGATCCCGGTAGTTTAATGTCCACGTAATCTGGAACAAAGATCTTTTCTTGTCCATTGAAGTTGAGTTTGGCATTCATTAAGAACTCCCTTATTCCAGGTTGGTCTTTTAGCCAATTGTCATCTGTTCTATAACCATCAATCAGGTTCGTCATTTGAGATTTGACAAACTTCAAATCAGTTATTGACTGTGGAACAGAAACGTTTGAGATCTGATCGTTTGTAATGCATAGTACCTGTAAGGTATCCTTCTTCACTGATTCTCTCTCGTCTATATCAAACCAGAATTCAATAGGTGGATATTCCAAGTAACTGTTTGACTTGTTGAAAGGCGAAGGCAACAGCTTGATTTGTGCATAGTAGGTATGATTATCTACCGTAGTATCGATCTGTTCGCCTTCGGAGTCGTATAATGGTAGTTTCAGCACTTTCTCATGGATGAACGGTATCTCTGTGTTGAAAATCGTTTTGTTCTTTGGATCATCTCCCTTATTCGAGGACTGTAGCAATTGACCAAAGGCCACGGCAACAACATCCTGTGGATCCTCAAGCTTGAAAGAAACTTGTTTGCTTGGTTCACTATTCAACTCTTTGTAGATTTCATTCGAGTCGATCTTAATCTCGTCAGTTTTACTGTTGATCGTTTTTGGTTCCTTCAGCCTATACCAGTTCTTCTTTCTATGAATCCATGGGAATGACTGGTCTGCAAAGGTTTTGAAATACTTGACATTCGGCGAAATTGTATCGATGTGTGAATGAGCCTTCATGAAAGGGTTATAATCCAAAGACCAAAGAATCAATCTTTTAGCCTCTGTGAATTTCCTATCACCTAAAGATGACATCGTATACAAATGGGGTTCATCTCCGTTTTTCTTCTCAAAGTAGACGCTAGATAACCTTTGGATATCCTCTAATGGTAGTGTTTCACCCGTTATTGCAAATAGCTGCTCAACACTTTCCAAGTCAACGTCCTGTTCCTTCGCATTGTTGAATAAGCTATCCAGGGCCAGCTCTATGTACTGAAGGTGTGCTTCGTTGGCACTTATGACTAACTGTAGAGATGTTGGGAACAACACGATTCTCACGTTCGCCCTCATCCAATTCTGTACGATAGAGCTGTGCGACATCAACAGGAACATTTTCTTCTTCGTCAAGAAGAAAGATCTTGTCTGTATAAGGTCATCTGAAGGGTTGATGACTTTTGAAATCTTACAATTCCAACCTTTTTGGACAATGGCGTCGATGAGCTGAGCCTTATTCCACTTCTTCGGCGCGTACAGGCTGGAGAGCTCCTTGAAGATGTATCTCCGTATCTGCTTCAGTGTGAACGCACTGGATAACTCATTGGTGATTTGTATATATCTCTGCTTGGACATTTGTAGATTCACAGGCTTGTGTGCATTGACCGTGTCGCAGAGCTCTTGGTCTGTGACAAACACTTGAGATTTATCAAAGATGTTCAGCAGCTTCGACGTTGTCTCTTGGATCTGTGAGAGATCCAAATCGTCCAATTTCTTGACTGTGTTCTCCTGTGAACGGTGACCCTTCCTCTTATACAGCTTGGACTGTTTGGCGTTCAATATCACCAAGTTCTGCTTCTCCGGCGCCTTCTTCTTGCCCTTTCCCAACACCTTCTGAGGCAAGGCCGTCGAGGTGCCTTCTGGAGCTGACTGTAGTAGCCTTCTCGACGTGTGTATCAGTCTCACCGATGTTCGAATCATCTTCATTGAAAGTGAGATCAGTACTGAATAGCCAATAGTACCCGTTGTCCTCGAAACCCACAGAAGGGCCACAAAGAGCAGAAGAAAAAAAGGTTTGATGTCGATGGGGACGTGCAGAGAGGGTGTCCGGGTGTTGTATTATGTAATCAGATGCGTAGGCTGGGTTGATACGCGCCGCAGATGGGAAAGTTTCAGTTGGCGGACGCTGGCGTGCGAGATGTCGTGCGCTTGGGAAAAGTAAACAAACACGGTGATGAGTGGAATGGCGGCGGGAGAGTTTATTAACCCATTACACATGGTTGTTAGCTGAACAGAGCGCTAATTTGCACTGATGGTGTAGGAATAGATTTGTGTGGGAATAGCTCTGTGTATGCGAAAACTGGTGGCTTGGACGGTGTATATTTGAAACAGCAGATAAATTTTGGAGGAAGCGGTGGAGTTCTGGTGCTTGGTTGTGTCAACATTGCATGGCTCTTACCCTGTAGAATTGTATTATTGTGCCGTGGTTGGTAATAGGTATAGCACCTTGGAACTGTTTAAGGAGAACTTGGTTTATTGAGCAAACAGAGATGGTGGGATCTCAGCAGGGAAGGTGGACGCCTTGGTGTAGAAACGCCGATACAAGTGTGATTCCTGAACAGGAGGAAATGTGGAGTTACCGGTTGGACCAAGCGTGAGCTTCCTTGATTGGAAGTCTGGGTCAATTCTCAGGTTGAAAAGGCCTTATTCAGCCGAGCTACTATTTTGACTTGAAGTTTCACTGCACTGTCAATAGCTGAAACATGGCGATCTGGAACCGGAGCCATTTCCTACACAGGTGGATATACACCAATCTGTGTATATATGGAGTCGTCAAAGCTGAAGAGACCCGATACCAGCACAGAGCATGGACATCGATTGCTTTACTAGAGCCTACTGCTCAAATATTGTTGCTGTTTGCTTGCTCTTTGATCTGTGTTTGCTTTTGCTTTGTACCTGTCGATTTCTCAATCTCTCCAGTTTACAACGACGCTTGCTTTCACCGGACAATAATGGCCCAATTGAAGATTATCCAGCACATTTAAAACAATCTATAAAGCATAGTGTTGTTTCTGATACCAGCGTCATACTGACTTTCAGAATCCGCATTGGTTGAATCAACTCTTTTGATGTTTGTTTTTCCAAAAGGAGCTCCTCAACTGCAAGTACGCTGTGTTCGTTGCGCTAGGTGCTTCTGCTGGTCGTTATTACTGAACCTTGGTGAAATCACCAACCAAGTACTCCAGGGTTAAGAGAATCTATGAGTGATTGTTTTTCTCAAGGTCTCAAACCAAATTGGTCCAGCATACATGGTTTGTGTATATCTCCCTCTCTACATATCAAGAGCAAAGGTAGCGTTGTGGGTATTCAATCAACATGCATCTTTACACCTCACGACTCTCACGGTTGCAAGGTACCATTCAAAACCCACTTCACATTCCAATTAGAGTGATAAAATGCATGATGTAAAGATTACACCATCTAATCTGTGAACTACAAATGAAATCAAAACTCAAAGGAATATAGTAAAATTCAAATTAACACCAAACTATACGAATATTTATAAATTCATAAGACTTCATTAGTAGCAGCAGATGAT
Organism: Williopsis jadinii; assembly: GCF_001661405.1. Lineage (NCBI taxonomy): Eukaryota > Fungi > Ascomycota > Saccharomycetes > Phaffomycetales > Wickerhamomycetaceae > Williopsis > Williopsis jadinii. Next base: position 1,439,859 of record NW_017963652.1, read on the forward strand.
ACTGGCTAATATTTGCAGTGTCCAGCAGCATATATTTGAGTGACTCGATGTTTGTTCATTCGAAACAATGCATCAGGTACACGTCCCAGCTCGACAGTGTATCATCATACCAAGATAGATATCATGATGACTCAGAGAGAGTTGGCAACTTTTTGCGCACCGAAGGTACCACAGCCGAGCTTCTTGACAACGCCTTCAGCACCCAATGGCCAGAACAAAGCGGTGCCGACAGCACCGGCCCACATGAAGATAACTGGAACCTTCTTAGCGTAGAGTCCAAGCATATAAGCAACACCGTTTGGCTTAAGGGTGACTCTAACTTGCTTAGCGGCAACTTGGGCATTAACAGCAGCGGCGGATCTGAGAATGGCAGAGGCGAACATTTTTGTTTGGTATAGTTTAGTGTGTTGTGTTGTGTATCAATGAAATGATGAAGAGACTACAACAGCAGAGGAGGAGGAAGGGATATGTGGGATGCGTCTCAGTATTTATACACAGACACAAAGAGTCCAAGAACCCCCCCTGAAGAAAGCATTTTTCTACATGTGGTCCAAAAACTTACAGAGGTGTGCCGAATGAACTTCGGTGCACAACGTAAAATCAGTTCATTTTAGCGGCCTCTGCAAATCAAAAGGCGAACCATCAAACGCCTAAGACCAAAAAAAATCTGGTGATAATTTGTGAGACGCATAATGATCTGATTTTTAAACTTTGATAACGGCCACTACCAGTACAACTATACAATCAGCGCCATAATTCAGCCCACGAGTTGCACAAGGGGATCGAATGTTCAATGGCGTGGTTTCAAGTATAAAAGGACCTTGAGTTGACCCACTAATGTGAGCTTAATGCGTGTTTCTGGTTCTCTTTTTGACTTGTTCTTTTTGGTTTCGGGACTCCGATTTCTCCAGCTAATTTCTGGGCTACACTTTGTCTGGCAGATCAGTAAGAATGAGGGTGGGCATGGAAAGATTCTATGCGTGGATGGGCGCACAATCGAATGCTCTCTGTACATGATTGTTATTTCCAAGTGGTTCCATTACGTGTGCCAACCAATTGAGGGAAGCTGTTTATGTAACACGCGTTAACCAGCTGTTCCAGTTTCAAATTTGGCTGCTGGTCAGCTCCCCGACTGCAGAGGCAGAAAAAGTCACGAGATTGCTAACCAATTTATCCGCGTGATGATTGGGTAATTTGGGAGCTCCGTGCTTGAAAATGGGGAGAGCGGTTTGGGGCGTCGTCACATACCCAAAGGGCTAAAAATGGCTGATCAGACAATTTGAGCAGAGAGAAAGTATTAGCTGACAACTCACGTTGAAATGACGTGAAGCTTCATCGTAGCGCTCTATTATAAGGGTTTGTGTAGCAATTGGCCCTGATTGTAATGTAGTTTATACGTGTGTAGGTGGGATTTGACCTGCGCCAGTGTACCTCCGAACTTTCATATAGTGAGTGAGAGCTGGAGTTGAAGTTGAAGCTACGGGGAAGTTCATCGATTGGCTAAAACTAGTGCATTCAACCAGGGCTGTGCCGGATGATGAGTCTCCAGAAGGTGGTTCCTTATCACCATACAAATACGCTATTCGTCAAGGGCAGGTGGTTGAACAGAACCATCCTGGATGTTGTTGTCGATGAGTTCAAAACCCGAGATCGAGACTTTCACTTGAGGCAGATTGCTCTACAGCGCTTGAAGATAGAAAGGGATAACAAGATCATAGCGGGAGATGAGTTGTTGTCATTGCGCCTACAGAACAAGGATATCTTGCACTTGACGGTACACAAGCATGAGCCGCCAGTGCTGGCCTTGCCGGTGGACACAGTTTATGAATCGGAAGAGTTGGTTGTTGTTAACAAGCCGCCGTCGATTCCAGTACACCCAACGGGTCGTTATTACTACAACTCGCTGACAGAGATGTTGAAGCCCAAATACGGTGAGTTATACCTATGCCATCGTTTGGATAAGCTCACGTCTGGAATTGTGATATTGGCACGGAACCCACAAATGGCGGCCTCTTTACAACGTGAGATCCGTTCAAAACAAGTTGAAAAGTTCTACTTGGCAAGGGTTCAGGGTGAGTTCCCTGGTGATGAAAATGGGATCGTGTGCAATAGACCAGTGGCTAATATTGATACCAAGTTAGGGTTCCAACATGCAATGAAGGAGAAGAAGGAGGCATCTACAAGATTCACGAGGATTTCGTATTGCCCTGAGCTGAACCAATCAGTCGTTCTATGCCAGCCAACAACTGGAAGAACTCATCAAATTCGAATCCATCTAAATATGCTAGGGTTCCCAATCGTTAATGACCCTCTATACGGTCCAGCGTCATCACCGCTCAGGAGACAATTACTCATTTCAGAAGCGCCAATGACCAAGGAGCAATTTGACACTTTGTTAAAAGAAGATAGGGATAAGATCGAGAGGTTGAGTGTGACTGGTCGATGCGTTGAGTGCGGAGAGTTGTTATTTGCAGACTCAAATCCTGAGTCAATGGTGATCTGGCTCCATGCGTTCAGGTATAAATTCAAAGATAAGGAATTTATTACAAGAACACCAAGCTGGTGTGACTATCTATGAACTGTTGTCTTCTTCTTTCACCACGTTGGTTTCCTCTTTGGTAATTGAATCATCTGTGTCGCTTTGCTCGTTGAAGATTTTCTTTTTATACTCTTCTTGGAGTATAGAGCAGCAACTTGGTCAAACCATTCGGGCTTGACCATGTCGTTCTTCTCCAACACCTTCAGTAGCTTCCTCCAATCGACACGTGAATTGTCATTTTGAATCTTCTTGTTGAAGTCTGTACTGGTAACTTTCTCTATGGCCTGTAATATATGTTGGTTAAACTGGATCCATTCGCTGGCAGTTTTCGGTAAGAGTCTAACGTTGAAAACGTATAGTCCATCACATCCTTTCCCACGTTGATAAGAGTCCCAGAACTTTTCACGCATGAGTCTCCTTACTTCAATACGTTTGAAACTGTATGACATCATATCCATGTTCTTCACCGAACCTTGTAATCTTTTATTCGTTGATCCAAAATCAAGAGATGGGTCGTTAAACAGCACTTGGTCCTGTTCACACTTTACTCGAAGCGCAGGCCGTGATTTTCTGAAGAGTCCCAAAAGGTGAGAAGGTGGATAAAACTCGCACTTAAAGAACTCGTTAGAAGTCACGATGGACCTTCTCAGTGCCATCTTGAAGTAGAATTGTTGTGCCACAGCGTATACACCACGGATCTCAGACTTTGATGTTACCAAAGGTGTACTGGATGTTACATACTGACACCGTTTGAGTGGGTTTAAATTGGACATGGTAAGACCAGTAGGTTTAAGTGACGGTTTCATTATGCTCACAGGGACCAGTTCATTCGCCAGTTCGATAAGAGCCTTTGGCTATTTGGTACATTCATGTACACTACTACTATCGACAAAAGTTTCGTTTGGGTCGAAAGCTCACTGGTGCTCGGATTATAATTATATAATGTGCATTATTTCATGCGCCATAAGGATACAATGATAAGAGTGAGGTGATGGTAGATTGATTTTACCCTAGACACAATTCGCAAAGGACCTTTCAAAACTGCTTCACAGATACTAAATGAATAATATAGAGCTATCAGTTTTAAAATGTGTTTATAAATACTACCCTTTTTTTGTTTTAGTTCGTGAAATATTATAAATAAATTATTTATCCCTCATTTTCCTTTAAAAACCCTTTTATTAAAATTGTAGAAACTTCCTAATCCAAGACGAAATACTGGCGTTGCTATTTCCATAGCACAGTCGAACTTGAACAATTTCAATCAGAGTTATCTCCCAAGCCACGACAATCATATAATATTTCAAATGCCAATACCACTTCTCTTGAACTGCTCATCATATAGACTTTGGGCCTCAAGTTGCCTGAGGTGTCTGGATGTATAATATAGTCTACAGAGGATGAGGATGCCTTCTGTACTGTCTTGTGCTTCAGATATACTCAATGACCTTATAAAGCCCATTCCTCACTATTCACCGTTGCAGTGAGGACTCCTTTCCTAGAACCCGTAACAACCATATTGTCCAGATTATGGAATTCACCGTTCATTGCTGATAGATCTGCGTCTCCGGTACCGGGGAGGGAATTGATGCCTTGGAACAAACAACCTGCCTATGAGGGAATACCAAGTTGCCGTACCACTGAATTGATCGTCTGTGCTAAGGCTACTCAGTCAGCCTTCTCTGGTGATAATGCTATGGATCGTCCCAAGTTCAGCTTTTGGCACGGAGACTGTGTCCGAGCCCGTCTAACAATTGACACTTCCCTCGCTTGCGCAAACGAGGCCTCCGTCGAGGCTGAAAGACAGGTGTGGCTACGCTGATTTGCCCTGTATCTGCTACTACGCTGTGCGCACAATGCACTTCAACGTTTAGCACTTCTCAGAGTTAAGCCTTTCCCGTTGCAACCAGTACACTCTTATTCTATTTTCTCTATATCGTGTAGCATAAATACTACTATTGTTATGGTAGCACGATGATTGCAGTGATGAGCGTGACCATGTTTGGTATGAGTTCGCCCAAGAAAACATGGGTTATACCCATCCCAGTTTCCAAAAATGTGAGTCGAACGTCCAACCAATGAGAAATGACGAGCTGCTCGGATGGCAAGCCGAGTATGACCTTGTCCTCTGCGACACTCGTCAGGACAGATGAAATGTCAAATATTATTGTTATAAAGACAAGCCATTTAACAGAATTGCGAGTAAACTTCGGCAACACTTCATACCACATGCTGTGGTTTACCACTTTCAACGATGGCGGCTGTAGCACCTCCAGTTTCTCCAAGAGAACCCATAGTATCCACTGGAATAATAGTGTTGAGTGTGAGAACATGATCCCGTTCATTGTGGCGATAGTGAGATACGTCAGCCCTATGAATGGCTGTCTCATGGGCTTCCGGGTATACGTGTACACTAACCACCACGGGAAGTAGAACGACAACGAGGCAAGCCATGCGGCAAAGGTGTAGAGTTTGGAGCCAATGGTGAAGTATCTCAACGCCTGTGAAACTGGTTGTAGTAGAGCGAAGCTCATTAGGTATGTCCAAAGCTTGTAGTCACGCATGGTCCTCCACTGATGAGCACATAGCAGACTCAGGATAGACGATACTATAATGTTCCAAGAGAGGAATTGGCGAACACTCCATTCGAACTCATTTAGCCCTAATCTCTTCGAGGAGCCGTGGATCTCAACGTCCTTGGTGTGGCACCACGTAGAGGAGGAATCAACGGTATACGGCGCCTGGTGTAACCATTTCTCATCCAGGTCCTCTTCCGTGATCCCCAACGTTCTTTCGAACCCAACCTCGTCGAATATATCCAACAGTTGCAGTTCCATATCCAGGCTACCGTGAATCAGATCAATCAACCTTGCAGCGATGAAATCACCACCTCCAAGGTGTGCAAGGGTTGAGTTTACCCGAATAGGCTCGCATTGCAAGGTTATCGCGTGAACTAGTGGTACAAAGTAAAGGAATAACATCATTCACCGTTATTTCACCATTCTAGTGGAGAAAAAGGTATGGCCATGGAAAACAACCAGGAGAAAGGGGAAGCCAACCGTTATATAGCTCCAAAGACGATGCACGTTGTTTCCCCTGTTTCCCTCCTTTACATATGCAAAGCTTGCGGATAAATTATTTGAACAAACTGTATATATACGGGGTTCTCATCAAGCGAAACCCGTTCACCTGCTGCACACTGCTCTCTTTCGCAGGCTGGTGTATGCACTAAATACCGGAAACTATACGGGATCGTTTCCCCGAGGCCGTTGCTTCCCATGTTTGTATCGAATGCTGATGAGATTGAACAGCCAAGTGTCAGTTCTGGTCCAACTTGTAGCTCACCAAGGTGTCAACCTTGTGACAGTTTGTATTAAAGCTCTTGAATCTCACTGATTCTCCGTTTTCAATCTCCCTTGCATCCGAGTCTACCCAGTCTTTCGACACAGGTGCGTCTGAGTCGGTGTAGACCAGGACGTTAAACGTGTAATCACTGGAGTTCAAGCAGGGTAGGAAAGTCACGGACGCTGTGATTTGCCTTATAATCGCCTGGATATCCTTCTGGACAGCGGCGGTGTCTGTTTCAGTTTGAGTGTCGCCACCGCTCGTGGTCTCCGCACTGTCCTCGATGTTGATGTTGAATTGCCACCTCTCAACGGTCTCTCCATCGTCCTTGTTTATAATGACCAGCACCAGCTTCGTGATCTTGTCGTGCGAGATCCAGCGGTAGATTTGTTTGATGATGTTCTTGATGTACTGTTTAACGTCGTCGTCAACGTTCACCAGAAGGTTCAGGCCATACTTTCGAACAGTCTGGAAATCTTCAACAGGGTATATTCCTCTTTGGTAGAGAATTGAATGGATCGAGTACTCGAAGAACTCCGCGATGAGCTGTGCAGATCCACGTAGTGATAGCTGAGAGCGTGTTGGAGGCATCGAAGCGTGGTGAATTGCTTGTAAGGGCCCAATATTCGTTGTGTTGTTTGTCTTTGTTTACCTTTCTCAAAACTAATTTTCACCGTGGACCTTTCCCAAAACATCAACAAACCACTCCGCCATCAACAACGAGACTGAACAACGACACACAAATCGACAAACCCTCGCAATGGTTAGTTCCATGTCACAATTCCTATCAACAATGGACCAGACTAACACCACAGACAGCACGGCATAAAGAGGTTCCACCTTTCAGAGGAGGCGAGACGGCAAAAGCTGGCCAAAGAGGAGCATACCATTAAGAACTACAGAGCACTGACAGAGAATGTGTTGACGCTCAAAGCCCAGGGCGTGTTCAACGATAGTGCCTTTAAGAAGACCACCGACATCTTGGATGTGAATCCTGAGTTCTACACGGTTTGGAACTATAGACGTGATATCATTGTGAATCATTATATGCAATCCTTGGGCGAGGAGGGTCTTGTTGATTTGTTTGATAAGGAGCTGCTGTATAACATGGCAAAGTTCCGTGAGTTTCCCAAAGTGTATTGGATATGGAACCATCGAACGTGGCTGCTGGAGAACCATCCGAGGGTAAACTGGGAAAATGAGTTGTTGCTTGTTGAGAAGATCCATAAGCTGGATCCTCGAAACTTCCACGGATGGACGTATAGACGATACATCATAAGCCACATGGAAAAGGATAAGGACCTGACATTACAAGAGTTTGAGTACACTACAAAGATGATCAATGCGAATTTCTCCAACTTCTCTGCCTTGCACAATAGAACGAAGCTGATTCCAAAGCTCTTTGAGAGAGGGCTGCTGATCAACACGACACACGCACAGTTCCTAACCAAAGAGTTGGAATACCTGCACAACGCCATGTATACGGATCCCGATGACCAAAGTGTGTTCATCTATCTGCGTTGGCTATTGACATCTGATATATTTGTACAAAACATTCCAGAGGAACAGTACATCGAATTCTTACAGCAAGAGTTGGAAACGGTCAAGGAGTTGAACCAGTTGGAGAAGGACGACGGCAAGGAAAACAGTTGGTGCCTACAAACTGTAGTTACGATAAATCAGTTGATCCAAGGCCAAACAGGCGAGGATAAGAGTGAAGAGATTACACAGTGCTTGAAGTTGTTAGTCGATGTTGATCCTTTGAGAAGGAATAGGTATATAGATTTGATGAAACGTTAATTAAACTGGAAGCACTCTTGCTCCAGAGAGTCTATCGATCGTCTATTGTGCGTGAGAAGGGTTTCGTTAGTACACGTCAATAAATCAAAATTGTAAAACCAAATGACAAAACTTACTGGTGCGATGTATGGGTTTGATAGTATCGGTCCGATGATTGGCATACTTCTGAGGAACGTGATAATAACTGCGAAGAAGTCTCCAAAGAGTTGCAGTATTCCGATGGCTTCAACGATGAATCCCACAAACGACCATTTCATCAAAATGAGGACAATCCCCAGTACAAAGAAGATTGTTCCCCGAATCTTTGTTGATCGTGTAAAGAACACAACGGTCTTTTGCGGACCAATGATCAGTACAACACCGATGACGAATAACAACTGGTGAGCGGAGGGCAGACGTTAGTACACACATAAAGCTTCAATTGGGCGATGAGGGTTGGCTATAATCACGTACATTGCCCAAGGCAAGAAGAGCAGAGTCAAAGAAGGTTAAGATTCCCAAGAGGAAAAAGAAAACACCCCCTGCTGTGAACCCAACACCATATTTTTGCACTTCAGACAACCAAACCATTGTTTTCTGCTACAATCCTGTGGGCGGTCTCGGCGTGATTCCTTATTAGGTACTGGTTGTTTTGATCTGGGAAAAGAGAGGAAGCAATGGGCCTGAAGGATTAATTAGCGAGCGATTCCCCGTTTGGGTCGAAAGACCATCGCGTCGAATGTTCGGATGTTCGCGGTGTCCAGGTGTAAGTGGTGTCCGGGTGTGGAAAGAGCCTTCGACCTATGCGGCAACGGCCCACACATACAGAGCGAGCACCAGGTGGAGATGAGAAACCCCATACACAGTGTGTTTCCAGTCTCGCACACGCTGCTGTGATGCCCTCCTTATAGCCGTGTGCATCCCAGAACACTCAATTGGATGTAAAGGAGCCTCCAGCGCAACGTAGCCCTGGTGGAGCAGGGAAGCGTCGATGATTACGCCAGAGAGAGCGACAAACAGAGAGAGGGTCCAGAGTCAGAGACCCGTTTACAATGGGACCCACTGCGACGCGGTGCTCGACCCTGCCTCACCAGTTCTTAGTCCAAAGAGCCTTTGATAGCATAAGACAGGAACCTCTGTTCATTGTTTGGCATCAAATGACAAAGAAACAGTAGATTGGACTGAAAGATAGGCGAAATACACTGAAAATGACACATGTGATTGGTAGCTTTGGTGGTAAAATTTACGCAAGTGGTGGGCAGCCCACAGAGAAAGGAAAATTTTCGTAGCGAGAGGCCGATGCGAAAAATTTACCAAGCCAGACAGGAACAATTACTCCCCCTCCTAGGGCGAAGAGGCCATAATTGAGGTTACAACTCACCTGTGAAGGATAGGAAATGTCTGATAAATTATCGTCATCTCTTGCAGACGTGTCTGATTTGGATATATCAGGGACAGCGAACATGTCATCTCCACAGAACTATGTTAACGGTGCCGGCTACTCAGCCACTGCGCAGTCATCGATTACGCACTCTCATGGGCATCACCACCATCCGTCAGCGCAGCGTCCAAAGAGAGTCACGGACTCTCCACTACAGACGAGACCTGCATCTCCGTACACGCTAAACCCTCCAATTGACTCTGACGGGTTATCATGGCCTAGTCTTGGAGCTCGCTCCCGTATCGAGGAGGATGAGACCCAGCTGGCTGCACGTGAGCAGAGAATCAGCGATGCCGTCAAGGTCATTCTCACAGAGCTAGGAGAAGATGTGACAAGAGAGGGCCTGCTGGAGACGCCTGAGAGATATGCCCGTGCAATGCTGTTCTTCACCAAGGGTTACGAGGATAACATCCGCGATGTCATCAAGAGAGCAGTGTTCGAGGAAGACCACGATGAGATGGTGATTGTTCGTGATATTGAGATCTTCTCCCTGTGTGAGCACCATCTGGTGCCCTTCTTCGGTAAGGTTCACATAGGCTACATCCCAAATAAGAAAGTGTTGGGATTATCCAAGCTGGCCAGATTGGCTGAGATGTACGCTAGAAGATTCCAAGTGCAGGAAAGATTGACGAAGCAGATCGCAATGGCCCTGAAAGAGATCCTGAAACCACAAGGTGTTGCGGTTGTCATAGAGGCAACTCACATGTGTATGGTTTCTCGTGGTGTTCAGAAATCGGGGTCATCAACGGTGACGAGCTGTATGCTTGGATGTTTCCGTGAAGCCCAGAAGACTAGGGAGGAGTTCTTGGGTCTCTTGGGTAAAAGATGAAAGACCGAGCGAACTCGCATAAGATAACGAAGGAAACGATTCAACCCACTCCTGATGTCTCTCCCTTTACCATTGAAACGAACTGAAACGAAACCACTATAAACCAACCTCTCAATGATACTTCAACAACGACAACTCTTCTATAAACTGTTCAACATCTTTACTCCCTTTATCTTTGTCTATTACATTTGTCACTTTTGTTTTGCATCTAAGTTACGACTTCAACTGGTTTGGCTGAAGCCTATGGGGGCACCTATTGCCCTTTTCTTATATATCACTTACGACTTACTCAAATGCGTGAAGAGGATTTCAACATCTATGTATATTAATCAAGAACTAATCTTACTTAAACATTGTATATTAGACCAATTTCATGGATGTGATAGTTAATGTACACTTTTATTTCTGTTCTTCATGCTCGGGTTGATACCACTCAGGCCTTGATCTTCTTGTGCTTGTTCTGCGTCTTTGGTGTTTTCCCACTAGCACCAATGGTGATGTTGACCTTTGGTGGTGTTGTGAATCCGAAACCTTTAGCAACTTTGACAAGATCTAACTTGTCAATTTGGTAAACTGTCTTCAGATGATGGGAGGCATAAGCCTGAAGATAAGATCTATAACCATCTTTGGCACTTTGGTGTAGCCAGTAGTTGGATGAAATCAACTTCTCCAATTGGGATTGGACATTGGCGATCTTATTCGTTGGGAATTCGTACTCGTTCAATGGAACCTTGGCAGCCTTCAAGTATCTCAAGAACCCTAGCTCATTTGGTGTCAAAAACATCAGCGACTTACCTTGTGCCTTTGTACCTCTTGCGGTACGACCGACACGATGAATATAGTCTCTTGGGTCATCAGGTGGATCGAATTGAATAATCCAATCAACAGATGGAATATCCAATCCACGGGCAGCAACATCTGTACAGATCAAGATACCCTGTTTGGCATTACAGAACTCGAAGAAAGTGTTGGTACGTTTCTGCTGTTTTTGTTTACCGTGAAGATCAAGCACTGGTAGGTCGATGTAGTTTAGAAGCTCAGCGTAGTACTTGACAGAGTTACATGATGATAAGAAAACAATGATTTTCTTCTTAGCGTTACGCTTCAAGAAGGAGAACAAGAGAAGGAAACGCTTATCAGAGTCACATACAACGTAACCTTGCTCCAATCTATCAGCTGTGGAAGCCTCATCTTTGTTCACAACATTGATAAAGAGTGGACCTGGTCTGAGGGAGATTCTAGCGAGATCTTCAACCTTAGTTGTCTGAGTGGCAGAGAACAACATACTTTGTCTGTTTTCACTTGGAAGGATTTTGATGATCTGTCTCATTTCCTCTTCGAAACCGATTTCCAAGATTCTATCAGCTTCATCGATCACCAGGGCTTTCAATCTGTTAAAGACAAAACCTTGGGTATTCTGCAAGTGATCCAACAATCTACCTGGGGTAGCAATCAACAAGTTAACACCCTTAACCAACTTCTCAGCCTCAGCACGTCTATTAGCACCACCAATAACAATACCCACAGTTTGAGTATGATGAGCCATCAACTCCCTCGCAACTTGGAAGATTTGGAGTGCCAATTCTCTTGTTGGAGACACCACAATGACACCAGTACCATTTCTTGGTTTGAATTTCAAAGAATGCAATAATTCAATAGCAGGAATCAAGAAGGCCAAAGTCTTACCAGAGCCTGTCTTTGCAGCACCCAAGACATCACGACCAGCAAGCAACGGAGGGATGGTTCTTGCCTGAACTGGAGTCATTTTTGTAAATCCCAGATCACTGATCGCCTTCAACGTACGTTCAGAGAGGTTATGGTCAACAAACTTATCACTAACAGGGTCAGACTCGTTGTACGCATTTGGTTGAGATGGCTCTTCGTCTTCGTCTTCTTCTTCTTCTTCTTCTTCTCCTTCTTCTTCTTCTCCATCATCTACTTCGTCATCTTCCTCTTCTTGTTGCTTTTCACGCTTGAGAGCTTTCTTACCCTTGTAATTCACATCCAACAAGTCAGCAATATCGTCAAACTGTTCATCTAACTCATCAACAAGTTTGTCAGTATCATCCTCTTCTTGCTCAGATTCCTCATGGACTCTCTTCTTGCCCTTCTTCAACTCAGAATGGGAGGACTTGTGTGAGCCCTTAGGCTTGGATCCTTTCTTGTGTAAAGTCTTTGCCATTTGTCCTAATAGTGGAAGACCGATAACAGAGATTTGGTATTCGTTCTAAAGTCTCTTTAAGAAGAGAGAACGAAAAGTTTTGAATGCGATGCCCTCTGTAGAAATTTTTTTTTGGCAGCGAAAATATCCATATTAGGAAAGAATAGAAGCAACGAAATTTTGTGTCGTGAAGTTTCGTTGCAGATTCCTATTGCAGACTTGTTTTCGCAAATCAGCATCCTTTATAGTCATTTCATACGACACTGTAGGAGTTTCATTAACACCGTCTTCGAATCCATACAATTGGACGTGTAGATGTGGTTTATTATCGCAGCTTATCTGTTTATTATGTTGCCACTGATTTCAATACTGAAGCACTGTAGTGAGAGATTTGCTTTAGCGGAGGCACTCTTGAACACTGAAGGCGAAGATTTATGGAAAGAGTCTGTACGTGGGTTCAACATGGCAACACTATTTCCTCATGTGAGCCTTTAAAGACACAAGAAGGCTAGAGGTTATTCACGCCATTGCCTTTCATTATAAAAAAATCTTCAAATAATGATGCCTTCACCACATGTGGCTGAGATATTGGTCTAAACACGAGTCACTTAGAATCCATCAGTGACTCTCAAGGTTATGGGAAGTCCTCACAGGATTCAATTGAGTAGGCACATTAGAGCTCTGTCCTGTTTCTCATACCAGGGAGATAGTTTGTGATGGGCGAGAGAGAGAGGACAGACTTCTGTCCTTTAATGATCTCATCTGGCTTTTAAGTTGATTTGTAAACTTTTACTGATACTATTGCTGCGCTTGTCCGTACCACCACTCAAAACCAATGTTTAGATCTGTTCGCTCTTGAAGAAACCAAAATGACAACGTTCTATTCTAATGGAAAATTCCTACTAGATTGGCTAAAATTGTTTTCAGAATCTCATATTGATCCGGGTTCTCCCACCAGACGTTTAAGAGCTCAGTAACATGGCGTACGATTACAACAGAACGCCCATTCATTTAAGATCGACTACTCACTGGTTAACTCTCCAACTTATCTTTGATAACAGTAGCTAATTGACACAGGACTTTGTAATATGTTCTATTATTATTTCGTCGTTGAGATATAACCGAATTTATGCGTTTTTTTGATCATACCTTACAAATCTATGGTTTATTAGATCTCAGGAATTGTTGATGTTTGCTTGCTCATGATTTGTAGATCTCTTAGTTAAAGTATTTGCCACAGTCTGGTACACCTTGGAGAAATTTGAAGGCCAGTTTGCTATTTTTATTAGTATCATTCTAATGGGAAACATGATACCTGAGTTCTATGGTTTTAATAACAAGTCACAAAGGAGCAATTACACCTCAAAACTAATTACATACGAGTACACGCCACGGATACAATTATTCAGCTATAAAAAGCGTTTATCGATGGGGATCATCCTCGTTGATATGCTAAGTGGAATGTGCCATACAATTTTCCGATCGGACTTAACCCCGGAAAAATTTCTGGAACATTCCGCTGCGGGCGGAGTTAAAGTTCTGGAAAATTCCATCAACTCTGCGCCAACCTTTCTAGCAAATTCTATGAAACCGATGACAAATGGCAAATACAACTATAAAACGCAGTGATGATCACGGAGAAGCTTGAAATGTCTCTTTGTTGAGATCATCACTATTCGCTACCAACTGTCAATCAGTATTACAAACACAATAACAATGCTTTCATTTGCCGCTGCACCAAGTTTCTTCTTTGAAGACAACTTGCTTACCCCACAGAGAACAAGAAGAGTTGCAACACCATCGAGACGTAACAATATCTACTGCTCTCATCCATGTTCTCACTCCGCTGATCCATTTGACTGTGTTTTCCGAATGCGGGATGCCTACGTTGCCCCACCAAGAGTTGAGGTCTTCAGTCGTGCATTGCAGACTGGTAATTCTTATCAAATCCAAGTGATGAAGAAGAATGACCCTTCAAACTCGTTTGACGATTATCAGATCCAATATAGATTCACCAATGCAGGTAATACCTTGATAAGTATTGGATCTAGAAGTGACTCATTTGACAAGACTTTCTCCTTCAAGACTGCTACCATTGATTTGGATGATGCAGAATGGAGAATCATCGATAACGTTTTACTTGTGAACATTCCAAAGAAGAAGCTCCAAACAGTTGTGCAGGTCAGAACTATAAGTCCAAAGAATTGTAATGTTTCCAAGACTCAGAACAAGAAGAGATCTGAACATCACAAGAAAAAGGTTATATCTGTGCCAATCACTCGTGGATTATACACAACTGAAACTTCTGATGTTTTCGAACGTGCCAAATCAGTTTTGCAGGATGAGCCAGTTCCTGAGAGAACACAAGCTGCGCCATCCAAAACTGTTTCTCAAACAGACTTGGAAGATGAAGAGCCTGTTACTTCCGAAGCAGAGTCTGCATCTGAGACAGAATCAACTGTCTCCGACACTGAATCAGAAGTTACAAAGTCAGAGCCAGTCCTCAAACAGCTTCCAAAACTCAAGAGAAAAGTTTCACTTGAGGAAGTTGAAGATGAGTCTTTCCAATGAATGTGACTACAGTACCAGTTTGAATGTACATTAGCAAGTCATGAAAATAACCCAATTTTAATGAACAATGATTTCTCATAATCAGCTAGTTGTAGGAACATCTAATCTCACACAATAATACAAGTATTCCATGTATGGTTCATGGAAAATGTCTGATCAACGATGGCAACGCTATCCAGTCTCTAATTTAAAAAAAAATTCCGGTACGGGGAATCGAACCCCGGGCTGGTCGGTGAGAGCGACCGATGTTAGCCACTACACCATGCCGGATTTTGTTGAAAACCGAAGATATACAGCCTAATCAGAGGTGGGCTTCGAAAAGGGAACCTTAACGGATCTTGAAGCTCACCAGTGATAAAATTACTACAATAAAACAGATGCATTGCCTATATACAGATCAAAACTCTCTATATGATCTTACATCAACCTTTGTTGAGCTTAGCACTCATTACCCGGAGCCTTCAGTTCGTATATTACAAAGTATGGTCGGAGCACTACCGTTGTGGCTTGCACTAGTGGTTCATGCAATCTTTGGTCATTATATGCTATTCTGTTTTAATCCTAAGTGATAGAAGAAGAGGAATTGCACATCTCCAGTGAGACGTCAGCTTTCGTGTGTAACTTGGTAAAGTCTGAACGCACAGATTCGTACGTAGTGTCCACAGTAAGTCTCGGCAAGAGGTCAGACGGAGGACTATTCAGGTCAATCAAGCCGGGACTCATGTACATTACACATAGTTACCAATATTTGAGCAAATTACAAGAGCAAAATTTACCCCATTTGGTTTATTCCCTTGCGATCTTCACAATGGAAAGTGCCACATCCTTTGTCTTGGAAAATATGTTTTAAAGCTGTAGAAGGACCTCCTCTTCATTACGCTACCTCAATTCCAACTCCATAGCTATAATGGTTAGTGTTACTTTACCTGACTTGGATTACGCTTATAACGCACTTGAGCCCTATATCTCTGGACAGATCAACGAGATACACCACAAAAAACACCATCAGACCTATGTCAATGGATATAACGCTGCCATTGCCAGTTTGACTGATGCTGAGGCTGCTGGTGACGTGCTGAAGGTCATTGAGTTACAACAAGCCATTAAATTCCACGGGGGTGGCTATAGAAACCACAACATCTTTTGGAAAAGTTTGGCACCTGTGTCTCAAGGTGGTGGTAAGTTCCCTACTGGGCCATTAGCAGATGCAGTTGAGAAGGAGTACGGAACGTTTGACCAATTAATCAGCCTGACAAACTCCAAACTAGCCAGTATCCAAGGCTCTGGATGGGCGTGGATTGTCAAGAACAAGGACAATGGCTCAATTGAAGTTGTAACTACTGCCAACCAGGATACTGTGGGTCCAGAGCTCATACCATTGATTGCAATTGATGCCTGGGAACACGCCTACTACTTACAATACCAAAACGTCAAGGCTGATTATTTCAAGGCCATCTGGCACGTGATTAACTGGGCTGAGGCTGAAAAGAGATACACTGCTTGAAACCTTCAAACGTATTATCGTGTCAAATCGTGCAAATCAATCCTCTGATTAGGTGGTCTTTAGTTTTATACAGTAATTAACGCTCCTTAACTATACGTTTCCTCTGTAGAGCTCATCTCATCTCATCGTATTTAAAAAACGTTTTCGCGATAGAGTTCACTATAATTTTTTACCCTGCTCATCGCTTCGAGAGAAGTTTTCTATGGACATAACTTGAGACGAATATACGCCATTGATTGCATAGAAAAAAGGCTTAATAATGGCTCCAATAAGAGGGAAGAAGAGATCTAATGGCACATCTATCGAAGTCGCCAATGTCTTAGGTGCTGGCACTTCCAAGCTGAAGAAGAAGATACGTGATATTGAAAGATTCATTACAAAGAAGAGAGATTCTCTTCCAGCTGATGTTCTGTTGGAGAATGAAAGGGCTCTCGAGACGCTCAAAGTGGAGTTGAAGAATGCCGAGAACGTACAGAGGGTCAAAAAACTGTCTAAGAAGTATCACATGATCAGATTCTTTGAAAAGAAGAAGGCCTTGAGAAGATACAAGAAGACTAAGAAGGAATACGACGAGTTGGTGAGTAGCGATGCTGAAAAGAAAGAGATCAAAAAATCGAGAAAGAAGTTGACACACGCAGAGACAGATCTCTTGTACGTGGTCAACTTCCCAAGAGATGTTAAATACGTTGCTCTGTTTCCTAATGAAGATGGTGATGAAGGGGAGCTTGACGATAACAAGAAGAGAGGTGCTCAGCAGACGAGCGAAATCAGAAACGCATTGAAGAAGGAGATTGAGCAAATGAATAAGACGAATACACTACCAATTTCATTAGAAGAGGTGGTGGAGGGCTCTGTTGTTGATAAAACTCCATTGGCCTCAAACTTCGAAACTACAAGAGTACAGGAACTGACAAAGGAAGAACAAGAGGAAGAGGAGGATGAACTTTTTGAGTAAGATACCTAAATAAACAGGTGTATGTCTATATTACTGTGATTAGCTTTAGACTCTGATATTCTGTAGAAATAGGACTTCACGGCTTGTTTTTCTTTCGAAGCAGAGTTTGTCACGAACTTCTTCTGCGATGACGAACTGTTTGATGCTCCAATCACCTTTACCGAAAACTTCTGGGACTTTATCAGCAATAGTTGGGAAAAGCGCCTTATATATAGGTATGTTATCTTGGATGTCCTTTCTGGTAACAGTAACAGTCTTTGAAACTTCTTGATAAGTGTCAAGAATAAAATCTGGGAAAAGGTTCTTCTCATTATACGCCTTTTTGTTACCACATCTGATGAGCCATAGGATAATGACTCTGTCCAAATCGTCAGTCTTGCTCAACTGCTCATATGATGTGATCCCAAAGATCAGGAGCAATGCGTTTGCAAATGCTTTGTCAGTTTTGAAGATAGTTTTGAACGATAACGGCTTGTACTCTTTCAACATTTGCTTCTCCAGAGAAGTACATTTCTCGTAACATAATTGGAAAAATTGCTTATGAGCGTTTCTGTAGATCTTTGTATTCTTAACAACCCTTGAATCAATAGAACCATCAACTTTAACAGGCTTCAACCCATCAAGTTTCTGTTGTAGGATACTAGAGAGATACTTCAAACCTTCAAGCTTATTTCTCAAAGTTATCACACTTTCAGATGAATTCTTCAGGAGGAAACAGAACAAAACAACAAGGGACTCCGGCAATGGGTTCTGCTTAGTTATTTCGAACGAGACTTCATGTCCTTGAATGTCAACCCCAAATTTTATTGCATTTTCAACCTCATCTTCTGGAATTCGCAATGAGATATTAGCCTTATCATCAGGATTATCCTCAAGGACAAAACCGTAGTTTAACAATAACTCCTCGTGGGTCTTTGGTCCGTAACTGTTGAAGACCTCGGATCCTTGCTCCAACACCTGCTTTGTCTTGAAGATGTACTGGTTATTCTCAAATTCCCATTTCACTTCAGCCTTTTGATTGTTATGGTTAAGAAGATCAAAGACAGGCAACAAGAATGCCTCATTGAGATCCTGTGCCTTCGAGGAATTCAGAATAAAAGGAAAAGCACGGGAGTTGAAGATGGCACACGACCATAGATAAGCAGGAAATGACATCCAACTTGTAGGATTGTTGAAATAAGCCGCAAAATGTTTTGGCTTTGAAGTCTTCAAAGTTGAATAAAATTCAATCTCTTCGGAATAAGTCGAAGGTCTTAACTTGGTGTCGAGTTTTTGAACCACAGAATACCATTCCTCTAAATGGTTCATAATGGCC
The DNA here is from genome assembly GCF_001661405.1 of Williopsis jadinii. Taxonomy (NCBI): domain Eukaryota; kingdom Fungi; phylum Ascomycota; class Saccharomycetes; order Phaffomycetales; family Wickerhamomycetaceae; genus Williopsis; species Williopsis jadinii. The sequence continues at coordinate 1,458,298 of NW_017963652.1, forward strand.
TTATCCACGGCAACATCAGCGTCAGTTCCTTTGAGCAGCTCTCTCTCAACTCCCCAAAAATATGGGCTTCTAGTTTCTTCAGAGGTTGGAAGAATGTCGAGATATGGTTTGAAGAAGCTCTTTAGATCCCGACCATTAACAGAAGTCTCTTCATCATGGAAACGAAGCTTTGCGAGAAGGAGTTGCGTGAGGGAATTTCTGTTTCCTTTCAATTGAATTCCAAGCGCATCAGAAGCCAAAACAGGCGTGATGGCAAGCACTTGTGGGACAGTGAAGAGCTCATCACCTTCAGGCGATGAGGTAGCAAAGCAGGAAATACCATCTGCTGTATCTCTGAATTCAAGTGAAGGAGAGATCTTGGCACCGTTGTCAGAAACCCATTTCAATAAAGAGACCAGTCTATCAGACATTGTCTTTTCAATAGATGATTATGCTGATTGAATCGAATAGTGAGACATAAATGATTTCGTTGATACGTTAGAGTGCAATCAAGCTTTTTTTCAATAATAGAAGTGTGCGCCAACCAAAGGTATGCAACTACTGCAACAACCGCAGCTTCCGAACAACAATTGCCTCTCGGTGGCCAAGTTGGTTTAAGGCGTCAGACTGTAATGTTAGAAAGTCATCTGAACATCGGGCGTTCGAATCGCCCCCGAGAGATTTTTTTTTAAACTTCTTGTTCAGCTCACGTGAGCATGGCTTCCTCTAGCTGTGATCGAAGCTCTGGCTGATAATGATAGGACGGGTTGTGATACTAGAAGCTTACAGTAAGTTACTCTAAAGCTTCGTTTCATCCGCAGTAAGATTCTTCATTTATTAGAGTCGACCAATCATTAGATGGTGCGTAATAATTGTCATACTATAACTGTAGATAGAGGGTACAGACAGTCCGTGATATGACCACCACAGTCTCACATTAACTGGATATCCTGTTGATACTGTATATCAAAGGCATCATTCACAGCCAATATACAGACAGCTTTGCCCTGTAGTTCTTTCGCGATGGATAATTCAGCATTGATGCAACCGTTACGATCACCCTTTGACATCATAGGCATTGCTCTTTTAAGAGTCAGAAGCTCACGTGTCGATCTTTCAAACAGTATGATAAACCACGATTCCTTTTGTGCCTTTGGGAAGCGGTGAAGAAGCATCTTGAAGTCCTTATTCACAGGAGAGTTTAGGTGTTTCAAATAAACATTTAAGCGATCTGGGTTCTTTTGCTCAATTGTGAACGAACAAATTGGAAGTTTGGACACTGTACGAATGAACTCTTTGCGATTTTCATCATCCACTCCTACTTTATGGGAGAAGTTCTCAAGTTTCTTTCCTTGATATGAGCCAAGTTCATTCAGAGTTGTTTGTTTCTTCGAGCTCTTCTCTCCCAGAGAAGAGAGTTCAGTGCTGATACCATCAGGATTGTATTCTTCTTTTCTCTTCAACTGAGCACCAGGAAGGGCCGTAACTGTATCATCATCAAACCAACAACCTTGCTTAACACATTGCATCAATTTAATGAACATCAAAACAGTGTCCAAGTATCCCATCTCGCTCGCAACGTCGATATATGCCTGAAGAATACGAAGTGCTTGATCCAAAACAGTGACCGTGTCTTGGGAATAATCGGCAATAGGTAAATCTGCGCGTGACATATATGCCTGTAACAGCAAATAAGTCTTGATATGAGGATCCCAGATAGGTCTGTCAACAAGATCATCGGCCGGATATCTCAGTTGTTGTGACATTTCCATATTCATTATTTCTTCTCCGTGACGTGTAGGCAATTCATTGTACTCCGTGGCTTCAGACATGAAACGTAGACATTCACGGAATGTGCTGTCCTTCGACACCTGGGCCACAAGATTACGGATCGTCTTGTGAGACATATAATAGTATGATGAGATGATCAAGTAAGGTGTAGCTTCTAAGGAGTTTTCACCAGCAATAACACAGCTAGATTCAACCAAGTTGTTAATAGCAGTATCAATGATTTTTGAGAGATACAAGCTGACACCTGCAGTGGTTGTATCTTCAATCCCGTAGTACGTTGGATTGTTATGTGCCCTTCTAAACAAGAAAGTCCACGTCAAAAAGTCTAGAGCTTCTTGCCTTGACTTGATAGTACCAGCAGCAATTTCAGCACCAACGTGGTCATCTAAAACCTTGTGCAAACTGGATTCCACAGGAAAGCCAACATTGAGGAAATGCTTGTAAAACATCTTTTTGGACTCCTTCGTGTACACGATAGCGATACCACTAGTATCATAAGCTGGACGACCAGCACGACCCATCATTTGGAGGATGTCAGTCAAATCCATATCTCTGTAGGCTTCAATCTTTGCATCGAAAAATTGTGTACCCTTGATAATCACAAGATGAGCTGGTAAGTTAACACCCCAAGCTAAGGTACTTGTAGCCACAAGTATCTGAATCTTATTCTCTTGAAACAGCTTATGAGATATCTTTCTGTCACTATCTACAAGACCAGCATGATGCAAGCCTATACCAAACTGAAGTGCAAGACGCAACGTTTCATCTTTCACATTCTCGAGGTAGCCGTTTAGCTCATCCTCACCCATCTTGAGGAAGCGACGAGGATTCTCTTCCATACCACATAGATGAATTAGATCCAAAGCTGTCAGTCTTGTTTGTCTTCTCGAAGCGACAAATATCAGGACAGGTTTATCAGGCGAATGTGCCTTGATAGCCATGAATGCCGGCTTATTCATAGTTTTCATCAAGGGGCAGAATGCCAGATTATCCTGGAAGCCATCAATGTACATCTCCAAGGGAACAGGACGAACAGACTGTGGGAAATTAAACAGACCTTGTTTCACACCAAGCCATCCTGCCATATCGAATGCATTTGAAACAGCAGTGGAAAGACCAAGGAGTCTAATAGGCTTCTTAGTTTGAGATTCAATGTAACGCATACGACTGACAATCATCTCTAAGATAGGACCACGGTCAGATGCCAACAAATGGATTTCATCCATAATAACGAGCGACACTTTTTGAACAAATTTTCTGGTTTGCCAATTACGGGAGATACCATCAAATTTCTCTGGTGTTGTGATAATAATGGAAGCATCACGAACTTCATTAGCAGCAGGTATATTATCACCAGTCAACTCCACGACTCTATGACCCGTTTTCGGAGTCAGTCTTTCCCTCCAGTCATCCACTCTTTCACGAACAAGCGCTTTCATTGGAGCAATGTATACAATTTTTGAACCAGGGAATTCATTAAATGCGTGCCAGATAGCAAGCTCTGCAACCACCGTCTTACCAGAACCAGTTGGCGATCCAACAAACACAGAGTCATTCGTATTATACAACGTGTGGAATGTCATGGTTTGCATCGCATTGAAGTAGCGGAACTTTGGCGAGTAAATTCCCTCAGTTTCTGCGTTGTGAAGCGCAGTTATTGGTAATGGGTTCAATCTGAGTAATTTTGTTTGAAGTGTCTCGTTATGAGGTCTGATCAGATGTTGGAAAGAGATGCTGTGGATTGTTTCAGAACCCAACCAAGTATCAGATATCACACGAATTACAATTTGAGGAGGCAAAGGATCAGCCAAAGGAATCATAAAGTCCATTTCATGTGGCGATTTCATCTGCCTGCGACCTAAAATGAACTTCTCAAAGTGTAGAATTTCTGATTTGTTAGATTCCTCAACCAATACCCAAAAGAATTCAGCATTTCCGTGGAATTTCTCCGACCAAGCGAAGTCAGGTTGTAAATTCACATGTACTCTCATCACATTCTTCGTAATTGGGAATACTTCAGCATCCACCAAGATGGTTGGTAGCCTTCCTATCAGATTGTAAAGAGTAGAACCCATTTTGGTGTTATGGACCAGATCCCCCAACTCTTTTGGTTCCAGCTCACGCAGATCATCTATCGAGGGATTCTTTGATTCAATTACTCTCATAATTTGCTGAGGTAAGTCAAACTGTTTCAAAGGATGCTCATAAGGCCAAAGTCGTCTTTCGATAGCCTTGCAGATAGAAAGCATAACTTTGGCGTATGTTCCCCAACGTCTGTGAAGACCAATGAGAAACAGTGCTCGACAAATTCTGATCGAATTCTGTGCGACGTAATTGGTATCTGAAAATAGAGCAGAATCCTTAACATGAGCTCGTGAGATGTACGATTGAAGTAAAACATTTGTTTTACCAGGAGCTGATTCAATTTCTGCTCCAATTTGACATGGCGACTTTTCTTCAAGGAGCTTTGCAAGTTCAGTAGCCTCTTCTTGTCTGAATTTGATGGCGTCGAATTCACTGCACATGGATATCATAGATAGAACATCTGCCTCAGTTGCTCTTGGGTTACATATTTGATTGAATATCTCAATACTGTCATTCAACAAATAAAAGTCAGATGCAATTCTTCCGAGGTCTTTCGGAATGAAGTGTAAAGATCTCTCATCAAATATAATCATCTGTAAAGAATGAAGACGGCGAGCTGCTGTTGTGATCATTTTGGTTCTTCTTCCAAACAGCTGAGGATCGTCATTCAACTCTTTCCAGTCAATTCCATATGCAAAAGGGTTTTGTTTCATACGCACAAACATATATGTATAACCCAGCCACTTGACTCCTTCATCAACATTTGTGACAGTTCCTAACGATATTTCAGCATTCAAATTGTCAACGAGCTTATCACTTAACTTGGATTCAATAGGGTGTTGAGACGTTAGTAATCTGACATATTCGTCCAATCTGTCTTTGGTTGTGCATAAGATACCAGTACCATATTTTTCATATTGTGGTCTACCAGCACGACCAAAGATTTGAATCACGTCAGATATACCAAGATCAGTAAAGCCACCTTTCTTAGAATCATACACCTGGGTTCCTTTCACAATCACAACAGCTGCGGGCAAATTAACACCCCAAGCTAATGTTGCAGTACAGCACAACACCTTAATAGCACCAGCTGCAAACATCTTTTCCGTTAGATTACGATCAGCTCTCAACATACCGGCATGATGACATCCGAAACCGGTTTCAAAAGTCTCCCGAAGGTCTTTATTGTGATTCTTAGACATCTCACGTTTGAATCTCTCGAATTGATCACTCTCAGAACAGTCAAATAATGATGTCTCATTGAAGTCCCGTGCCATGCGGGCAAATGTCTGTGCAGTTTTCACAGTGTCCTTTCTTGAATGGACAAATACCATGACCTGTGCTCCATTTCTGAGCTCCTCAACAAGCTTTTCGTAGGCAACCTTATCGATATTTTCTCTTGCTTGTTTCGAGCCACTCTTACCAACAACACCAAGAAGTTCTTGCTTCAGTGGGATTGGTCTGAACGATTGGTCAAAGAAGAACATACCAATTTGCCTATTAACACCTAAGAAATCAGCCACGTCGACGAAATTTGGTAAAGTTGCAGATAGACCAACAACCCTAATCATTGACTGAGTACTTTCAACTTGACGAAGGGTACGAGCCACAAGGGTCTCGATAACTGAACCACGCTCTTCATGAAGCAAATGGACCTCGTCAATGATCAATAGTTGGACCTTATTGACCAACTCGTTATCACCGTTACCTTTACGAGTAACAACATCCCACTTCTCTGGTGTCGTCACAATAATCTGGGTTGCAAGGATCTCTGCTTTAGTAAGTTGCATATCACCAGTAAGCTCTCTGACTTGTATACCGAGCCATTGTAACTTTTTTTGAAACTTCTCGACAATCTCAGCAGCGAGGGCCTTCAATGGTGCAACGTACACGATCTTAAATTCACCATAGTCGATGTCTATAGTGTCTTCTGTCTCTGTTGTAAACTGGGAAATGGTATGAAGAATGGCCAGAAGTGCCACATCTGTTTTACCAGCACCTGTTGGAGCACAGACCAGCATATTTTCGTTAGTGTTGTAGGCAACAGGGTAAACCAAGGATTGCATTCTATTCAACGAAGAATAACCCTTAAAAGTCCCCTGACAGAGTGCATCGAGGTCAGATATCATAACTGGAACTTCATTCAGATTTCTGAGTCTTTTCTTCTGTTGGATCGGTATAAGAATTTCATCGTAGAGCTCAGTCTGTCTTCTCTCTGTTCCCATTGGCAGAGCAAACTTCTGTCCATTGAAAGCCAACATATTTCCCCCATCAAAAGCTTTGAACACGTTCGGGTACTTTGGTTGAGAATAGTATGGTTCAGAGGTGTCATTGGTTTTGACTTTTGGTTTATTCACCTGTTGTCGTATCTCTTCCTCAGTGAAGAACTGTCTGCGTGGTTTCTCCTGTTTTTGTTTCGACATATCAATGAGGAAGAGTTCCTTCTCAGTCACAAGCCTTGATATGAGATCGAATTCATCGAAACCAAGCATATCAAAGAGCAATGACTGTAAATTGTCATCCGACGATTCACTAGAGAGGATCGAGACAATAGAGTCCAGCAGTTCTTGAGCTGTCATATCGTTTCTTTTGGAGGCAATACGCTCACATTCTTTCGTTAACTGATCGTACAGACCATAGTCCACCATATCAGAGTCATCGGAAAAGTCTTCTTCATATTCAATATCCCCAAATCTCGTCAACACACTTAGGTCAATCCGTGTGTTATCTTGATCAACTTTCGGAACTGGTAACTGCAGAGGTTCCTGATCCAGCGATTCCAGTGCCTCACGCACTGTTTCCATCGCTCTCATGAAAGATCCCAATGAGCTCACAGAGTATTGTATGGACATGATGCACAATGAAGATACTCTTTTATCCCCTTTCAATGGAAGCCAGTTGTTGTTACTTTAAGTTGAATGCAAAGTTTGAAAAGCGCAAATCTATACAATCTCCGAGGGCCAAACATCACCGGATTTTAAGCCTATATACTTCAGAGTGACGATCTACGTATTGCTGGATCAAAGATGATCAAGAGATGAAAAATGACAGTATTAAGAGAGTGGATTCGTTAAATAATCAGAACTGTGGTATGGCTTTGCTGGTTAAGACTTTCCTGGCCGATGCGTTTCTTGTCAACGTAGGTAAAGCAGCACTGATGTTGGTCATTCTCTCACCAGATTTCCAGCCATCGAAATCAATCAAAGCTTGCATGCACCCCCATTCAGTGATCTTGTTGAGAAGCCAGTCCAGGTTCACTGGCTTTGTCAGATAATCGTTGCAACCTGCAGCCAATGCCTCTTGTTTATCTTGTTTTAAGTTACTTGCCGTGAGAGCGACAATAATCACAGGTGATCTAAAGACATTGAGATCCAAGTTATCTTCAGGCTTCTTTGGAGGTAGGTTTAGTATATCAGAAGTTGAAAACACACCGATGTGATTCATCTTTTCCAATCTTCGAATCTCTTTCGTGGCATCAATACCGGACATGACAGGAAGTTGGATATCCATGAGCACCAAGTGAAAGCCACCGTTTCTCCATTTATCTATAGCTTCTTGGCCATTCTTCGCAACATCATAATGTATTCTATGTCTCCGTAAATGTGCAGATAAGATCCTGAGGTTAATCAAATTATCCTCCACTATGAGAACATTAACACTAGGCAACACCTTTGCCATTGTGCTAGTTCCATTGCCAATCTTCGAGCTTGGTGAGGCTGTCCTTTGTACAGCTCCTGAGGGAGCTGTTTTGTGAATGTTGAATCTCTCATGAATCCCATCTGTCGGCGACGATGACGTGTCTGGCGAGACAGATAAGCCACGGTTTTGAGCACCACCAGTCATCAGTCCTGCTGAGCTGTTCGATCTATTAGTCTTTGCATTTGATGGCATCAATAGGACAGCTGAAGCATGTTCTGCAGGGTTAGACATTGATCTCCTGTGTAGCGATGATGGTGTTGTGGATCTGAGTGGCTGGCCTGACGATACTGATTTCATACGTCTTTGAAACTGTGTGTTTGAGAAATCCTCCTCTTTCCCCTCCTGAATAGTTTCATTTGACAGACTTTTCCTATGGGAGTTTCCTGGATAAGGAACGGAGCCCATAGTGGGTTGCTGTCCCTGCTGAAATTGTGACGTTGTAGGTGTTGTTTGAGCCGATTGTCCAGCCTCTGGTGGTTGGATGACGGGTGTCTCAACAATGAATGCGTTTTCAATACCCATCCCTGTTGGGTAATATGTATCAACAATGCTCCAGACTGAACGATCAGGCTCTAACGGAGGCATTGCGGTCAGAGATGCGGCAGGTGATACCGATCTTGCATTGTATTCAGAAGAAGGTACCCTTGGTGGTATGAGCGACGACTTGCTCGCTGAAATAGGTATGGGCGATAGTGGCGAGTTGAACGACGAAGGAGAAGTTGACATGTACGGTGCACTGATCGATGGGCCTGGTGGTTTCCGTTGAGTCGCAGATACTGGCATTGGGTTGTACACTGAGGAAACGAGTGCCGGTTCAAGTTTGATGACAATATCAGACGGATCAACCCATTTGGCCAAGGACATCGGATATTTCCCAATAATCATGGTCTTCAGGTCATCAACAAGGGTGTCCTGTTTGACGTACAGAGAGGTGGCAACACCATCTGGGCGTTTGACCCAGATTCTTCTCGTTGCGTCCCTGGAAGAGGTGTTGATGCTGGGCACCTGAGGGGAAGTCCCAGGCTTCATGTTCTGGTTCTTGGAAGGAGAGATGTACTTTGGCTGTTTATGCATCTGCTGGGGTCCTTACCGATAAATCAAGCGATGGGATGACTTCCACCTCCGCAGTGTAACACAATGTGGATCTTTCAAAACGAGTAGTAGCTATCTATTCCCAGGCCTTAGCAATGGAAATGAACACACACAGGATTTCCCCCCCAAAAAAAGCCGAGAAAAATCTAAAGATCAAAAGGTTGGAAACAAAAAGAATGAGAACAACGTCTAAGAACGAGGCTCGTAGAGTTCAAGTTGAAGATATATTCGGTACAATGTTGTTTATCTTGGAGTTGTCAAGTGATGTTTCAGAAGAATATGTCTGCCTCCTCTGTAATCGCTAATCAAATGACGGGTAACTTTACCAGAAAAACCAAAAAACATACACAAAAACCACAGAAACGCAGAGCGAAAACGAAAACCCGCCAAAAAACACTTGTTGGCAGGAAGAAATGCTTAGTCAGCGCTTAGTCATCCGATATTGTGTTTTTTCATGCATCTTGTGGACGTTCCAATGCATCTTTTATGGGTGTGGTAGAATTCTGTGATTTCTTTCCTTTCGCTTTCACCATCGAGAGTTGTATACGAGGACACACGCTGTGAAAGAGACAATGGCTAAGAAGGGAGGAGAGAATTCCAAGAAAGCAGCTGGTAATGCCAGAAAGGCGGAGGCTGCAAACAAGAAGAGAGCAGAGGAACAAGCCAAGCTGGACGCAGCTGAAGACTCCCAATGGGCGGAGGGTGCTAAGAAGGGCAACAAGAAGAAAGAGGAAGCTGCAGCTAAGAAGGCTGAGGACGCCAGAAAGAAGGCAGAAAGAGAGGCGCTTTTGAAAGAGGAGGAGGACTCCCTGCCTTCGAAGGCATCAGGTAAAGGTAGAGGTGCTGCTAAAGTTGCCGCTAAGAGAGCTGGCAAGATTGATGACTTCCTCAACGATTTGCCAACGTCTTCTGAAATCTCCGCTTCTGGTATTGACAGTGCGTTGGAGGCATTGACCTTGACCCATAAGGGTGGTGCTGTGAGTGACAAGGACATTGATAGACACCCAGAGAGAAGATTCAAAGCCGCATTGGCCGCCTACGAGGAGAGAAGAGTCCCAGAGATGAGAAAGGAGAACCCAGGTCTCAGACTGCAACAAGTGAAGCAGCTCGTCTTCAAGGAGTTTGAGAAATCACCAGAGAATCCTTTCAACCAGGCTACAAACATCAACTACAACTCCACCAAGGCCGACGTGGATCACTTGAAGAAGGAGATCAAGAAGCACAGAGAGGACAAGTACGTCAAGAACTGAGCTTGATTGCGTTGTTTAATGAATTGTAATGAAAGAAAGCATACTTCTTGGGTTTAATTGCCAAATATTTACACCCTGTTGAGTCTTTTGTAGTTGTCGCAAGACTGTGTGATTTGCCTTCCCCTTCGTTCTTCCTTTTTTCGCGAATTTGCATTCTGCTGTTGTTGTTTCCACGATTTTGCCACACACCGGAAAAGTTGAACAAAACATCACCATCGTAAACATACAATAAACACACAGAGCGGTTCCGAAGTTTTCACTGTGCTTGTTTGAAACCGAAGAAAAGATGCCTCCAAAAGCCGATTGGGATAAGTATGTTGCTCCGTTAGAGGATGAAAGCAAACCAGAAGAGAAGATTGTGCCGCTGAGTGAAGGCGATATCCAGGTGTTGCGTACATATGTAAGTGATAGCCATTGTTCAGTATTATCACCAGGAGAGCCCATAGAGAGATGCTACATCTACTGGACCCCCCGAGTAATACTCTCACAACTGTACGAATACTAACGTATCCTTTTACATAGGGAGTTGCACCATACGCGAAGAAGATTAAAGAAGTTGAACAGGATATCAAAACCATTGAGGCAAAGATCAAGGAGAAAGTTGGTGTTAAGGAGAGTAACACAGGTCTTGCTCCACCACACTTGTGGGATGTGATGGCAGATAAGCAAAACATGGAGTCACAGCCTTTGCAGGTGGCCAGATGTACGAAGATCATCAAAAGTGATGAAGGTGAAGACAAATCCAAATATGTGATCAACATTAAACAGATTGCGAAGTTTGTCGTGGCATTGGGTCAAAACGTGTCACCAACAGATATTGAAGAAGCGATGAGGGTTGGTGTTGATCGTACAAAGTATGAAATCCAATTGCCATTACCACCAAAGATTGATCCAAGTGTGACGATGATGACAGTGGAGGAGAAACCAGACGTGACGTACAGCGACATCGGTGGGTGCAAAGATCAAATTGAAAAACTGAGAGAAGTTGTTGAACTTCCTCTACTGTCACCAGAAAGATTTGTCAAGTTGGGTATTGACCCTCCAAAGGGTATATTGTTGTACGGCCCACCAGGTACCGGTAAGACGTTATGTGCTCGTGCCGTTGCTAACAGAACAGACGCGACTTTCATCAGAGTTATCGGGTCAGAGCTTGTACAGAAATACGTCGGTGAAGGTGCTCGTATGGTTCGTGAGTTATTTGAAATGGCGAGAACGAAAAAGGCTTGTATTATCTTTTTTGACGAAGTGGACGCCATTGGAGGTGCCCGTGTCGATGATGGTGCAGGTGGCGACAACGAAGTGCAGAGAACCATGTTGGAATTGATCACGCAATTAGATGGTTTCGATCCTAGAGGTAACATCAAAGTTATGTTTGCTACAAATAGACCAAACACATTGGACCCTGCATTGTTAAGACCTGGAAGAATTGACAGAAAAGTTGAATTCTCGTTGCCGGACCTTGAAGGACGTGCCAACATCTTTAGAATTCATTCAAAGGCTATGTCTGTCGAGAGAGATATTAGATGGGAATTGATTGCCAGATTGTGTCCAAACGCCACGGGTGCAGAGTTGAGATCTGTGTGTACTGAAGCAGGTATGTTCGCTATCAGAGAGAGAAGAAAAGTTGCTACAGAAAAGGATTTCCTCAAGGCCGTTGAGAAGGTCATCAAGGGTAACTTGAAGTTCAGTTCCACAAGTCGTTACATGCAATACAATTAAAGAAAATGAAACTGTCAATTTGTCCCCTTGTTTTTGTTATGATCACACACTTTATACGTAGCGTTTTAATCCCACCAGCTAACACAGCCCATACCATCTGTTTGACAACTCCCCAAGATTGCGTAACTTGGACCCCTTTCTTCCTGTTCTTGTTGTTCATCGTCTTCAAGATTTGGTCCCTTTGGCTTCACGTTAACAAAGATCTCCTCTTCAACACGGAATCGTATCATTTCGTTAATATCAAGATATAACTTTGTACCATCTGCATCCCAAATCCATGCATTGTCGTTTAATGAGTATTCTGAGCCTTCAAACAGTAGGGACTTCGGTATGAAGACGTCATTAAAGAACTCCATTTTAACCTTGATTCCTTCAGGTGTACATTTCTCTATCCAACCAGTAAGGATTTCACCTACAAAAGGTCTGAAGACAACGACACGGACCTCACATTTGATGAAGCTGGCACCATCACCTGGTTTCAACAAGCCATCATCAACTTTGACAAGATCCCACACCGCTATGACAAGTCCCAAATTGTTCACAACTTTGTTGGAGTACTTTCTGTTAAGCTCGGATATGATAGCCTTCTTAGCCTTTCTGTGGAACTGATCTGGTGGAATTCGTATAAGATCGGAAAGACGTGATAGCACAAACATCGTTACAAATGGTTTCAGAGCCCAGACACAGGTTATCGAGCTTGAGAAGACAAGAAAAAGTTTTATGGCTTGTGTTGTTCGATGAGATGAAGTTCATGTTACAAGTTTTCAGTGTTGCTCCTACCGACCAACCCAGGCTCTCGAAATGCTGAAGATGAGCTCTCCATGCCTTCTCAGCAGGTTTTGTTAAAGGGGAAGGAGGTCATTAGGTCATCAAGAGGGTACACATGCTTGTTGATAGTGTACAATAGAAACAAACCAACTGTTTTCACTAGCTCTTCAATTGTTTTCATCTTTACTGCCGTTTGAATAGACCCATCTCATCATCTCGTTTGTGAAAAGACTGGCACAGAAGGGTAATCAAAAATGTCTGTTAAAGTAGCTGTGGTTGGATGTGCACATGGTGAGCTTGATGCGATATACACAAGGATAAACACCTTACCAGATGATATGAGACCAGAACTATTAATTATTTGTGGTGATTTCCAAGCCTTGAGATCTAAGGCTGATTTCACATCCATATCTATGCCCGAGAAGTATAAGAGACTCGGTGATTTCCATCGCTATTACGAAGGTACAGAGGTCACACCTGTACTTACGATATTTATTGGAGGGAACCATGAATGTGGTGATTTGCTTGCCCAGCTGCCTCATGGAGGGTGGGTTGCACCAAAGATCTGGTACATGGGAACCAATGGTGTTGTTTGGTATAAAGGGCTTCGAATTGGTGGTGTTTCTGGAATATTCAAAGCGTTTGATTTTTACAAGAAAAGATACGAAACAGCTCCTCTTGATGGAAAATCTGTGCGAAGCTTCTATCATACAAGATTCGAAGATATCTTCAAGATGTTTCTGCTGCGTGATTTGAACATGAACTGTTTTATAACGCATGATTGGCCCGAGGGCATAGCCCATTATGGGGATCTTGACAGACTGCTGAGGAGGAAACCCTTTTTAAAAGGAGATATAGAGAAGGGCGAGTTGGGAAACCCTTACTACATGGTACTTTTAAAGCGACTGATGCCGAATTGGTGGTTTAGTGCCCATTTACACGTCAAGTTCGAAGCACTCGTTAAACACGAAACCAAGAGGAAACTCAGTAGTGATGCCAGAGAGGTTAAGAGGGTGCATACTAGCAATGGAAATGGGATTGGTCTCCAAGCAATGAACCAGGACGAGATTGACTTGGACCTTGGAGATGAGCAACCAAAAAATGAAGATGAAATCGACTTAGAGCTTGACCAGCAGCCTCAGAACCAGGATGAGATAGATTTAGGACTTGACGATCAGTTAAACGACAAAGAGGTCGTATCGGAAGTTGCAGATGAAGACTTGGAAACCACAACGAGCGAAGACAAGCTCTACGCAAAGGGGTTCTCGCAGACGAATTTCCTCGCATTGTCCAAACCGCTACCAAACCATCCCTTCTTCCAAATCGTGGATGTCCCAGTAACAAACAACCACATCTCCTCAGAATCAGATAAGCTGTACTACGACAACGAATTTCTACAAATCACCCACTGGTTCGAGCGCTTCAAGAAGACGCAGGGCTACCGGTCCATGCAAATGGATCAGCTCTCGAAACCGAGTGTCCTGGAACAACTGTCCAAAGAGATCAACAACGCAGGCTTCAAGCTGAAACACGACTTAACCGTGTGGGATAACTTTGAACCAACTCTGGCAAACCCGGCCGAGCAGACGTCCCAGTTCATCAAGAGGTTTATGTAAAACTGCAAGAAACGCCCATCACAACGACGCACGCTCTCTGCCACTACGTACATCAGTTGTAGACATGAATTAGAACTCTACCCTCACGTCTCTGAAGGCGTTTGAGTGTCCGTTATACGCGCTCGTCCAGTGCCCGGGGGTGAGCACCGCAAGGAAACCCGGACACCAACATTAGCAATTCTCACGACGCTATTGGCTGAAGGGAGCGTATCCATGCGCCGTGAACGCCCGGGGGGACATGACCGAGATGGCGCCCGAAGGTGTTGCGTGTACCGGAAAAGAGGCTCTTTTTTCTTTCTCCCCAGGCGCCAGTTAGAGGTTGAGAGTTTTTCATTGTACTGTTGATTCCTTCTCCTTCACTTGTTACTCTCTTCTGTTGTCAGTCCAACGTCCTCATCGACTTTTACATAACGGATACTCGATTCAGAGGTTAATTGACAATGCTCTCTCTGCGTCATTCATCTAAGCGTGCTCTTCGTGCTGCTGCTGCCACGAACAAGAGAACACAGCTTTCTTTCTCCACATCAGCTGTTGCTAAGCTCGCCCACAGTGTCGGTGGTGACATCAAAGGTGAGAACGCGGCTCGTGGTGTGGCGGACAACTACCACATCATCGACCACGAGTACGACTGTTTGGTGATTGGTGCTGGTGGTGCTGGTTTGCGTGCTGCGTTTGGTTTGGCCAATGCTGGTTACAAGACTGCTTGTATCTCCAAGCTTTTCCCAACCAGATCGCACACTGTTGCTGCTCAAGGTGGTATCAACGCCGCTCTTGGTAACATGCACAAGGATGACTGGCACTGGCACATGTATGACACCGTCAAGGGTTCTGACTGGCTCGGTGACCAAGATGCTATCCACTACATGACCAGAGAGGCTCCACAATCCATCATTGAGTTGGAGCACTACGGTGTCCCATTCTCAAGAACCGAGGAGGGAAGAATCTACCAAAGAGCCTTCGGTGGTCAATCTAAGGAGTACGGTAAGGGTGGTCAAGCCTACAGAACATGTGCTGTTGCTGACAGAACCGGTCACGCCTTGTTGCATTCTCTTTACGGTCAAGCCTTGAGACACAACACACACTTCTTCATCGAGTTCTTCGCTTTGGACTTGTTGATGGACAACGGCGAGTGTGTCGGTGTTATGGCTTACAACCAAGAAGATGGTACTTTGCACAGATTCAGAGCTCACAAGACTGTTATTGCTACTGGTGGTTACGGTCGTGCCTACTTCTCTTGTACTTCTGCCCACACATGTACTGGTGATGGTTTCGCCATGGTGTCCCGTGCTGGTTTGCCATTGCAAGATTTGGAGTTCATTCAATTCCACCCATCTGGTATCTACGGTTCCGGTTGTTTGATCACAGAAGGTGCTCGTGGTGAAGGTGGTTTCTTGATCAACTCTGAGGGTGAACGTTTCATGGAACGTTACGCTCCACATGCGAAGGATTTGGCTTGTAGAGATGTTGTTTCCAGAGCTATTACCATGGAGATCAGAGCTGGCCGTGGTGTTGGTCCAGAGAAGGATCACATGTCATTGCAATTGTCCCATCTTCCAGCTGAAGTGTTGAAGGAGCGTCTTCCAGGTATCTCTGAGACCGCTGCTATCTTTGCTGGTGTTGATATTACAAAGGAGCCAATTCCAATTTTGCCAACTGTTCACTACAACATGGGTGGTATCCCAACTAAGTGGAATGGTGAAGTTTTGACCCTTGACGAGGAAGGAAAGGACAAGGTTGTTCCAGGTTTGTTGGCCTGTGGTGAAGCTGCCTGTGTTTCCGTTCACGGTGCCAACAGATTGGGTGCTAACTCCCTTTTGGATTTGGTTGTCTTTGGTCGTGCTGTTGCCTTGACTATTGCTGACACTTTGCAACCAGGTTTGCCACACAAGCCACTTCCAGCCGATTTGGGTAAGGAGAGTATTGCTAACTTGGACAAGCTTAGAAACGCTAGCGGTCCAAGACCAACTGCTGACATTCGTCTTGCTATGCAAAAGACCATGCAAAAGGATGTTTCTGTCTTCAGAACTCAAGAATCTTTGGAGGATGGTGTTAGAGGTATCACAGCTGTTGATAAGACCTTCCCAGAGGTTGGTACATCAGACCGTTCTATGATTTGGAACTCTGACTTGGTTGAGACTTTGGAATTGCAAAACCTTTTGACCTGTGCTGTTCAAACTGCTGAATCTGCTGTTGCCAGAAAGGAGTCTCGTGGTGCTCACGCCAGAGAGGATTATCCAGAGAGAGATGATGTTAACTGGATGAAGCACTCTCTTTCATGGCAAAAGGAGAACGGTGCTGACGTCG
Source organism: Williopsis jadinii (assembly GCF_001661405.1). Lineage (NCBI taxonomy): Eukaryota > Fungi > Ascomycota > Saccharomycetes > Phaffomycetales > Wickerhamomycetaceae > Williopsis > Williopsis jadinii. The sequence goes on from NW_017963652.1 coordinate 1,474,601, forward strand.
AGTTGAACTACAGAGCAGTCATCAGCCATACCCTTGATGAGAATGAGTGTAAGTCTGTTCCACCAGCTGTCAGAGCTTATTGAAGTAGGTTAATGTTTCAGTCAATCTATATCTACTTACACATACTGGAGGATTGAAGCGGAGCTTGGAGAAGTGGGAGGAAAAGAATCATTAGGGGGTTCTCATCATGCATTTTGTTAATTGGATTATTTGTTTTTACTTTTTTTATGTGTTTCAATATTTCTTCTGATGGAGACGCTTGTTCTACCGTCTAGTTGTGAAACAGCAATGGTATTTCTCTTGTTGATATGTTTATAATCAACTGAAAACACGTATATACGGAAAAAGGGAGATGGATCTGTTTGTAGATATCAGATTTTGGTCGATGATTTGTCCGGTATGGAGAACGACTGGTCTTCAATCACGGCTTTATACGCTTCTCCAACCTTTGCATGGAGATCAGTAGCTTGCATTGCCCTTCCAACTTGGTTAAATGCCAATCTCGCAGCGTATCTTGTCACACAACTTGCTCCAAAGCATGCCAACACGGGTATCTGATTCTTTGTTATTTCCCCCTGAGGATGGCTCCAAAGCCCTTGAGAATAAGCGTCACCCCATGCCAGTAAGGTGGCAATGTTACCTGTTAGAGTATCACCTTGACCACCTGCACGACGGTTTGAGCCCTGCAACGAACTCTTGATCAAAATGTCCCCGTTAACGATGACATCCTCACTCCCCTTTCTCATGACTGTGACACCCAGCTTTTTGGCCACGAGCCTTGTTTCCTCTTCCAGGTCATCGTGCTCGACACCCAAGGCCTTTGCCAATCTCTTAAACTCCACGATGTTGGGGGTTAGAACAGCGCGGTCATAGCCCTGTATGATCTCTGGCTTTTGACATATGAGAAACAGAGCGTCGGCATCGAGCACAACTGCGGTGTTCTTCTCCCTCAGGTACGCAATGATCTTCTCCACAGTCGATAACATCAACTCGTCTCTCCCCAAGCCGGGGCCCAGAACAACAACATGGATGCGGTCCAGCAGTCCGTGCACCTTTGGCAGCACTTTCGTATCCACCCAGTTGTTTGCATCCTCACCTACAGGGACGTTATCCGACTCGTACAGGTAGGGATGGACCATGAGGTTGGGAGAGTACGACTTGATCACAGCGGCAGCCTGCTTCTCGCACACCACATGTGACAAGTCAGCTCCAAACACAGCTGCAGCGTGTGCAGAGAAGTAGGGGGCACCGGTGTAGTCCTCACAGCCACCTATAACGGCAATTCTACCGGCTTTGATACAGAAGGCGTCAGTACTAATGACACACACACACACGCTCACCAGCAACAAAACACAGGTATGGGGTAAACTCACCTTGGCCCTTGTAGAAGCCCGGGGAAAGCGGCGGAACCAACTTCCTCACCAATTGGAGCAGTTCGTTTGCGCTTTTATTCATCTCTTACTCTCTCTCTCTGTCTCGCTGTGGAGTTGTTCCCGATGGCTACGAACCAAGACGTCTTAGCCTGTGAGTTTCTGTGCCGGGGAGAGGCAAAGGGGAAGGAGAAGCGGGAGCGGGCAGAGATTGTGTCTGCTGCTCGGCCCAGAGAAGCGAGCTCAGGTCCACTGCTCCCCTTTCGGATCCACAGTTTTTCTCGCCGTGCTCCAACCAGGCGTGGGCCGCATGTGCTTGGTAAGCTGACGAATCGAAGATTGAAATTATGAGTGCTGTGCTTTGTTTCTTCTTAAACTCACCCTTTTTCGCTTCTCTCTTTCCAATTGATTCACCTCGAGAAGAATACACCATGTCTCTTATCTCCAGATTGACCTCTAGCAAGTTTATTGTTCCAGTTGCCGTTGGCACCGCCGCTGTTGCCGCAACATTGGCGTTCTCCACGTTGAGACCGCTTGCCAACGAGCCAGCGGCCGCTTTCAAAGGCGACGACCAGTGGATTGACTTGAAGGTGAGTTTCCCCCCGTTCAGCATTTGCTGCTTGCGTACCAATTGAGCTTTGTACTAACTGGGACTCGTCCGCTGTTCCTTAGCTCATCAAGTACGAGGACCTTTCTCATGACAGCAGAAAGTTCACCTTTGCGCTCCCATCGGAGGATGTCAAGTCTGGTTTGGTGACGGCGTCTATTCTCCTTGCCAAGTACGTTACGCCAAAGGGCAGCAACGTTGTGAGACCATACACCCCTGTTTCTGACCCAGAACAGACCGGCACCATTGAGTTTGTCATCAAGAAGTACCCAACTGGTAAGTTTGGTAACCACATCTTTGGCTTGAAGGAGAACGACACAGTCTCCTTCAAGGGCCCAATTATCAAGTGGAAGTGGACTCCAAACCAATTCAAGAGCGTCACTTTGATTGGCGGTGGTTCCGGTATCACCCCATTGTACCAGCTCTTGCACCAAATCACCAAGGACCCACAGGAGAAGACAAAGGTGAATTTGGTTTACGGCTCCAAGACCGCTGAGGACACCTTGTTGAAGAAGGAGATCGACGAGATCGCCGCAAAGTTCCCAGACCGTGTCAACGTGACCTACTTCCTCGACGAGGCCTCTCCAAGCGCTCCAAACGCACAGGTTGGCTACATCACAAAGGAGTGGTTGGCAAAGAACATCCCAGGCCCAAGTGCCGACCACCACGTTTACGTGTGTGGTCCACCACCTTTGTACGAGGCCATCTCCGGTAACAAGGTGTCTCCATCCGACCAAGGTGAGGTCACAGGTGCCTTGAAGGAGTTGGGCTTCACCAAGGAGGAGGTGTTCAAGTTCTAAGTGTGATGTTGTTTAAAATATAAAGCTGGAGCGAGAGAGCCGGGCAAAGGGCCAGGCAGAGAGCCAGGCAGAGTCAAGGACGTACACTATATACATTCAATACACATTCCATACACATTCCTCACACATTCCACACATGCTCTTAAATTACACAGCTTAAGACTTGCTATCAATGCCTTCTCCTAACCCTCAAAGTGCCCTTGTTTATACGACATACGCAACTCGTCGTAAAATTACATCATTCGCCCTCAGGCTGTGCTGTCGCTTCCCTGGCTTTTTGTATGGGTGTAATTTGTGACGTGACACATGGCGTAGCGTTGCGGGCTGTTTATATAAAGGCGAACAACGTCCCCCCTGAGTTGCCGACATTGTTTCGGATCAATTGCGAACTTTCCCCCTGTTTCCCCTGTTTTCGACCGTATCGAAGCCAGATATTTAGGTAAACAGCTAGTGACAATGCCAGAGACTGTTGAATCACTCACAGAGCAGCTTAAGGAGCTCGCACTCCTTGTGAAGAAGCAAAATGAGGTTATCAGCAAGACCGGAGAACAGGTGTTAACTTTACAGGTTGAGAACACCAAGACCAGGGTTGGCCATTTTGGCTCCAAGCCTAGTGCCAAACGGTCTCCTTCAATCGACACGAGCGATTTCGCCACTAACGAAGACTTGGTGCAATTGGTTGGCGAGTTGCAAGGCCAGCTGGATGTCCTGGAGGAGCGTAGCATCAGAAGATTGATCAACTCTAAGAAGACTGGGAACGAGTTGTTGGCTCCACTGTTGAACCAGGATGGTGAGGAGCCGCCAGTGGAGCTGTTCCCAGGCACATTGGCAGAGTTCAAGGACCTGAGCGATGAGGATCTCGTGAAGCTTGCTAGATTCTATGAACTGCTCCCACCAACTGCTGCTGAGAGAGCAAAGTTTGAGGAGTTTGTCGAGACTGAAAACGCTGCTGAAGTTGAGACTGTTGAAGTGAAGCCTTCTGACTTCTCCTCCGAGGACCTCATTGACGCCTATGACAAACTATCAAGATTCTTGGGATTGACCTTTAGAAGAGGCGAGGATGCCTGGTAATGTCTTGTATATGCATGATGTATTGTTTGTCTAATTTCTAATGACTTTAACCTCAATTTGATGCTGTGTGATACGCTCTAAAGCCATCGGTGGTTTACAACAGTTCTGTAGAAGTAAAAGAAGATAGTGTTGTCTAATTATTGTTATGTTGTCTGTTGAAGAAACGGCCAAACTTGTGTAGGTTTTCCCCCAATTTGTTGACACTGGCTTCACCGTTACTTGCAAACTCTTTGAAACCATCTTTCGTCTTTAACAAGTTTTCGAGCTTTGGTGAGCTTGGTAAATCAGGTGAGATAGACATGATCTTCGTGTTCAATAACCCAGTGGAAGATGGAACGACTGTTGTCCCGGATTCAACAACAAGTTTGGCAAGAACAGGCGAGGAATCTATTAGATTGTCATGTGCCTTCATATGGATCTTGAACAAGTCAATGTATCTTGTTTGCCGGTCTTTATCAGATATTCCTTTCAATTCCAACACCTTTATAAAGTTTGCAACCGAACGATCCCCAATCAAATAGAAATAGTTCGTTACAAGTCCCTCTTGAGGTGCGTCCTGGGTTAAAAGTACTTTTAATATGATTTCCAGCTTACCAGTTATCTTCTCAGCGTGCTTTTGATATTGTGAGGAAGGCTTATAATCCGGACCTGCACATGTGGTCAATTTCAAGAAAGTTTCCTTCAATACACTGAGATCCAGCAGCATCTGCTCAGCAGCGATAACTGGGATGGGCTTCGTCTTGACAATGTTCAGCAGGAATTGGTTCACAGTGGATTCAACAATCTTATCGCAAAGGTTTCTAACGTAGAGGTCCCTGGAAAGAGTTGGTAGTATCTTTTCACAGTTGTTCAGCAGCACATCCCGCAAACTGGCAATGTATCGACTTTGGTCACCGACATCTTCCATGTGGGCCCAGTTTGTATTGGCCATCTCCCTCCAAGAGAATGCGCTTTCAGTTTCGATTTTCTGTACCAGGATGTTCAACGATCTGTTGATTAGCCTCATGAATGAATCGTTGGCAGCATCAAAGTTTATACGTTGCTTATACTCATTGTCGACGAGTTCTGTAAGCTTTTCTTGTAATTGATTCATCGTGGTATGACAATAGTCTGCTGTGTTGATCACCAACGTGATATATGGGATGGCATCATCAGTTATTTGACTTGCTGGAAGAGTTGGTCTAAGCACTTTGTTGGCGTACTCTAAGGACCATTTCTGGAAAAGCTTTGACAGATCGTACAATGGCCCGCCGGTGGAAAGGTTCGAGCACTGAGTCAACAAGTGTCTATAGGCCCTGAATAGATCCGCAGATGAAGGGATGACGTTTGCATGGTTTTGAGAATCGGGTGGCAGCTTAGGTTGTGAGAGAAACTCCATAAACTTCGAGCTGAGGAAGGAGTTTTGATGATCAACCCACAGATTCAAGAACGGTTCAAATGCTGCGGAAACTTTGTGTGTAAAGACACCATCTGTTGGGATTGGAGTGTTGAAATTTGCAACTGACGAGTTGGCTGAATCATCATTAGATCTTCTAAATTTGTTGTTCAAGAACTTTTCAAAATCAAGAGCCTGCTGTAGTGAGTTGAGCAACATATCAACATCAGTGGTCTTACCGTTCTGTGACAAGATCTGCTTGATACCATCACGGGTATGCTCACAGAATCTGTTTGAAAGTTCTTCTTCAACTTTCCAGCTTTCAGGGAATAATGGCGCAAACAATTCTTCATAGTTCTTGAGAACCCTCTTGAAGAACAGGAATCTTCTCTGTAAGTTATCCAGCGAGCCAGCTTCATCAGTACTAACGAATATTGTCTTGATTTCTCTCAATTGATGATTACAAAACCAGTTGAGCAATTTGTCATGGTACTCTTGTCCCAACGTGTCCATTATCCGACAAGCACTACGTAACTCAGATTCTGCAACGGGGTCTTTGTTCGTCAATGTCAGCTCAAAATCCTTCAGCACCTGATCTGCTAGCCTCACCTCTAATGCATTGACACTCTTTGTCAATTTTGCAACACTGTCGATACTTTTGTAGCTCTTGAAGTGGTCAACCAATTCTCCGACAGCACCGAGAAGAGGCTCAGCCTCCGTATATCGCTTCTCATCGATCAAAGACCCGAGTTGCTCATCTGCGATGATCATCATCTGCAATCTCTTCAAAACAGTCATGCTCAGAACGAGGTTCTTCTTAGCATCATCCAACTTCTTAATACCCGAGGTCATGCTAGTGATCACCGCTTGTGTGTTCGCTGATAGCTTCCTGTTTTCCGAAATCTCACTGATGATCAGCTCCAGGTCCTTCTTCGCCTCACTGGATTGGAATTGGCCATCGGACTTCAAATATTCCTCGTATTCCGCCTCATTGACGGCGAGCTGTGAATCAAGGTGCAGTTTATAACCGTTGACGTAGTTGATCTGTGTGCTTAACGACTCCACCGATACCGGCTCATTAAGCAAATTCCTGAGATCTTCCTTGACATCGTAGTCAGCGAGACTCAATCTCTCAGACATTGGGCCGTTCTTTCTCCTTTAAACGTGCCTGTTGTCACTCACTCCAAGCAGCTCTGCCCTGTGACGGGTGAAGTTGTACGCTTCTTCCCGTTGTTGTTGAAGCAACTGGCCCGGTTGGCACATTTCACATTTGTGGTGTCCAGATGAATTACATAAGCAATATGTCGCCCAATTCCGAGGAGCAGTGCACGTGATGTACCTACCGGGTCTCGTTGGTGACGAGCGGTGGAAAAAAAAAGCACAAACAACAACAAACAAAGCTCTTCTCGAAGGCGAAAGCGCTGGCTGGATCAAATTCGACTTTGGGACGTGTCTTTCAGTTTGTTGTTGAGGGTTCAGGATGTCACTTCGTCTACCACAAGCTCCTAACGCTGGCCTGTTCAAGCAGGGGTACCAGACCTATTCTAACGCGGACGGTGCCGTACAGAAGAACATCCAGGCTTGTAGAGAGATCACAAAGTTGGTCCTCACCTCTATTGGACCATGTGGAAGAAATAAGATCATTGTGAACCATTTGCAGAAGGTGTTCATTACAAATGATGCTGCTACTATGCTGCGTGAACTTGACGTTGTTCATCCGGCTGTGAAGCTGCTTATCATGGCCTCACAGCAGCAGGAGATGGAGATGGGAGATGGTACCAACTTGGTGCTCGTCCTTGCTGGTGAGTTCCTCAACGTTGCTGAGAAGTTGTTGACACTTGGGCTGAAGCCAACCGAGATCATCCAGGGATATCAATTGGCTAGCAAGTTTGCGCTGGAAACTTTGGAGAAGCTGTCCGTGAGTTCCAGTACTGTTGAAACCAAACAGGACATCCAGAAGGTGATCAAACCTGTCATTGGTTCCAAGCAGTATGGCTCAGAAGACTTCATCTCTGGTCTGGTTTCCGAAGCTATCTTGAACGTTATGCCAAAGAATCCAAAGGCGTTTAACGTGGATGGTGTCAGAGTGGTGAAGATCATGGGTGGTTCTCTCTATAACAGTGAGGTTATCAAAGGTATGGTATTCCCAAGAGAGCCTGAAGGCCATTTGAAGAACTTGAAGGAACCTAGTAAAGTTGTCGTTTTTACTTGTCCAGTTGATATCTCACAGACCGAGACTAAAGGTACAGTCCTATTGCACAACGCTAGTGAGATGTTGGATTTCTCTAAAGGCGAAGAGGCTCAAGTTGATCAAATAGTCAAAGAGATTGCTGATGCCGGTGTTAAAGTTGTTGTTGCTGGCTCCGGAGTTGGCGAGCTTGCGCAACATTACTTGGATCGTTATGGGATTTTGACTTTGAAAGTCCCATCCAAGTTCGATCTCAGAAGAGTTTGTAGAGTATGTGGTGCCACCCCACTGCCACGTCTCGGTGCCCCAACACCAGAAGAAGTTGGTACCGTTGACATTATCGAAACAAAGGAAATCGGTGGCGACAGAGTCACCATCTTTAGACAAGAGAATGAAGTTACCAGAACTTCAACGATTGTTATCAGGGGCGCAACAAAGAATAATTTGGATGATATAGAAAGAGCTATTGATGATGGTGTGGCTGCCATCAAGGGACTCACACAGGACAACAGATTGCTTCCAGGTGCAGGTGCTATTGAAGCCGAATTGGTGAACAGAATCACCCAGTACGGTGAAAAGACTCCCGGGCTTCTTCAATTAGCTATCAAGCAATACGCCAACGCCTTCGAGGTTATACCTAGAGTGCTTGCGGAAACAGCAGGCTTGGACTCAGCTGAGGTCTTACCAAGGCTATACGCTAAGCATAGCACACCAGAGGGCCTCTCATTCGGTGTAGATATCGACGGCGAATCTTCCAATGGTGTCAAAGACATCACTGCCGAGGGTATCTATGACCTGCTCGCTTCAAAGAAGTTCGCTATCGCTGCTGCTACAGAAGCTGCAAACACTGTCTTGTCTGTAGACCAAATCATCATGGCAAAGAGAGCTGGTGGACCTCAAGTTCCAAAGCAACCAAGACCGGGCAATTGGGATCAAGCTGACTAGTTGGGAGGTTGTAAGAGAAAATACACACGTGTCCTAGTACATTTCTTTCTCATAATTAGTAGCACACACTGTGTAGAGAGCTAGCAGTAGGAGCGCAGTGTATAGCTGTGTGTCCCGTAACAGGTGATGCCCTGCACCTCTGAAATTTTTTTTTCTTTTCTCTTATTTGCATACACTTTAGCTGTCTTTTCTCTTTTTTATATATATACCACTGGTATTAGAGAGCTCATTGTTATCCAATGGGAAAAGTGAGAGGCAGAAGAGCTCAGAAGAGCCAGGACAAGCACGAGGGCGGTTTTGAGCCCGAGTTGAAGGTCTTTGATGAACCAGTTCAACAAGCCGCTGGCGAAAACGCATCTCATAGTGAGCCAAACACGTTCTTTGGTTTGGTAGACTCTTCAGAGCTGGACTATTTCAAGCAGGCTGAATCTACTCTGAATGCCAATGCGTTTGAGAATGATGACGATAGGGCTGGTTTCGTCACGAGTGTGTTGGAGGAAGCGAAAGGTAAGGAGCTGAAGCTTGTCACTAATCAGATTTGCTCCAAGTTGATGGAGAGACTCATTTTGAATGCCACTGATGAGCAATTGAAGCAGATATTTAAGTCATTTGATGGTCATTTTGTGTCTCTGATCCACCAGAAGTACTCATCACACTGTGTTGAGACATTGCTTGTTCGTACTGCTGCCTTGGTGGAGAAGGAACTTCTAAACCCATTCCCACAGGCAGATATGGGTGATGACTACATCTCCATGGAAAATCTCTTTCTGTTCTTCCTAAGTGAAGTTAGACCATTTGTGAAGGAAATGATTGTACATCAGTACGCCTCTCACACCTTGAGACTGATAATCTTGATCCTTGCTGGTAGTGAGTTGCCTTCAACAACAATGGCTAACTCAACACTCCGTTCTAAAAAGAGTAAGATTGCAAGAAAAATGATTGTGATTGTCGATAACGAGGATTTTAACAGATCATTCCAAATACCTTCATCGTTCAAAAGTGAGCTGAAACATTTGATTGATACTTTGAAGGCTTCGATGGATAGAAGAGCTGCAAGGGAATTTGCGATCCATAAGATTGCCTCACCGGTGCTGCAATTGTTAATTCAAGTTGAAGGTTTGGTGGACAGAGATAGACCTTTTTGGCACTTGGTATTCTTGAAGGACAACGAAGAGAAGGATCCACAAGAAGAGGGGTTCATGGAGTACGTTCTTTCCGATGCCGTTGGTTCACATTTCTTCGAAAATGCCATTAAGAACCAAAGAGTAAAATATGTTGAAAGGTTGTACAAGCTCTACATCTCCAATAGGGTCTTGAAGTTGGCCAAGAGAGACACCACAGGAAGTTACGTTATCCAATCACTTTTGAAGAAGTTGAAACAGAACGAAGCCAGACAAATGCTCAATGAACTGATCCCTGAGATGAGTATGTTGATGAACTCAAACTTAGAGATGGGGCAGTCCATAATTGATGCTTCTGCGCTTCATCATGACTACAAAAGAGCACAAATCATTGAAGAATTGGCAAAGAAGTACACACCGAAGGAGAATGAAAGTGACATATTGGAGTCTGTTCTTCAATTAAGTGGTTCAACTTTGGGAAACACACGTGATGATTGGCCAACAGCAGAGGAGAGAAGAAGATCACTGTTCTTGGAGAAGCTCATCGACTTCGATCCACGATTCCTGAAACTGACTGTTGACAATCTCCTGTCATTGCCAAAGGAGAGATTGATCCAAATGTGCTTTCACGGTGTGTTCTCCCATGTTGTCGAAAACGTTCTCAAACCCGAACTAGATATTATATACAGACGTCGCCTATTGAACCAGTTCCAGGGAGAGATTGTCAACATGGCGTGTAACTCTTATGCATCTCACATTGTGGATAGACTTTGGAGTTTCACATTGAAACTGAACATGTACAAGGAGAGAATCGCCAAAGAACTCGTGGATCAAAAGGAGAAAGTGAAAGAGAGTATATATGGTCGTCTTGTCTGGAAGAACTGGAAGATGGAACTCTACATGAGAAAGAGACACGATTGGAATTTTGCCATAAAGGAAGAAGAGTTTGAAAAGTTCCCACCAAAGGCCCCAGTCACGGAAGAAACTACAGATAAGGCTGAGAGTAAGAAGAGAAAAGATAACCTCCAGCTATCATCACACACTCCAGAAACTAAGAAGCAGAAGATCAGAGGCCGTAACCGTAAATAGGTACAATAATAACAACAGAACAATCTGCATTGATTAACATCTCATAAAGAAGAGTTCGTTAGTGCTTATCGGATTCAAGCTAAGGGTCTGATTACGTAATCCTCTGTTATCGACTAAAAACCCATACACCTCAAAAAATATGTTGATCGGTTGATGCAGTACTGCTTAGATTACCGAATCTGTTTACAAGGGGGTTGAGCTCATCTTCAAAGGGCTTGGGAGTGATAGAAAGGGTACCTTATTATGAGAGCAAGTACCGCGCGCCGAAGCTCGTCATCTTCTATCAAGTTCAGTGCCATAAATCAACCACTGTTGCCTGACAATGGAGGATACTATGGATCTATAAGGTCAAAGAAGAAAGTGAGACGTCCCTTCTTGTCAGCAATAACCGATGAAGACAATGTAGACGATGAGGATCGATTAGATTTAGAAGGATACGATGCCTCTGTCGACACCACATGGGAAGAGCCAGAAGTCTCAGTTACAACGGAAGTGCAAGAAATTGCAAAGGCATCATTACCACTTTCAGTGACGTTTTTCTTCGAATATCTGCTGGCTATGAACTCGCTGTTCTTTATTGGGCATCTGGGCTCAGCTGAACTTGCTTCAGCATCCCTCGCGGTGATGACTTTCAATATCACAGGTATGGCAATGTTTGAAGGAATGTCGAGCTGCTTGGATACCTTCTGCTCTCAGGCGTATGGTGCCAAAAAGTTCTTCAAAGTTGGAATATACGCTCAGAGATGCACAGTAATGATTATGACGCTATCCATACCAGTATTATTGTGCTGGTGGCATTCAGGATATTTGCTCTCTTTTATAGTTCCAGAGAGGGAACTCCTCCAGTATACTCAGGATTACATGAGAATTCTCTGCGCTGGAGCTCCTGGCCTCATCATATTTGAAACTACAAAGAGATATCTCCAAGCACAGGAGATTTTCCATGCTTCTACTTACGTTTTGTTCTTCTGCCTACCAATGAACTTATTCCTCAATTACTTCCTCATTAACAACATTGGGTTCATTGGTGCCCCAATTGCAGTGATTGTGACGTATTGGTTTATGGCCTCTTTTCTGATTCTCTACATCATCTTCGTGGATGGAATGGCTTGTTGGAATGGTTTCACGATTCGTGCTTTCAAACATTGGAAGCGTATGCTGCATCTGGCTGTCCCAGGGTTTGTGATGATAGAATCGGAATACCTTTCTTTTGAAATTCTTACAGTTATGGCATCTTACTTTGGTACGGAATCTTTAGCAGCACAGAGTATTATTTCTAATGTGGGATCTCTTACTTATCAATTGCCATTTGCAGTTGGATGTGCGATATCCACACGTGTTGCCATATACATTGGATCAGGGTCCATGAGCTCCTCGAAAGTTTCAGTTAGAATCTCGTTCTTTGTTGCTGCTGCTGTTGGGCTCTTCACTTGCATGGTGATTATAATATTCAGAGGACCTCTAACAAGACTATTCAGCAGTGATGAAGAAGTGATTGAAAAATCTATTCAAAATATGCCTATTTTGGCTGTGAATCAACTTACAGATACGTTTAATATCATAGCTGCTGCTGTTCTAAGGGCTCAAGGAAGACAAAAGGGTGGATCTATACTCAACGTCATATCATACTACGTTATCGCATTACCACTTTCTTATATCTTGGCTTTTAGGTATGGATTTGAAATCAGTGGATTGTGGATAGGTCTTGGTGTTGGTATCACAGTTCTTGCCATTGGTGAAGTGTTGATGGTTGTGCACAGTAAATGGCCGCAAATCATTAGGGCAGCACAGGATACACAGGAGGAAGAAGAACTCATCATCGAGGATGATAGCAGTACAGCATGTAGTTCTCTCAGATCTTTTGAAGAAGAATAAAGGTTATAGATGTGCACATTACCTAATAAACACCTTCATTAATATCAACCTATTGAATTTAAAAACTTTAGCCAAACACTTTCAAGTCATCATTCTTCAACTCTTCATCTTCGTCTTCAGACTCGCTCTGGTCACTGTGTTCAGCAAAATCTACTCGTTGCCCTAACAAACCTGCAAAGAATTCATCAATCTGGTTGTTATCCCAAGCAAAGTTTCCCTTTGGAACTTCGTAGTTTTGAATAGGCTCTTGTACGGTAAATTTGAGCTTTCTTCCCTTTGAGGCCTTCGTATCCACGTTTCTTTTCACTTTAGTCTTTGTTATAACGAGACCAGAAGTAGGATTTGATTCTGAGATCTTCTTATCAACCAGGTCGTTAAGCAAAACCCTATAGAAATCCTCATCATCAAACACGTCGGCATCTTCCTTAAGTGATCTATCTATCTGTGTTTGATCTTCTTCCGCTTCTTCAGCAATGCGACCAAGTGGGGTCACATTACGTCTGTTTAATCTGGTTCTCTTTATCAGCCTATCCATATCAACGAGGTTCACTTCCACCTGTTGTGCAGCACTTTGATTGAGTGCTTTGAACTTTGATGTATTGAGGGCCTGAGCACCTGATGCAGACTGAACTTTATGAGACCATTTGACAAGCGTATTGTTTCTATATATCTCGAGTACTTTATCGAGTCTTTCTGTCTCCGAAACAAAATCACTGAATGATCTCTTCTTTGGTTTGAAACTGACATTTTCCTTTGTAGCTTTCACTTTGTTATAGTTTGCAGCTCTGAAAGACAGCAGTGTATTCAGAAGTGAAGAGAGAGAGTTTTCAGCATCTTCAACAAGAGATGATGTTTCTTCATCAGCAAATTCCTCGAAAGCTTCGTTCGTTAGAGGCAGTGAGTTTGCATTGGACAAAGCCTTCTGTATCTTGATTCTTGAATCGATGATTTTATCAAATGTTTTTTGTTGAGAGATAACAGCATAACCTTTCAGTGCTTCCGTTTGATTAGAAGATGATAGTCTGTTAATGATCTGTTTGCGTTCATTGGCCATCATTTCTTTCAATTTCAATCTCTTGGAATCAGCTGTGCTTTCTTCATGGTCCGACTCATCAAAGCTGTCCTCAGACTCCTGCTCGACGTCTTCATCAGATCCGTCATCGGAACCTTCAACTGATTCATTACCACCATTTTCTGAATCAGACTGGTTCAATAATTCTGACTCCTCGGATACTTCATCGTCATCACCATCATCATCATCATCTTCCTCCTCTCCTCCATCAGAACTATCGTCTTCTACCTCGGATTCCTCAAAAATGTCCTTTCTAGAGCTGGTTTTTCCTTTATATTTGGAGTCAACCAAGTGAATGCCATTCTGTCTCAGTTTGCTCTTACCAACATTCACGTAGTGCTCGCTTCTAAGGGCATCGTCATCTGCTCCATCATTATCTTCAGAGTCTGAACCCGAATGATGGTCGAAGACGCCTCTTTCAGAATCTTCAATATCAAAGTCTGGAATTTCTGGCTTTGAAAGTTCCTCAATCTGCTGAGCCAATGTCTTCTTAGCCATTGCCTTTGATCGTTTACTGTATGCCTCGACAATGCCTTTCGCAAATCTCTCTCTTTATAAGATTGTAGAGCTACTTTATGAATCAAAAATTTTTCAAGAGCTCATCGGCTTCAGTTTTGTTATGCGCCGCACTGCCAAAAGGCATTACGGTTGAATAGTAAAATGTAAACAAAGAAAGCTCTGTCGTTATTTTTGTTAGAGCATTTAACGCGTAAACAATATCAGCAATAACCAGAGCAAGAATAACAGCAATAAAAACCCGCGTTTGATCCCTTGTGTATTAGACCATTGGGTTGCTTTCTGGATTGTCGTTAATGTAAGTGAACCTGAATGACTGGAAATCTTCTGATCTGACGTGCTAACACATTACGCGAAGAATGGAGGAAACGCCGCCATCAAAGGTTATACCAACCACGTCGTTTGTTAGCTATCTCTTCAACCTCTGCAAAGCGTTGCAGGGTGCTCAGAGCGAAGATATCGGCAATTTTCATACGGAAGACGTGACAGAAACGGTTACTGAATTTGTGAATCAATCATTAGCGGCTTCTCTGTTCATTTCCAAGTTAGACGATGGCTCATGGTGCGTTGGTGCCACTTTGGAAGCTGTCCACGGTAGGCCAGTCTCCACATTGGTGGTGGTTAAGGAAAAGGGTGCTATTGTGGAATCAAAACCACTTCAGAGTCAAGTACAGGTGCTCAATCTGCCATCCACAGGCTCATCTTTTGAAACACTGAACTCTCTCATTAGCGTTGGTGTGGGGTCGTTTTTTACCGGTGTGACTTTGAATAACACCACAGATATGGTAGCCACCACCAAGAAGAAGATAAACGAACTGGCACTATCTTTCCAGAGCTTGAATCATATGGTCGGTGTCTTGGACCTGAATCTTACTATGCACCCGATTATAAAGGAGGCTGTGGCTAATGGTGCAAGTGTTGATAACTATACCGAATTCATACCAGAGGCAGTCCTGACAGATTCATCTTTCCTGAATAGTATACAAGCAATCGTTAATGACTGGGTGAAATCTATCCAAGCTGTAACTCGGATGGAGAGAGATGTTTCTGATGGCTCTGCATTAGACGAGGCAAATTTTTGGCTAACGATGGAGTCGTCTCTTGCTTCTATAAACTCTCAGCTTAATTCCACTGGTGTGCTTCTCACTTTGGAAGTGCTGAAATATGCAAAGAGGTACCATGCAACTGTGAGCTTCATGTCAGACGTTGGAATCAAGGACGCAATTTCTACAACTGCTGATTATAACAAACTGATGAAAGATATCCCCCTTCAAGAGCTCGTTATAGCTGAGTCGCCCTCTCGGATCCAAGAAGCACTGATATTGATTTTCAATCACTTGAAGAAACTGAGAGGTACGTCCTATCCGATTCGGCGTGCTCTTCCATTTGTAGAAGCAATATCATCGGATCTTGTTCACAAACTTCAACCCCTATTATCTCACCTTATGGAACTGGACTACGAAGCATTTACTGCCGAGACCAAGGAAATATATTCGGTATTTGAGACATGGGATAGATGCACAAAAGAATTCACAAATCTAGCCCGTGAACTGCTCAGGAAAAGGGAGGAGAAATTTATCTTTGTTAAGGTAAATTCAAAAACCACGTTTCTTAAAGATCGGCTAGATGAGGTTGTCACATTCAGGAAAGCACATCAGAATTTCTCCTATTCTTTGGGTCATTTAAATCTTTTGGAATCAGAACTGGATGACGCCTATATGAAAATGAAACATGTTAATGTTTTTACCAATGACAAGAGTTGGGACATTGCTAAACAAGGTTATGAAAAGAAGATTCAACTGATTGAGTACACCATCACTGATGAGCTTCGCTCAGAGCTTGAAAAGTTGTCCAACAGTGATCTCATGTTTGAGGTATTTCAGAAGTACCAAGACCTTCTAAATCGACCAAGGATTAGAGGTGCAGTTCAAGAATACCAATCTCAGCTTTTGGAATCAGTGAGCGATGAGATTAGCCACCTTCAAAGAAACTTCACATCTAGACACAATCCTGAAGCTCTTGCATCCTGCAGAGACTTTCCATATATCTCCTATATACTCTTATGGGCCAAATGTATGGAAAACAAGTTGAATTACCTAACTGACAAGATTGAGCTCGTCTTAGGTAAGGATTGGAGCTCATACGCGGAAGGTAAAAAAATCTATACCGAAACTATGGTGTTCAAAAAGAAGCTAAATTTTGAAAACATTTTTGAAAATTGGATAAAAACCGCTTCTGAATACAATCTTGAAGGTGTTATATTATCAAATTCTGGTACTGATGTGGAAGAAATCTCGGTTAACTTTGACCAGTCTTTGATGGTGTTTTACAAAGAAGTCAGAGCATTGGCACTCCAGAAGTTCGCCATCCCTCATCCTGTAATGGTTAATGCCAAAAGACTGAGGAAGCTTTATCCACATGCTGTTATATTAAAGGAGTCATTTGAATTGTTGCCAAGTATTTTAAAGACACTTGAATCACTGAATGACGTCCAAGTTTTGGTTGATGAGGATAAAGCAAAGGTGTACGCATTGATTCAAGCTTGCTCAAATGTAACGTGGGAGGGTCTTTCTCAGGCACAAGATCTCCATGAGATTGATGCAGCATCTGATGATGATGACGACCTTGAAATCGTGCTTAGTGTTGAATCATCTATTAGTTCACTCTTTAATAAGTCCGAGATTCTTAGCCGTTACCATGACGAAATTGAAACTTGCATTCAACATATTTCAATGTCTGATCTTACTACCACTATGGTCTCTTCACATGTGTCTTCATTACAAAGTATTATTGACAGTCTTTCAAATGATGGTTTCCAAAATTTAGAGAAATTGGTCTTTTTGCTTAACAAAAGACTTGTTGCAGTCCTTGTTAATCGCTTTAAGCTTTTCAAACTAGACACTTTCACATCTGAACATTCCATCAACATTGTTGATTCGCTGGATGTTGTCCCACCGCTTGAAAACCATAGGCTCCGTATGGTTGACACGGTATATTCCTGTTTGAGATCTACTTTGCAGCAGACTGCCCTGTACATAACCAGTCTCGACAGAAACGGAACGTTGCCTTGTCTAGACTTTAGTGACTGCTTGCCAGATTTGACTGCCCACGTTGATTTACTGCTTGGTCAATTGGATGATGATATATATTCTGCATCCCAGTTTGTCACACAGTGGTATCAATTTGAGATTTTGCGTGACGCAAATATCGAGGCGATTGTCTCTGATATCTCACTTGATGAATGGCTTAATTTGCTAGATGAACTAAGATCATCCAAGACCTTTTTTGATTCTGTTGATACATTTAAAACTTTTGGAGAAATTCGCATTAACTTCGCAGACGCGAGATCACATGTGCTTTCCAAGTTCAATCTCTGGAATAAAGAATTGTTAGAAGCCTTTGGCAGATTTGTTGGTGGTTACAATCATCTGTTAGTTACAGAGACTAGAAAGTCTATAACGTCACTGGAAGGCTGCGACCTGAATTTGTCATCAGTGACTGATCTCATTCACACAGTCACCACTGTTCAAGATAAAAAACAATCATATGATGAGTTAAAGGCTAGTATTGCAAAGTTGACATTCGCAGAGGGTATTCTTCACAAGAGTCTTACTAAACTGCCCGACGATTTTGTTTTCGTCGATCAGGTACAGACAAATGTTGACGTTCTTGAACAACTCATTGATAACCTTTCAAGTGCACTCATCTCGAACTCCGGCGCTATTAACAAAGCAATAGAGAACGAATGTGGTAGACTTCAGAAAACTATAATGGAGACCAATGATTCCTGGTTAAAGATTAAACCATCAGATGATGTGGAGTCTCCAGAGGTTGCTTTGAATCAACTTGATATGATTGAGAAATCATTGATCGCTTTAGACTCGAAACGGTCAAAGCTTGTGGAGGCATGTAATCTTTTGGGTCTCCCTGTGATCATCACACATGATCTCTCAGGTGTATTAGAAGAGTTGGCAGACTTGAAGTCTGTATGGGGCTCCTTAAGAAGCTTATGGTCCTCTCTTAGTGATTTGAAGAATATGGCGTGGTCTAGTCTGAAACCCAGATCATTGAAGAAGCTGTTAGATGATCTCCTTACTTCAGCAAAGTCAATGCCAGTTCGTATTCGTCAACACAAGCCGTTCCAAAAGTTTTTATCAACTATTACAGAGTTATTACATTCACAAAAGATTTTGATCTCCTTGAAAGAGGATTTTGTGAAAGAAAGACATATCAAGTCCATTTTCAAACAACTTGGTGTTCCACCCCCATTGGAATTAACGTTGGGTGATATATGGTCATTGAATTTAACCTTGCATGAGTCTGTTGTAAAATCAACTATTGATTTGGCTAACTCTGAACGAGCAATTGAAGAAGAGCTGCAAAAAATTAAAGACGTTTGGGAAGCACAGACATTCGACTACTTTGAGAAAAAGGGACATTCCCTGATTAAGAACTTTCCAGTTTTGTTACAATTGTCATCTGAGCATATATCTAGCTTGACATCTATGAGAAACTCACCAGTTTTCAAGACATTTGAGAATGACATTCTTCACTGGGAGACTACGTTGAATACATTTTACCAGATTGTTGACATATGGATTCTTGTGCAACGACAATGGATTGACCTTGAGGGGGTTTTCGATATTGAATCTGGAATTCGCAAACTACTTCCTCTTGAATACAATCGTTTCCATGCAGTGTCATCTGAATACCAGATTGTGCTTAAAAAGATACATCGAGCTCCTCTGGCTATTGATACCTCATCAATGGAAGATATTCTCGGAACTTTCGAAAGACTCTCTGAGGCCCTTGTGAGAGTTTCCAAAGCTCTGTCAGATTTCTTGGAGAAGCAAAGGGAGTTATGTGCGAGGTTGTATTTTGTTGGTAATGATGACCTGATTGATATGATTGCCAACAAACAGAATGTTGGTAACCATTTAAAGAAAATGTTTGCCGGCGTTTCAAATATCACTTATAATGAGAGTGGCGATATTATTGAAGCTGTGACTGCTTCCAATGGCGAAGTTCTCAATCTTCAAGATCCCATTTCACTACATCAGTATCCCAGACTAGATGAGTGGTTGAACAGACTTGAACTGGAGATTAAATTAACTCTTTCAGCACTCCTCAATAAATCGCTCTCATATTTCAATCCTGAAGAAGTCATGTCATGGTATAGCTCTTATCCTGTGCAAATCATGATATTAACCTTACAGGTGTGGTGGTCCCGCAACGTCGAGCTGGCTATTTCCAACGACTCTCTTCCTTCAGTTCACAAGGTTTTAATAGAGTTGCTTAACACAATAACTCAAGAATGTGAACCATCGACGAAAAAGGCGTCACTGATCATTGAACTTGTTCATCAAAAAGATGTTGTGGAAGCACTTTTGGAGACAAAGCATTTGACAGCAAAGTCATTTCAGTGGTTAAAGCAGCAACGGTTTTATTTTGATTCATCTTCTGATCCTTTGAGATCTTTATGCGTCGTTCAGAACTCCAAATCCATTATATATGGATTCGAATATCTCGGAGAAATAGATAAACTGGTATATACGCCATTGTTAAACAACTGCTTTATTTCCATGACGAGTGCTGTTGATCAGGGTCTTGGAGGTGCATTATTTGGTCCAGCAGGAACAGGAAAGACTGAATCAATAAAGTGCTTAGGCCACAATCTTGGAAAGATGGTTTTTGTTTTTAACTGTGATGAGTCTTTTGATTTCCAAGCCATATCTAGGCTTCTTTCTGGTATCTGTCAAATCGGTGGGTTTGGTTGTTTTGATGAGTTCAATAGATTGGAAAAAAACATTCTGAGTGCTGTATCATCGCAATTGCAAAACATTGAGCTTAGTATTAAGGGAGGCTCCAAAACAGTGAATCTACTCAACAAGGAAACAACTTTAGCAGAAGGTACAGGAATATTCGTTACCATGAATCCAGAATATTCTGGTAGAACGGAGCTTCCTGATAATTTAAAGAAGCTATTCCGTCAATTCTCTGTCCAAAGACCAGACAGTGAAATTATATCGTCTGTTTTGTTACGTGCCCGTGGATTTGTTGATGCTGATAAAGTTGCAGCCAGTGTTGTACAGCTCTTCAGAGAACTTTCTCAAAATAGTTCTCAGCAGAAACACTACGACTTTGGTCTCAGAGCACTAAAAAGTTGTCTTGAACACTGTGCAACAATTAAAACTTTGACTGCAGATGCTTCAATTATTAACATTGTTGTCAAGGCAATGAACGAAATGATATTACCTCGTCTTGTTCCAGAAGATGTTGAGGTATATGAGTCTATTAAATCAAAGATATTTGAAGATTTCAATGATTTGCTGATTGATGATGACTTCAAAAATGCAGTCAAGAGTGTTGCTACTTCGCAGAATCTTTTCTGTAATGACCAATGGCTAAAAAAGTCTTTGCAACTGTATAAAATCCAACAATCGAAACAAGGTGTCATTTTAGTTGGAGAAGCTGGTTGTGGAAAGACGGTTCTTTGGAAGACGTTACTGAAGGCATTATCTTTGAAGTCACATTACACACATTATTGTATTGATCCAAAGGTTGTTAATAAAACGGAGCTATTCGGGTGGCTCGATCCTATCACTAGGGAATGGACAGACGGTATATTCACATCGATTATCAGGAAGTTAAACGATAACCTTCGGGGACAAGAGCAGACTAATTGCTGGATAGTTTTTGACGGTGATATAGACCCAATTTGGGTTGAGACTCTTAATTCAGTACTGGATGACAATAAGGTGTTGACTTTACCAAACGGAGAGCGTTTACCAATTCCGCCAGAAGTTAGATTCTTATTTGAAGTTTCAAACCTGGAACATGCAACTCCAGCAACAATCAGCAGATGTGGAATGGTCTGGATGGAGTCAGGCTTAGTCTCTACTGATGGTGTGGTGAACTATGAGCTGTGCAACTTTTTGAGCAAACCTATTGAAAAGTTGAATATTATGGGTCATGAAATCGATGAATTCTTAAATTCTTACGCTTCATACCTTCGCACTTCTCTGGTGAATTTGGAGGATATATTGAACTTCTGTTTGACTGAAATTCCGGGTGTTATGTGGACCTCCAAATTGATGATGGTCCATAGCTTGTTCATATTCATTCGTTCTCTCATCTATCAAGTGATTTCGGAGGAAATTGACCCCCCTGTGCTGACCACAGAATATTTCAAGAGGTCTCTTATTCTTGCTCTTACGTGGGCCCTTGTTGGGAATGCCTCATCGACATACAAAATGAAATTCATCAACTGGTTGGCTTCTTCCCAAGAGTTTAAGTTTGATTTCCCAACAGAGACCGATAAAAATGTGCTTGACTACGAACTTAATATCGATGGGTCCTGGGAAAGTCTCATTTCAAAGGTTGTCGAAGAGCCTCTCGATGCAAACGCAATATCCAATCCAAATACAGTGATTGAGACTGTTGATACATTGAGACATAGACATATTGTTTATTCAGTTCTGCAACAGAAGATGTCTTTGATCTTGTGTGGCCCACCGGGTTCTGGTAAGACAATGACACTGTATTCGGCACTGAGAGAGGCTCCAGATATCGACCTGTGTAATATGAATTTTTCAAAGGACACTACACCTACATCTGTTCTTAGATCACTTGAACAGTTTTGTGAGTACAAACAGACACCCGAGGGAATTATTTTCAGACCAAAGATTCGTGGTAAATCAGTTGTATTGTTTGCTGACGAAATTAACTTGCCTCGTAAAGATGATTATGGCACACAGCCGGTGATTAGTTTCCTCAGAAGTCTTGTTGAGAAAAATGGTTTCTGGAGAACAAAGCATATGCAGTGGGTCCGTCTTGTGGACATACAATTTGTCGGTGCCTGCAACCCACCAACAGATATCGGAAGAGTGGAGTTATCTCCAAGATTCCTATGGCACTTACCAGTGATAATGGTTGATCACCCTGGTCCTATTTCTTTGGTTCAGATATATACAACCTTCAACACTTCGATCTTGAAGATTGTTCCACAGCTATCAGGGTATTCGAAAGACTTAACTGGTGCTATGCTTGCTGTGTACAATAGGACTATAAGCCACATGGGTTTCAAAAGGAGTCACTATATTTACAGTCCTCGTGAACTAACCAGATGGATACGAGGAATATACTCTGCCCTAAGGCCTAATGAAAACATTCAGCTAGCTGATCTTGTTCGGCTGTGGGCACACGAGGGATTACGATTGTTCAGTGACCGTTTAGTTGAAGAAGACGAAAAGTCATGGACTTGGAAATTACTCCATGACGTTGCAGCAGAGTTCTTTCCCATGTCTGATCTGAACGAAACTCTCAAAAGACCAATTCTATACAGCGACTGGTTGTCGTTGACATATGATCCTGTCTCTCCGATTGATATTACCAATTTCATCCGAGAGAGGCTGAACGTATTCTCCGATGAGGTATTGGATACAGAGCTCATACTTTACACCAATGCTGTGGATCACATTCTTCGGATTGACCGTGTTTTGAAACAGCCGCAAGGTCACCTCATATTGGTTGGTCCAAGTAGTAGCGGCAAAACCACATTAACAAAGTTTGTTGCATGGATCAATGGCTTGAAAATACATCAGTTGAGTGTACGTCGTAATTACACTCTCTCTGACTTTGATAACACGTTAAAAGTCCTATTGAAGAAAGCAGGTATACAAGCGGAAAAAATTTGTCTTATTGTTGATGAATCCACAATCTTGGAGAGCTCGTTCCTTGAACGCATGAATTCGTTGCTTGCAAATTCTCAGATCCAAGAAATTTTTGAGCAGGATGAGTATACCATGCTACTGAATGCTTGTAGAGAGCAAATTAACTCTCGTGGGCTACTTCTTGACACGGATGATGAAGTATACAGTTGGTTTACTGAACAGATTTCGGCAAACCTCCATGTGGTTTTCACCATTAGTGAACCAGACAATGCACGTGCATCTTCAATCATTGCTTCTCCTGCATTGTTTAATAGATGTGTTCTGAATTGGATGGGACAGTGGTCAGAAGAAAGTATCATTGATGTGATAAAAGAATTACTTCGTACTGTTGCTATTGATAATTCCACTTATGAAAAACCACTGAACTACAACGCCAACTCATTAGTCAGAGTTGACACTTATAGGGATGCTGTCTTGGACTGTATCTTGTACATTCATAAGCAGTCATCAACAAAATCACCAGGAAAGTTGATTGAGTTAGTTAAGAATTTTGTGAAAATATATGACACCAAGGGAACTGACCTTTCGTCCCATCAGGCACATATCAATAGCGGTTTGGTGAAGCTTAAGGAAACTATGATACGTGTTAAGTCGCTGAAGGACGACCTTACTCAGAAAGAAAAGAGTCTGCTGTCTAAAGAAGCTGAAGCAAGGGCCACGCTTGACAAAATTCTTTCAGAGCAAAATGAAGCTGAAAGAAAGCAGGAGGCATCAATTGAAATCCAGGCCATCCTTGAGAAACAAGACGCATATATTGAGGAGAGAAGAAAGATTGTGATGGAAGATCTCGCACTTGCAGAGCCTGCAGTTCTTGAAGCCAGAAGAGGAGTGCAGAATATCAAAAAACAGCATTTGACTGAACTAAGATCCATGTCAACACCTCCCGCAATGGTTCAACTCGTGCTTGAGTCTGTATGTGTGCTACTCGGCTATCAGGTTCAAACTTGGAGAGACGTTCAATCTGTGATTCGTAAAGATGACTTTATTGCCAGCATTGTTACCTTTGATTGTGAGAGACAAGTCTCGGAGGACGTTCGCCAGTTCATGTCAGAACAGTATTTGTCACGTCCTGATTACAATTACGCTGCTGCGGAGAGAGCAAGTAAAGCATGTGGGCCCCTACTTCAGTGGGTTGAAGCCCAGATCAAATACGCTGTTGTTTTAGGCAAGATTGGTCCATTACGTCAAGAGGTTGAACTTTTAGAGCAGGAGTCCAATAAGACCGAGGCTAGATTAATGGCTGCCGACGATATGATACGAGAACTCAGCGAAAGCATTAACAAATACAAAGTTGACTACTCAGTGCTTATAAGAGAAACTGAGAATATCAAAGCCAATATGACCTCTGTGGAACTCAGTATGAAACGTTCTGTTGAACTCGTTGAAAGTCTTTCTTCTGAAAGAGAACGTTGGGTAAAAAGTATCAAGGACTTTGACATCAAGTATTTAAACCTTTGTGGCAGCGCGCTGCTAGCTGCTGCCTGTGTAACACATAGTGGTGCATTGGATCAAAAGTCTCGCTTGTCGTTTGTTAAGAGTTGCAAAGAATACTTGTCCTGCGCTGGGGTTACATTTGATAAAGATTTCAAGCTCACTTCGTTCTTAAATACACCTTCCAATCTACTACATTGGCAAGAAAATGGGCTGCCAAATGATGATATTTTCATGGAGAACATTACGATTTTGGAGACAACATCAAAGACACCTTTCATAATCGACCCATATGGTAATATCTTGGAATGTCTTTCTTCTAAGATGGCACCAAAGAAGATGACTACCACAAGTTTCCTGGATGATGGATTCACAAGAACACTTGAGAACTCTTTGAGATTTGGGGGTTGCCTTGTAATTCAAGACGCAGAGTACTTTGACCCTATCATTGCACCATTACTGAACGGTGACTTTCACAAAGTGGGAGGTAGAACAATCGTCACATTTGGTGATAAGGATATTGACTGCTCAAAAACGTTCGAACTATTCTTACATACCAGAAACACAACGATTAAACCTGTTCCGTTTGTTTCCACTAGAACGTCTATCATTGATTTCACAATTACAGACAGCAGTCTGATCAGCCGTTCTCTAAATATGACATTATCTTCTGAGGCGCCTGAGGTGGAAGAGAAACGAGTGGAAATCATCAAGCTTGAAGGAGAGTACAAAGTGAGACTTAAAGAATTAGAGGAGAGCTTACTTACGTCCTTGAGTGAATCAAAGGATGACTTGCTCTCCAATACATCTCTGATCGAGACGTTGGAAACTCTGAAAAAGGAAGCATTTGTTATAGAGACCAAAATCCAGGAGACTGATGAAGTTATGGAAAAGGTTAATGACATAGCAGTCCAGTACGACATGTTTGTTAGAAATGTTGTTCTTGTTTATGGAATTCTTTGCCAGTTAACATCGCTGGATCAGTTTTATCAGATATCTCTCTCATCGTTCATTTCATGCATTGGTAAAGTTCTCGCAGTTCCACGGGGGTCTTCTCAAAAGACAAGAACTCTTCAACTTGTGGATGAACTGTATAGAGAAACATTCTCCTGTGTCTCTGTTTCATTGAAGAACAAGGATATCTTGGTATTTGGATTATCTTTATCACTCTTGTACCTCAGTGAGACTGATGGAGTTCTTTTTGCAAGATTTTCTGCCAAACTGTTGATTGGTGTTACATCAGTTGACCATGATGTTATCCGTGAGGCCTTTGATCTATTATCCATTAAAGTAGATCAATCCACAGTGGACGATCTATTTGAAAGGGCACAAATGTCAGATATCGATGCGTCCTTGGAAGAATTCAAGCCTTTTATTCGGATATTATTCAGTAAAGATGAAAGTTTTGAAGATGCAATAGCAGCATTGAGTTCTAACATGCATAATGGAGGCTCTCCATTCACATCGAAATACACATTTGGTGATATTGTGTATTCCAATTCAGGAAAACCAATAATTATGGGCTCGACCTCTGGTTTTGATGCTTCCTCTAAGGTGCGGGCTCTTGCTACGGAATCTGGAAAGAATCTAAAGATTATATCAATGGGATCAAAAGAATCAGCAGAACTTGCTACGCGTGAGCTCGTGTCCTATTGTAAAACTGGAACATGGCTATTGATCCAGAATGTTCAAACCTCCCAACATTGGTTGCAATACTTAGAAAAGAGATTGGAGAATCTTGTTTTAAGTGATGACTTCAGGCTATTTTTGACGTGTGATTGTGATTCAGATATGCCTTCAACTTTGTTGAGATCCTCTCAAATCCTTGTCTTTGAGAACCCACCGGGTGTAAAGACGGTTATGAAAGAGTATTTTGCTCTATTCTCAGCTAGAGATGGACTCTCAGTCCCTCAAGAGAAGTCGTATGTGTTTTTCCTACTGTCTTGGTACCACACCTTAATCCAAGAGGCTTCAAGATTCGTGCCTGCCACGTTATCTAAAAACTATCACTTCGATGATTCCGATTTTGAAGGTGCATTGTTTGTGATAGACAGATGGTTTGAAACAGTGTACCCTGGTAGGACTAGTGTTTCACCGGAAAAGATTGATTGGCTGGCCATTCAGACTCTTGTAACTGACATTATCTACGGTGGTAAAGTCACTTCTACCACTGATCTCCATTATCTAAAATGTTTGGGAGAGAAGTTATTAACTATGGGTGCCTTTGAAGACAGCTTCAACATGATTGAAAATGATATAACCTCACCATCAGGATTGCGGTTGTTACAACCGCAGGAGAAGAGTCTCGAGAGTTATGAAGATTGGATCAATAACCTACCTGATCTCGAGCCGCCTTCCTGGCTGGGTTTAGAAAGGGTTGTGGAAATTGAAATGACAAAGAAGAAAAACATCGCTACAATCAGTCAGGCTAGTGAGCTATTCGAAAGCGTTATTACATAGATACTCTCTAATTGAAATTCGCATACTTTAAGTGATGTACTTGGCTTATGGCTTCATTACAGGAAACCACTAGAATACACCCATGACTAATATCTTACTAAGCAGACATGATAAAAAGGGTAAATTTCGCGACATCGAGGGATTTGTTCTGTTTTGACACCTTTTCCACAGCAACCTTCGGAAGAGACTGAACCTGTGTATGAGGGAGGTTTTCAACGGCGTCATCTACATTTTCCCACCATGTTCTTCTCTTCTTCTCTTGTGCTCACATCGCTCACATTAAAAGTAGATCTTTGATTACACGTACTTAACAATGGTGGAAGTCTATTCTTATGCTGATTCTGGCGACGTTGCCAATGCGGTTGCCCGTTACATCGTGAAAGTACAAGATGCTACGTTGAGTACAAAGTCCCATTTCGATGTGGCCATCTCTGGAGGATCATTGGGGAAAGTTTTGAAGAAGGGGCTCATTGAAGATTCCTCTATCCTTCAAAAGGTCAAATGGGACAAATGGCGAGTTTTCTTCTCGGACGAGAGATTGGTACCATTGGAACACGAGGACTCAAATTACGGGTTGTTCAACGAGATGGTGTTGAAGGAACTTGCCCACCAGGGTCTTGCTGGTCCGACCGTTTTCACGATAAACGAATCTTTATTGCACGAGACAGATACTACTACAGATTCTCAGATTGCGAAAGAATATGCATCATTTTTGCCTGAGTCTCTAGATTTGATCCTTTTGGGTGCAGGTCCTGATGGGCACACATGTTCTCTTTTCCCAGAGCATGAGCTTCTAAAGGAGGAATCCGTCACTGTCGCTGCAATTTCAGACTCTCCTAAGCCACCACCAAGACGTATCACATTCACCTTCCCAGTGTTGAGAAATGCTAAGCAAATTGCTTTTGTTGCTGAAGGTTCTGGTAAGGCACCAGTCTTGAAACAGATTTTTGCATCTTCAAAGAGTGGATTACCATGTGAACTTGTGAATGAACTTTCCGTTCCAGTGGATTGGTTCGTCAACGATGCTGCCATTGAAGGTGTTCCAGTGAACGCTTCAAAGTATTAGTATAAGATTCAGTGTATATCTGCTGTACCAAGAATTTGCCATTCTGACACTGGTCCTTCGCAATTGACAATTTTCAATACGCCTCCAGTCCAACCCAATTCGTAAATATCCAGTTCATTTGGAGTGTTTGGCTCTATATCACCGATCCCGAGGTAATCTTCAACTCTTGTCACTATTGTTCTCTGCAGTGCATTGTCAAAGTGTGACATGTTTGTGTATAGAAGTGAAACATGGGGGTCAAATTCGTCCCTTGCCCAATCTTGTGCAGAGTACTTTGCCTCTGCCTCGTTCTTCAGAGTTGGTAACTCAACGTATAATTCACGCAGTATCGTGCTGAAACTGACGAGATTCCTCGATTTCTCCACCCTTAAAAACAACTTCTTGAAGTAGTGATTCTTGGCCTGCAACTCTAAAGAGGTGAGCTTGACGTGTAACCGTATCTCGTGTCCAAGTGCTGCAATGGCACTCTCCAGAACGGTGCGGACATCTGCATGCGAATTTATCGCCAATCCAGACGTTATGGTGATATGAGGTTCAACGCGTGAGGATTCCGAGCAGATAGAGACCAGCCCTGTCGATAGGGAAGACAGCGTCTCGTGGATCTGACTAGAGGGCTTAGGACATAGCCATAGTGAAATGCCTATTTGTCTTTCGTTAGTACTAGGGCTTCTGAGAAGAAACAGGTTCCCACAATTGACTCACCCATTGTGTGTGTTTATATCTTGAGAGAGAGGGATTAACAAGAGGGAAGAGCGTAAACAAGTCGATACTCGTCGTCTATGTATACGTGTCACACCTCTGTGCCGTCCTTATACCCCAATCGTGGTTCTTGTTGTTGTTGTCCATCCACTGTTGTTCTCAATACCCATCGGAAACACGCGCTTTTTCCCTCGGCAGGCTTCACACTCAGATGCCGCATTGGTATATTTTCCTTTTTAGGAACTTTGTGCAACATTTATTACGTAACACATTAGAGGCTTACCCTACCGTCGCGTTGCCGGGCCAATGACCCACACGCTAATAGCAATCAGCGTCTCGAGCGTGCATAAACCTTGTGGGAATTCGAAAATTAGAGCAACATCCTTCACGCTGCCTCTGCCTCGCTGTCTGTCTGCCTGCAGAGGGCCCTCATACGAATTTCATGTGAGGGCTGAAACCTTGCGGGCACAGCTCGAGAATTCCCTGTGTAGCCAAGCGATACGTCCCGCAGTGTGCTTAGCCTACATTATATAATTTGTATAAGAACCGCATATCTCGACAGCAAATGAAGGCCCTTTTCTCAGACTCGGGGTTTATTGTGTGTGTTTGTAGTGTTGTTTGCCAGTTCCATATTACCATACACAGTTGCTAGTGATACGACCACGGATTCATCATGAGTGCATCAGTACAAGTGCCAGGTGATTGGTTGCAAGATGCGACACCTCTGGAGAAGTTATTTGACGAGCTAAAGTCTGCGCAAACAATCCCCAAGGAGGTTCCAACCAGTGAGCCCGTTGGCGGTGTTGACATACGCTGTGGGCCAATTTTGAGATTGCTCGGTACCCACGAGAATGGCACGTCGAACTACAGAGCGTCCATCCTCATAGTGTCCAAGGACGAATCGTCCACCACTGAGCCCAAGATAACTTTTATTCAAGGACCAACTATCCCACAGGGGACGTCCAATGAGTTCCTACAAGGTGAATTCCCGCGTGTTACAATCCATAAGGAGGCCGGTTACACGTTTTGGAGGTTCTCTGTCGAGCTAGAGCTCAAGGAATTCGAGCAAAAGGTTCGCTATACCATTCTTGATACCGTGTCGTATGAGTTCTTCCTGCCAAGTGATGAACAACCGATGAACGTTATTTCACACTCCTGCAACGGGTTCTCTTTGGCCACTGAGACGAAGGACTTTAAGGGTTCGCTGTGGTTTGATGTGACTAGAACTCATTACAAGGAAAACCGTTATCATGTTATGCTTGGTGGTGGTGACCAAGTTTACTGCGATGCGATAAAGATTTCATCAGATGAATTCGAAAAGTGGCTTGGCGAGAAGAATGTAATCAAGAAGCACAATCAACAGCTTACTGATAAGATGGCTAGCTCCTTTGAAGACTTTTACTTGAATCAATATCTCTCATGGTTTGGAAAGGGATTCTGGGTAGGTAAGAACGGTTCAACATTACAACCTCTTTTCCCCTTTGCAATGGCTTCAATCCCTTCCATGAACATTTATGATGATCATGATATCATTGATGGTTATGGCTCGTATCATAACGGTACTATGTCCACTAAAGTGTTCAAGGGGCTTGGTAGAATTGCCTTCAAGTACTACATGCTTTTCCAACACCAGACCTCTGTTGAAGATGATCCAACCTTTCAAAATGAACCAAGTTGGATCTTGGGTAAGACACCAGGCCCATATATGGAACAGAGATCCCACTCAGTCTTTGCAAAGCTTGGTAAAGGTATTGGGTTTCTAGGCTTGGATTGTAGAACTGAGAGAACCCTAAAGAGAATTGTCACACGGGAAACTCTGGACATCGTTTTCCATCGTTTGGAGAAGGAGGTGAAGAACGACCCTTCTATAAAGCACATCTTGGTTCTTTTGGGTGTTCCTATTGCTTATCCAAGATTGGTTTGGCTTGAATGGCTGCTAAGTTCGAGAATTCTCTCTCCATTCAGAAAGCTGTCTGAAAAGGGAGTGATAGCCAAAGGGCTTGTGAACGAATTCGATGGCTCAGTAGAAGTCCTGGATGATTTGAACGACCATTGGTGCTCAGGGGACCATAAAAAGGAACGTAACGAAGTTGTTGCCAAGTTACAAAAATTTGGTGCTTCTAATGGTATTAGAATCACCATTCTCTCTGGTGATGTCCACCTTGCGGCCCTTGGAAGATTCAGAACCAAACTCCATCATCATTGGATTGGTCAGGAGAAGTATGAAGAAGGGAACTCTAAGGTGATGAACGAACCTGAGAAGGATCCTCGTTTGATGTTCAACATCATTTCATCTGCTATTTGCAATGCCCCACCTCCCGATGCAATGGCTTCACTTCTGAACAAACGTTCTAAAGTCCATCACTTCTCCCGTATGACAGATGAGGATATGGTGCCAATCTTCACGAAGGATGTTGATGGGGAGAATCGTTCAAATGAGCAGTTCTTAAACAAGAGAAACTGGGCTGACTTGATTCACATAAAGAACTTCAATCCAACTGGGGACAAAGCTGGCTATGAAATTGGCACTTCAAAGATACCATCTCAAGACACCGGACTTCCAAAAGGATTCGAGCCTAGAGAGGGGAAAGATCTAGCTTATAAGATCACAAGGGATTCACTGATTGCCCGTATTCATGTTGAGAAGAACCATGGCGATATTCAAAGTGAAACTGCCAACTATGAGGTTGTTATTCCAGAACTTGAGGGAACATATCAATTGAAACAGGAGAACATCAAGCATATCAACATTTGATCCAACTCCACTGTACTATGATTACTTTACTGTTTTCTCAACCAACTTATCAATAATATGTGTAACTCCTATGTATTTGCTATCATATTTATTCAGAATCTCTAATGCTTAATCACCATTTTCATCCATACATGTTCATACAGGCCTAATCATCTACTGCTTGATGTGCAATTTTACCACCCCATGTTGACTTTATAACAACGTTCTGCTTACTATTTCTCTTCCAAAAGTCCAGTAATGTGAGTGCAGTCTTCAATGGAACGTCTTCCTGGATGAAATGACCAGAGTCCTGATACACAACGAGCTGGTATTTCCCTTGCATCTGTCCAATCATGAGCTCTTTATCCAAGGAATCGGTTCCAGCAAGGATCAAAAGCTTTGCAGCATGCGCCTTAACAAACCTCTGGGATAGTCCTTCAAACCACGTAGTCCAAAATGGCTCTGTTTTGGATAGATCCATCTTCCAGACGTATCTATTATTCCCTATGTTTATTAGTAACGGTGGTACTGTAACCATCGCTGATGCTTTGTTTCTTGGAGAGCCTGCACTCACATTCCAGTCAATGGCGCTCTCCAGTGACGGGAATGACTTGGGTAAGTGTGCAATATATGTTGGCATGGAATTCAGTGATCTCAATGCCGTTTCTTCCACTATATCTAACATCACTAATCCTTGGACGTGAACACCCTTGGATTTCAGAACAGAGCAAACGTTTGTGAGCACGGACCCACCTAGTGAGTGGCCAACCAGGAATATCGGGTTCTTAAGCTGTCCCCAGCCCACCTTGTTCACCATCTCCATGATTACAAAGACCCCATCTGCCACTAGTTTATCCATTGAATAGTCATCTGCATCCTCAACTATTGTCGTTTGGCCATGTCCCCTTGAATCGAACGATATCACGCCACAGACGTCGCTTTCCTCCTTATCACTCTTGAACACGCGCTGTAACTCCTTCACCAATGGGGCAAATGACATCCCTGAAGAACCGGCTCCATGATGGAAGATAAACAGTGGTGCCGCATCGTCAACTGGTCTCGTGTAGTACACTTGAAATGACGAAGAGCCTCGAGCAAGTTTCTCCGACGTTTCGAAGAAGTCAGTCGCTGAGGCCTCAGCACAGCTCCGTAGCCGTCTGTGTCTCTGAAGAGGCTGGCACAGAGGTGCTAGAGAGTCCTGGCTTTCATTGTTCTCTTCAGCTTCATCGCCAATGCCATTCTGTGACGCCCTATTGGAACCAGCACGCAATTCAGCTGGGCCCAAAGAGCCAAACTTCTTATGAAACAATGACTTCTGTAGGCTCATGGCAAGTACGTGGATGGCGATAGAGTGCTCTGCTTTCAATTCTGTCCTCTTTGGAGTGCAACAGCTGTGTATTTAATGCTCGTGAATGTGTCATTCTCCCGGCCCGGTGTGGGTTTTTGTTCCCAGGCCCTGTCCGCCCAGCGAGCCTAGCGAGCCTTGCAGGCCCAGCGAGGGATCCCATCTCCGGCGCATCAATTTTATCACACTCCGTCTAAAACGATGAACCCGTGGAGAGAAACACCTCAACAACCACTGGGTCCATGAACACAGCGGATGAGCTCGTTACGATCACGCCGATTGGCTCCTTTGTCATCAAGACAAGGCTCCAAGTCGGCACGACTACTCCGAAATACAGAGCGGCCAACACCAAAGTGTTCATCAACGTGTGTACTTCACCGCTGATCCCACTGCCTGAGAAGAGCTATAACCCTCCAGAGACGTATCAGTTGATCATGTCGAACGAGTGGGAAATACCGATTGTTGCCTCTGAAGAGAGGGACTCGACGGATAAGAAGGGCCAACTGTCCTACGTGTATGACTGTGTTATCAACGACGAGGCGATGTCGTGGATCCATAGGGATCCACAACTTCGAGAAATAGTGATGGAGTGGTGTATGGAGAGCGTTGAGGTCCGAAGCGAGCTGACTCTGGACCGGGAACAGATAAGCGTGCCGAAGATGGTGAGCAAAGGAGCTCCTCAGGAGATTAAGCTGTTGAAATCGGAGCTTCATGGTACAGCTGGCTCGACGCTAGATGGCCCTGATGATGTGATACAGCTGAAAAGGCTGGTTGATGATGATGAAGATCTCGACATCAACTTGGATATCAACGAGCCTCTACCAAAGCCTAATCGCAAACCACTGATTCAGGAGATCAAGGAACTCGAGATCAACGATACAAAGCCAGAGCAGGCACCTAAAGTACGCCCTGAAGAGGCCAAAAAGGAAAGGCTCAAATATGAAACCTCAATGTCCAAGATTAACCTTGCAAATGGATATAAACTCCGTATCGAGATCAAGTCTCAGAACTCCTCATCCTTGGACTATACGTTGAGTCTTGATAGATCGAGGAATGCTATAGTGCTTCAAAATGAGAACAGGAACTATGAATCAAAGGACCTGGAACTTGCCTTACCAGACATCTTCCAGACTCCAGAGATTAAATCTTTCTTTGTTGCTACAGAGAGGAAATTGGTTCTGTTTATAAAGTAATTGATGCTCATTCTAATCATATATCGTTATGAACAAGGTTGAGACTGGATTGGCTCTTCTCCAGTACACTTGGTGGGAACGCCAAATTATCTCTATGTGCAATGTATTCAGAATCATGGTATCCCAATATGTCTTCAATCTCATGACTTTGACGTCCCTTGATCTTCTCAATGTCAACAGAGCCGTAGTTGACTCTTGCCCTTCCTATTTCAGTAACAGGTCTTGTGGAGTCCCAAGACCCATCTGGACTACGGAACCCAGCCTTAAGAGCAACGCATTCATGCTCGTGGAAATGACCAACCACACCAATGATACCCACTGGTAGAAGGCCGGCTTTATTCGTACGGGTCAAGGCCTGGTGTGCACCTTGATCAATGATGAGTGCACCATGTGAATGCAATCCATGAAGCATCCAGAATTCACGGTTCTTCACGTGCTGTTTATATCCGATGAACCTGGTGTGTAAAGGAACGTCGTTTGCTTTCAGCTTTTCCAATTCCTTCACCTGACGGTCCTCGATGGTCAGTCCATTAAGGACATCATCATCGCTGTTTGAAATGTATTCCACGATTTTCCAAAGGTTCTCTGGTCTCTCTGACTTCATAATAATCATGGTGGTACCAGCCTCAGTGGCCAGGTCAGCAGCGATGAGCTTTGTTGTCATGCCTCCAGTACCAACATCACTGCCCGATGAGCTCGTGTCCACATTCAAAGCACTCATATCATCCACTATCAGAATAGGTTTGGCAAGTGGGTCAGTTCTTGGATTGGCAGTGTACAGACAATCAACGTCAGTCATGAGGAAAAGGTAGTCGGCTTTGATCAGTGCGGACGTGATCGCACTAAGAGTGTCGTTATCTCCAAACTTGATCTCTGCAACACTCAACGTGTCGTTTTCATTCACAATTGGAACAACACCCATATCTAAAAGTTCCTGCATGGTGTTTTGTGCGTTCTTATACTGTGTCCAATCTGAGATGTCATTTCTCGTGATGAGGATTTGGGCGATTCTCTGTCCCAATTGGGCAAACAGCGAGTCCCATCTGCCTATAAGTTTTGACTGGCCAATTGCTGCAAGTGCTTGAACCTGTGCTAACTTCTTAGGGCGCCTGTCAAGGCCCATGGTTTTCAACCCAACTGCAATACCACCAGATGAGACAATCACCACCCTATGGCCGGCTCTGCGAAGCTTTACCACTGTCTCCACTATGAGCGACATAGTAGCAAGTCTTGGTTCCTTGGTCACCTCATCAACAAGTGATGAAGTACCAAGTTTGATGACAATGGTAGATCCTTTCCCCATGGTAAGCCTATGTGCTCTGTTCAGCTGATTGACTCCATCGCCAGTTTGACGTCTCGAGGTTTCACGTATGGGATTTTCATCTATTGAGTAGTCAATACACCCGGACACCTCATCACCTGGACATCGATACAACCGGACACCTCTTCACCCGGACACCCAAACATCCATACACCACAAGCTGGACCCGACGGCTGAGGGATGGGCCTCAAGCCTTCTTATACCTTCGACATGATGGTTATCAGGGGATGCTCAATGAGAAGATCTAGAGGTCCATTCGTACACAATGGGACACCTAATCACTGTTGCGACGTGCAATCTGAACCAATGGGCTCTAGACTTTGAAGGCAACAGAGACCGTATCCTACAATCTATCGTGGAAGCGAAAAGCAGAGGTGCCTCTCTTCGTGTTGGTCCAGAGTTGGAGATTCCAGGATACGGGTGTTTGGACCATTTCATTGAGAACGACACCTATCTGCATTCCTGGGAGATGTATGCATCGTTATTGGCCAACAAGGAGACACATGGTATCTTGCTGGACATTGGAATTCCAATTCTACACAAGAATGTCAAGTACAATTGTCGTATCCTGTCATATGATGGAAAGATTCTTCTCATTAGACCGAAGCT
This sequence comes from Williopsis jadinii, assembly GCF_001661405.1. Classification (NCBI taxonomy): domain Eukaryota; kingdom Fungi; phylum Ascomycota; class Saccharomycetes; order Phaffomycetales; family Wickerhamomycetaceae; genus Williopsis; species Williopsis jadinii. Next base: position 1,510,220 of record NW_017963652.1, read on the forward strand.
GTGGTTGGCGAACGATGGTAATTACAGGGAGATGAGGTATTTCACCCCATGGCAAAGACCAAGATACGTTGAGAAGTATGTTCTTCCAAGAATGATACAAAAGTTGACTGGTCAGGTCAGTGTGGATTTTGGGGACGCTGTTATCTCTACATTGGACACGGTGATTGGTGCAGAGACATGTGAAGAGTTGTTCACTCCTGATTCGCCACACATCGGTATGTCACTTGATGGTGTTGAGATCATAACAAACTCCTCGGGCTCTCACCACGAATTGAGGAAATTGAACACGAGATTGAATCTCATCACGGAGGCAACAACCAAATGTGGAGGTATATACCTCTACGCTAATCAGAGGGGTTGTGATGGTGATAGACTATACTACGATGGCTGTGCACTGATTGTGGTTAACGGTGAAGTGGTTGCTCAAGGGTCTCAGTTTTCATTGAATGATGTTGAGGTTGTTACTGCAACCATTGACTTGGAAGACGTTAGAGCTTACAGAAGCCAAATCTCTTACGGTTTACAGTGTACTCAAACCCCAACCTATGAACGTGTTCATGTCCCAATTGAGCTCTCACCATCGTCAATCACATTCGACGCCAGAATCGTTCCATCCAGACCTAGAGAGATTAGATATCATCGCCCAGAAGAAGAGATTGCTCTAGGTCCTGCTTGTTGGATGTGGGATTACGTTAGACGTTGTAACGGTGCAGGTTTCTTCCTTCCTCTATCTGGTGGTATTGATTCATGTGCGACTGCAACTATCGTCCATTCCATGTGTCGACTTGTTGTCAAAGCTGCTGTAGAGGGTAACGAACAAGTGATCAAGGATGCTAGAAGAATTGCAAACGTTCAAGATGACGCTTGGAAGCCTACTGACCCTGTTGAATTTGCCTCGAAGATCTTCCATACTTGTTACATGGGAACTGAAAACTCCTCAGCTGAAACCAGGGCAAGAGCCAAGGAGCTTAGTGAAAAGATTGGGTCATACCACGTTGATTTGAACATGGACACTTTGGTTGCTGCAGTAGTGTCGGTATTTGAGGTTGCTACAGGAAAGAGGCCTATTTTCAAGATCTTTGGTGGCTCTCAGACGGAGAACTTAGCACTACAAAATATTCAAGCAAGATTGCGTATGGTTCTTGCCTACCTGTTTGCTCAGCTTCTACCATGGGTCCGTGGTAGACAAACAGGTGGATTGCTTGTCTTGGGTAGTGCCAACGTTGATGAATGTCTAAGAGGTTACTTGACAAAATATGACTGTTCCTCTGCTGATATCAATCCTATTGGAAGCATTTCTAAGACGGATCTAAAGAAGTTCATCGCATACGCAGAGACTGAGTTCAAGTTGCCTATTCTCAAGGAGTTCTTGGAGGCAACACCAACTGCTGAGTTGGAGCCTATCACTGAGAACTATGTTCAATCAGATGAGATTGATATGGGAATGACCTACGAGGAGCTCAGCATTTTTGGCCGTTTGAGAAAGATCCAAAAGTGTGGTCCTTATTCTATGTTCTTGAAGTTGTACCATGAGTGGACACCAAGGCTTACACCTCGTCAAATTGCTGAAAAGGTGAAGAGATTCTTCTTTTTCTATTCAATCAACAGACATAAGATGACTGTCATGACACCTGCCTATCACGCCGAGAACTATTCTCCGGATGACAACAGATTTGACCTCAGACCATTCTTGATCAACCCAAGATTCCCTTGGGCTTCGAAGAAGATTGACGAAATCGTGGAGCAATCAGAGAAGGGTCTCACTGACAACTTGGAACAGTTAACAGTTGACTAACTACTTGATTAAATGAAACAATTCAATATCCGTACATGCATGTATAGACAAACTGTGTATCATTAACCTCATAACACCGGTGCTGCAATTCCTAGATCTTCATATTGCTTAGGCTGCTCTCCAGGCCTTTCAATCCAGACTGTTTCTTTCTCTTTTGGGCAAGCTTACCCCTTGAAACACTATCAGCTGCCTTCTTCAATTTATCGAGTTCTGGGTTCTTCTTAACCAATCTTCTACCACCTTCAATTTCATAGTTATCAAGGAAGTCATCCAAAAGATCCTCCAAATCTGCTCTTTCGGTACTCATATCGAAAGGTTTCTTGTTATCGTCTTCCTCTTCTTGTTCCTTTCTATTGTTTTCGTATTTCTCCCTCATTACTTCAAACTTATCATCGAGAAGTCTCAAGCCTTCAGTTCTATAGACGGAGGAGCTTGAGAGAGAGAAACTTGAAAGATCCGTCATAGCACCCATTTTTCTACGAGCTTTCTGTTTGGCCCCCTTTTTGGACTTTTGCGTAGACGATGCTGCTTTACTGCCTTCCAATGACGGAAGTTCAGGAACCACGTCATTATCTTCCTCCTCTTCTTCAAACTCATCATCAGAGTCCCAGTCATTGGCCTTCTTCTTGTTTGTAGCTTTGAATTTTCTAAAATCTGCCTCCCAGCCTTCATCTCCTTCTCTCTGGTAATGGCTATCGTCGTATTGAGCAAATTCATCTTCATAGTTATCGAGATCCCATTCATCGATTTGGTCCTCGAATTCATCCTCATCCACTAACTCACCATCCTTCAATAAATTGTCAAAGATGTTATCATCGTCATCGACATATGCCTCGTCCTCCAGTGCCTCCAGCACTTCTCTCAAAGCTGGATTCATATCTGGCTGAAATCCAGCAATATCGTCCGGGATGGCTTGTTGATCTTGGTATGTCAATTGCACAGTCTTTTCAGGCGGTAAAACATCTTTCAAGTCTTCTTTGAACAGGATATCTTTCTTCTTGCTCTTCTCCTTCACAGTTTTACTCGGGATGAACACACCGTCACCTTGACCCATGGGCTTCAAATGCTGCATGTAATCATACTTGGAATCATCAAAGGTGATACCATACAGCGCAGCCTCACCTTCGTTGTTTCTGATCTCATGCATCTGCTCCCCTAGCTCCTTCTCCAGTGTGCTCTTGTTCTTCACCTTCCTGTTATTCGGGTTCTCAACGGGCACAAGCACATGTTCAGATGCCTCCGAGTCGTGATACCGTGGATCATCGTGGCCTCTATAGACCACCCTGAAAGTAGTCGCATTCTTATCCCACCTCTTCGACATGATTACTGGTTCTACTACCGTGTAGATGACCAAAGAGAGAAAGAGATATGTCTTGTTCTATGTGAAAAGAAAAAAAAAATTTCAGCACCTCATCTCCCCCTCGGATTTAGCTCCCCCTCCCCTCCCCCAAACACCGGATTTCCTCCAGAGAAAAAACCAGAACAAAGCGATGCGATGCGATGAGCACCGGAATTCTCCCGCTTGACAGGGCGCAACGTCCAGGCCTCGAGACAATTTCTCCTGTGTAAGATTTTCTAGGCTGGGGCTCCTTTTATCCTTTTACCTCTGGCTAGAGCTGGTTTACTTAGTTGTTTCTCAGTTAAAACGTTGGCTGAGCTTTGAATCCTTGCTTTACTCGCCGGCCTGTTCTCCTTGAGCGTGTTCACATAGTTTGGTGCTGAGAATACTCCTGCTACACTGCACAAATAAGCCACAGTTATGCCGTCTTCAGAAAATTCGTATGGATCAAGACACAACAGGTTCCACTCACTATCGCACTCCATGAAGGAAGACATGGATGAGAGCTTCCGTATTGGGGATTTCTCCTCGAAGCACTTCACTAGGAAGGCCTCTGTTGCCACAGCGGCAACGCAGGACGGCGCCGAGGCAGGCAACTTCAACGCTGATTCTGGCGAGGTTGAGAGGATAGAAGGTGGGTTCGAGGGGAAGCTGTCGTCGAGCTCCATACCCGAGCACAGAGAAAGAGGAGCGTCTACAAGTGCGCTATCCCACGTGTTGGCAAGTGTCAGAGAGGATTCACCGCTAATGAATCAGGCTAAAGTGCCCTCTCGGCCAGATTCTAGGATGTCGCTACACACAGATGAGATTTCCCCTAAGGTTTCAGCTACTTCAAACACACATGGTAATCCTCAGGTCGATATCAAGAATCCAGATAAGGCCACGGTAGATGTCATTGGTCGTCATCTGGTTACAGATACTGGCTCGGTTGCTCCATCTGACGAGTTTGATTCTTTGCAGCTCCAAGGTGGTGATATCAGCAGGGATCTCTACAACTGGCGTCGGTCCCACTCACCAACAGTATCGCAGAGAAGAAGATCTCACTCGTTCAGTGCATCGATCAACAGTAATAACCTGGATCCGGACTTCAACGTGCATGATATCAGAGTCCCTGGTGGGTTCAGAAGAAGTTTCCTCCTTCAAAAGGCTTCCAGACACAATCTCGTTGGCGATGGGCCAGATATCAAACAGCCAACTTTCTTTACCAGAAACTTCATCGAGTTTCTAACTCTTTATGGGCATTTTGCAGGTGAAGAGTTGAGCGATGAAGAAGATGAAAATGAAGATGAAGAAGAGGAGGAGGAATCGGTTGATGAGGAGAGTCTACTGTTGGCAAGTGTCCCACGTAGAAAACATGAAGAAACACACAAGGCTACAACCACGAAGGCTGTGATGCTGCTATTGAAAGCGTTCATTGGAACAGGTGTGCTCTTCTTACCAAGAGGTTTCAAGAATGCAGGATGGTTGTTCTCTTCTATAGCACTTTTATTCTTCTCGATATTATCATATTGGTGTTTTATGCTACTTATCAATACGAAAACGAATCTGGGTTTAAATAGTTATGGTGATATTGGAGGTGCAGTATTTGGTGAAAAGATGAGAATATCCATCCTCACATCAATTGTGCTTTCACAAATAGGATTTGCAGCAGCGTATATCGTATTCACTGCTACAAATCTGCAGGCATTTGTTGCTTCTATGTTTGATAGAGAATACTCTATTGAAACATACATCTTTGTTCAATTGATTGTCTTCATTCCATTATCATTGACAAGAAAAATTGCAAAATTATCAGGAACTGCGCTGGTTGCCGATTTATTCATCCTGCTAGGATTGATCTACGTCTACTACTACTGTTCTTTCGTTTCAATAACCAAAGGAATTGCTGCCGTAAAGAGCTTTAACAATGACTGGACTGTGTTTATTGGAACTGCAATCTTCACATATGAAGGTATTGGTCTTTTGATTCCAATTGAAGAATCTATGAAGAAACCTTCACAGTTCCCAATGATCCTTGGGTGGGTTCTGGCCAGTGTCACGGTTGTTTTCATCTCTGCCGGTCTTGTGGGATATTTGGCCTTTGGTGAGGAAACTGACACAGTGATACTGTTGAATTTCCCTTCGGATAGTGTATACGTCTCTGTTGTTCAGTTCTTGTACGCCATGGCTATACTCCTCTCGACGCCATTACAACTCTTTCCGGCTATCAGAATTTTGGAGAATGGTATATTTAAAAGATCTGGAAAGCATAATACGAAGGTGAAGTGGAGAAAGAATTACTTTAGAACTTTCTTAGTTCTATTTACCGCACTTTCTGGATGGCTTGGAGCATCAAACCTGGACAAGTTCGTTTCAGTTATTGGAAGTGTGGCATGTATTCCGTTGATTTACATATACCCACCCATGATTCATCTCAAGTTAAAGACCACAACTCCTATGGGAAAGAGGTTAGACCTAACCATTGTAATCTTTGGTGTTATTATGCTAGTCTACACTTCTTTCCAAACAGTGGTCTCTTGGAACGACTAGTTAGTTTATTATTACATCTCATTATAGAGTCTTTTCCTTTGGTTACCAAGCATAAATCTCCGTTCCCCAGTAGTGTACGACCTTTCATCAAAGTATGCATCTTCTTCAATGTATCTCTTTTCACGTTCCACAAGTTGTTTAACGTTCCCAAGTGCTATCTTCAAATCCATGAAAGTATCATGAAGTTCTGGCCTAATGCTAGCAAAAAAGCTGTAGTTATAATTGCTAATGTAAAAGTCCAAAAGGTCCACTTTTGTCTCATTCACGGCCTCCATGTTGACAAACAGCTCTCTGTAGTTGATGTTCACATGGAATTTTTCCAATTTGCATGCAAGCTCCAACAGAGCAACAGCGATACTTGATGCTGGTGCCTTTAATGCGATATCCAGTTGATACGTATCGTAGCTAAAGAGCCATGCTGTGTACGTGATTTCCTTTGGAATGCTTAAAGTCTTTGAGAACTTCACCAGGTATTCCTCAACATGTCCAATTCTAAAGTCAAATGCAATGGTCTCCATGAGTTTGATTTCCAATCCTATGATTCTTCTCCTGTAGTTCTCAGCCTGCTCCGAGTTCAGCTGCATGTTCCTTACTTGTGACACAACCGCTATGATGTCCCTTAGTTTCTTGATCGTTTCCTCGTTCTTCGTTGCTACAAACAGACATACAGTTGCAACATCGTGGTACGTCGACGTGTTGAAGCTGTTATGAAGATAAAACCGTTGGTAGTAGATCATCGCGGTTTCAAGAGTGCGCATGGGAAACTTCAACGTATTACACACCTTCATGAGAAAGGAAAAGACTTGGTTTCGTCTCTGCTTGTAAACAACAATGTTGTCGATGGTTTTGCTTTGTGCATACTCAATCTGTAGCCTCGTCAGGAAGGGCCTCGAGAGCTGTATCGATGATATCATTTCACCCTTCTTCGGAGAACAAGGTGTGATTGGTGATGCAGTGTCTTGTGATCTGGACATGATATAGCTCTCCAAAGAAGTCTCCTCTTCTGCTTTGTATAACTTCCACAATGGACTGAGAGAAGTGTTCCCGAGAGTCCAAACAAGAAAAAAGCACACACAGACAAACATCCAAACACCCACACAAATACAATTCTATTCTCGCGATCATTTCCTATTCCGGTAAGGTTACGAGTGCTCATCGCATGTTTCCCTTTTCGGACAGATATTGGTTATGGCCAGCACATGCGAAGAGGCCTCGAAAAAAATTTATGGCACACCAGTGAACTGCTCTGCTTCGAGAGATGAGTTGAGTATCTCTCTCTGTCTAAGTGTTTTGCAAGATGGCTAAGAAAGGTGTGAAGAACAACAAGCAGGCTAAGCGTAAGGAGAACCGTGCTAAGGAGGAAGCTGCGTTGCAAAAGCTGGAGCAACTTATAGAGGAGTACGATCCGAAGACGCAAAAGCCATCTCAATTCCAAGAGCTACCAATATCGCAGAATTTAATCCAGGGGCTTAAGGAGGCCAGTTATTCACTGCTGACTGACATCCAGAGAGAGGCTATACCTTATGCTCTTAAGGGAAATGATATTCTTGGTGCAGCGAAGACAGGTTCTGGTAAGACGTTGGCATTTCTGATCCCAGTCATTGAGAAGTTGAACAGGGCTAAATGGACAGACTTTGATGGTCTTGGTGCATTGATCATATCCCCAACCAGAGAATTGGCGATGCAGATCTATGAAGTGTTGTTAAAGATTGGTAAGCATTTCCAATTGTCGGTAGGTCTTGTCATCGGTGGTAAAGATGTCAAATTCGAGATGGAGAGAATCCAAAAGATTAACATTCTTATTGGAACGCCGGGTAGAATCTTGCAACATATGGACCAAAGTTTGGGATTTGATGTTTCCAATCTACAGATGCTTGTGTTGGATGAGGCTGACAGAATCCTGGACCTTGGTTTCAAGAAAACCCTCGACAATATAGTTGCAAACCTCCCTCCGGAGAGACAAACTTTACTCTTCTCTGCAACACAATCCAAATCAGTGTCTGATCTTGCGAGATTATCGCTAACCAATCCGCAGTACATTGGAGTGAAACAAGCCGAAGATGAAACTGCAACGCCTGATTCTCTTTCCCAGTCATACATTACAGTCAAGCTAGAGGACAAGCTCGATACACTTTATTCATTCATCAAGACACATCTCAAGACAAAGATCATCGTTTTCTTGTCCACCTCGAAACAGGTGCACTTCGTCTATGAAACTTTTAGAAAGCTTCAACCTGGTATGTCATTGATGAAATTGCATGGTCGTCAAAAACAAACTGCAAGAACAGAAACCGTGTATAAATTTACAAAAGCACAACACGTTTGTTTATTTGCAACTGACGTTGTTGCCCGTGGTTTGGATTTCCCAACAGTTGACTGGGTTGTTCAAGTCGATGCACCAGAGGATGCCGATACTTACGTTCACAGAGTTGGGAGATCGGCAAGAGCTGGTAAGTCAGGTAAAGCATTGTTGATGTTGACTCCTAGTGAGGAAGAAGGATTTCTCAAAAGACTGCAATCTAAGAAGATTGAACCAAAAAAGCTAAACATCAAGCAGAATAAGAAGAAATCAATCAAGCAGCAACTGCAAGCACTTTGTTTCAAGGATGCAGAATTGAAATACTTGGGTCAGAAGGCTTTCATTTCGTACTTGAGATCCATAATTATCAACAAGGACAAGGACGTCTTCAAGATTGAAGATGTTGATAAAGAAGCATTTGCCAAGGCTCTTGGTCTTCCTAGTGCACCACAAGTGAAGATTAAAGGTGAATCAAAGGCTCGAGAATTGAAGAATGTGTCTCGTCAGTTACTTGCATTGTCTAAGGCAAATGATGATGGTGAATTTAAGGAAGAGGATAAAAAGGTCCGCACCAAATATGATAGAATGTTTGAACGTCAAAATCAAAACGTTCTTTCTAGTCACTATCTTAAGATTCAGAATGATGCATTGAAGGATGAGAATGATGATGAGTCGGATTCTGACGGTGAATTTATGTCAGTCAAACGTACGGATCATGATCTCGTAAATGAAGACCTTCCAGATTTAACTGCCCCAACTTCCAAGCGTGCAGCTAAGAGGGCTCTTTCCAAAAAGGCTTCACTCAACGATAAGGGAAATGCAAAGAAGTTGGTGTTTGATGATGAAGGTAATGCTCACCAAATCTACGAATTCCAAGATGAGGATGACTTCAAAGCTGCCGGTGATGCCAAGCTCCAGAAGGATGACTTTATCGGAAAGGAGAGTGAGGTTATGCAAGTAGATGATGAGAGTGATAAGAAGCTTGCGAAGGAGAAGAAGCTTGAGAAGAAGAGAAAGCGTAAAGAGGCTGAAAGACTTGCCAAGGAAGGTTACAATGACGATCCTTCTGAAAGAGGTGAAGATGATGACTATGCAGTAGACCATAACCTTGCTGCTAAGCTTCTGGAAGACCTTGACGCTAAAAGTGATGATAACAGTGAAGATGAAAGACCCACAAAGAAGCCTAAATGGTTCCAGAATGATAAAGTTGGTGGTAAGACTTCTAAGGACGATGGCGTGTTGGAGATAGAAGAACCAGAAACTCTTGAGGATCTTGAGGCTTTGACGGCCAGATTGATCCAAGATTGAAAACTCTACAGGTTGGAATCCATTGTTAATATATGTAACTATCATTATAAAGTCATTAGAACGTAATCGGTTTCCGAATCGCCAAATTTTACAACATCTTCTGGTCTAAGCTCAATAAAACGTGATGTTGGTATCTCTTCGCCATTGAGAAAAGTACCGTTGCTAGACTCGAGATCAATAATGTAAGGTTTTACAACTTTGATTGTTTTAAGAGTATTCGGATCTTTCTCTGGTCGCTCTCTAAATTGAATCACAGCATGTTGCTTAGAACAGGTATCATCATCAGTCTTCAAGTCTACAACCTTCTCATCTCTTCCAATAAGGTGAAAATGTTTTGTGTTAAGATTGTAACGGTTGGTTGTGTCTGTGTTGGGGTGGAAGATGTATAGTATGTATTCCTGGTTCTTTGGAGGTCCACATCCATCCTGAGGTTCTGTATACTTCAGCTGTATTCCGCCAATATTGTTTGATTCTTTTGCCAATAGACCGGTAGGTTTGAAATTTGGCTTCTCTTTGACAACCACCTGATTAGTAGATTTATCGAGCTGTTGGTTACGCAGCTCATAGTGCTCTCGGCCATACCTGAGCTTCGTTTGTTGTCCACTGTAGTTCATTGAAGTTATATCTGTACAGCGAACCATGGAGTAGTTGATGGTCTGCTACGTGCTGGCTAATTGTGCAATCTAAAAGTCTATATAACACCCGGACATCAAATTACACACCAAGCCAAATGTGCAGTATTACGAACTCATGGCCAACATTGCAAGTTATAATTAAACATAGGATACTGTTGATACAAATGGGGAACTGATATATAATGTTAGATATAACACTTTTTTAGTAAAACGGTATGCCAAAGGTGCTTTCTACTGGTAATTGTCTTTCATATGGTGTTCATTATCAAAAAATCCAACTGTATCTACTTCTCTTTAGAAATATTTAGCGAGCCAGTAAAATAAACTGTGAATGAATACAAACCCCAAATTCAGGATGGTAATCAGTAATGTTTCATACAAAAATTACCCAGTGTTACAATCATAAACTATACACGCTCCTAGACATACTGAATATCCAATTACAGTGGAGTTTACTTGTACTACAATTCCTGTACACCATTGGCTGAGTGCAATATACACCTGGACACCAAGCCATTTTCGCGTCGGCGCTTTTTTCTGTTAGGGACACCGCGATCCGCGTCACGAAAACAAATACGCGAAGATGTAAACATAAACAAAGCAGAAAGTGGCATACCAATATCGTCGAAATATACCTGTGATCAGGGAGGAAACCGATAACAGTACCAGGGTATACGAAGATGTCAAGATCTCTGTTTGAGAACTTCCATCCACTTGTGCTAGAGTCTGCTGATCTGCCATCGCCGGAGGTATCCAAACTCGAAGCCGTGTTTGGTAGATATTCAGTTCCTTACAAGGTTCAGAAGATTAGTGATCCGATAGACAAGGAAGAATTCATTGAACTTGGATATTCCCATATCATTTCTAATAGTGTCAAGTTTGACCTTTACCCATTCACACAGGAGAAACTGATTCCAGTGGCTACCTCTGAATTGATCCATGTCACTTTGGAGAAGGGCAAGCAACAACCTATTAGACCCTATTCTCCTGATCCAAAACATGTTTTGAAAGATGTTCACATATGCTGTGGCAATCTTCCAGTTTCTGATAAAGAGGCAATCTTTGGCGCTGTTAGAGCACTCGGTGGAACGTTTTCAGAGTTATTAAACAAGTATGCCACTCATGTGATTTCCGTCAACCCAGATGAGGATATTGTAATCGCCGTGGAATCTCTGAAGCAGTTCAAGATCAAAGCTGTAGTGCCGTTGTGGATAGATCATTGCTTGAAATTAAGAAAAAAACTGGACGAGACGCCCTATTTGTTACACCCCGATCAGGCTGGTGACCCGACTGATATGATCATGGAATCGGATGCTGTGAGAGAAGTCATCCTTTCGAAGGATACACCAAAGGCTACATTCCTAGATGGCATGAAGTTTTACTTTGGTGATGACTTAGAGCTCACCAACAGATCTCGTGCATTAGTGTCCTCCATGATCACTAATTCGGGAGGATTTGTTGTACATTCTTTGGGCGAAGCTCAATACTATCTGGGCCAGTATAGAGAAGGAGAGGAGTATCTCACTGCTAGCAGAGAGAAGTTGTATGTTGGAAATCTTAATTGGATATATTGGATGGTTGAACATCAGAAATGGATCTCTCCCTACCTCAAGCTTCTACACTATCCGTATGTTCGTGGTGGGCTGCCAGCCATGCAGGACTTCACCATCGCTGCATCAAACTATTCAGGTGACAGTCGTTACTATATCAAGAAGTTAATAGAGGCTCTAGGTGCAAAATTTACGTCAAATATGACTTCGAAAAACACACACTTGATCACTTCGAAAGGCATTGGTAAAAAGTTTCAAGCTGCACATAATTGGAACATGACTATAGTGAACCACCTTTGGTTGGAAGAGTCGTATGCAAACTGGAGATTGGAACCTGCCACCCACCCAAGGTATTCGGTCAATATTGGAGGGAAGGTTAAGTTAGAGGATCTTGTTGGGGAAACACCGCTTGATGTTGAAGTGTTGAAACATTTCTACGAAGACGGTTACACACCAAATACCACAAATATTGTCGAAGATTCAGAAGATGAAATTTTGCTTTCAATGGATAAAAAACTACCGAAACCTGTCCTTCAAGTTCAAGAAACTATGAGCGTGCCTGATAAAAAAGAAACCCATACTAATTTACATGAACCCCAGACCCCAATACGCGAAGACTCTGCTGATTCTACTTTGAAACCTATATCTGCCAATGTGGAAAACGCTATCCTGACATCAAAATCTGGAACACCAAGGAGAGTGAAGGACCCAATTGGATTGAGGGGACTTGTTGATGCCTTATCACCAGTGATTCGCTCGTCAACACGTAAGGCAAAAGACAAAGCTGCTGCAAAGCTGCATGCTGATATTGAGGACATGAATCTTTTCCAAAAGCAGTTGCATAACACAACAATCCTCTTGCCTGAAGAAATTGAGGAACGTAAGAGAAAAAGGGATGAAGCTGTGAGCGCAAAAAAAGAGAGGTCCGTAGAGGTGGAAACTCCTGTTAAAAAGTCCAGGAAAGGAGAGTCTATTGAACAGAAACCTCATTACGATATCGTTGCAATTGCTACTGGTTGGGAGGTTTCATTCAACAGAGTTGAAATGCAAGCACTCCACTCCCTTGGAATCTCTATCCACAAGGACTTCAAGAATGACATCAATGCTATTATTGCGCCTAAGCTCATGAGAACAGAGAAGTTCCTCATCGGACTGAGTTATCCACTGCAGATGATCATTTCACCGGACTTTTTAAAGGAAGTGTTAAAACAACATCAGGCCGGGGTAGAAGATTCCAAGCTTCCTGACCCATTGGAATTCTCTATTGATCTAATGAACAAAGAGTCTGTTTCTGACCTTACAGGGCTGACCCTAAATGCTCTAACAAGTCGTTGTCGAGAGATATCCAAAGCTGGCGGTCTTTTCCATGACATCTCTTTTAACTTGTCCTCAAAGCTTCCAGGTGGTGTTTCTACAGTCCAAAAGATATTGAAGGCACATGGCTGTAAAGAGGTTAAAGCAATCAAGACGGTGAAAGAGATGAAGACAGCTAAAGTTCTAAAAACCTCGGCCAATGGCATAACCATGTTCATCTCAAACGAAGAAAGTATGAACAAGAGATTTAAAGATTTATGCCAGGAAAATGGACTAAAGGGTAAAATCGCAGAGTGGGACTGGGTGATACAAAGTATATTCAGCATGAGCGTTGACAGTTGTGATCACCTCACCTACAACAATGGAGCCTAGAATTTATACTGCAATAAGACAATTGTTTTCTATTTGAGATGAGAGACATCGATGCACAGCGTAGAGCGAAATTGCTAGCCTAAGCAAATTTGGTTTGCGCCGCAATTTCTGAAGTAGCCCCCATACCTTTTGAAGGGTGGCAGTCTATAAAGGCAGAGAGAGAGAGACAGAAGCCGCTTTTATATCACAACTTGACTTGGACACCCAACACATAACCGCAAAGGCAACTGTAGGAGTATACAAGCTACCAGGAACGCAATGTTAGACGAGGACGGGCTGACCGATGAGCCAATTGATGATGTCACACCATCAGCCATTGAAGCGAACAATGGCGCTGTTCTACCGGACGCTGAGACTGAGGGGGATGCCTTTGGCGGCCAGCAGGCCATAACAGAACAACAGTCACATTCAGAGCAGGGCGAAGTACAGGATAACGATATGTACTTCATAAACTCGAGCGTGACACAACCGCAGAAGGATAATGATGGTCAAAACGCATACATATCCTATCTCGTTGAGACTGAGGTTAGTATTGCTATTTTGCTAATCACCGATAGCACCCATCTTGTGATTACTTTGGAATCAACTGCAAAGAGCGCTTACTAACTATATATAGTCCAATAACCCTGTGTTTCAGAGTACCAAGTTTGTCGTTAGACGTCGTTTCTCCGATTTCTACTTCCTATATCAGGTCCTACTCAACGATTTTCCAGCATGTGCTATCCCACCACTCCCAGACAAACAAAGGTTGGAATACCTGAAAGGTGATCGTTTTGGGTTAGACTTCACGATGAAGCGTGCATCCTCTCTCTCAAGATTTCTGAAGAGACTCTCATTGCATCCAGTTCTAAAGAAGGCTAAGATTTATCACATCTTTTTGGAGACCCATGATTGGAACTCTTACAAACAACATTTGAAGTTGAAAGGCACAGCCGAGTCAAGCTCCGATGGCGTTGCAGATGCGCTTATCAATGCGTTCAAGACTGCAAGTGTTCAAAACCCAGAGTTTGTTGAGATTAAGGAGAGATCCGATAAACTTGACGAGAACATTAGCAGGATTGATAGAATCTTCAATAAGATCTTGAAGAGGTACACCGATTTGGAACAAGACTACTTTGATTTCAGCATACAGATTAGAAAACTGGCAGAGTTGGAACCGGATCTTGAAGTCCCATTCATCAAATTCAGCGATGGGTTAAACGATTTGAGTCTTGGATTCCAGAACTTGAAGACCTTTTTGGACAATGAGTACATCATTTCCTTAAAAGATTTGGAGCATTACATCACAGCAATTAAAAATTTGCTCAGATTAAAGGATCAAAAACAGATTGATTATGAAGCGCTGACTGACTATTTGGACAAGAGCGTTGCAGAAAAGAACCTCATCTTGTCGGGTGGCGGCTCCAACTTCTTCACCAATAAGTTTGAAGAGTTACGAGGTGTTAATCATGACCTTGCAAGACGCGACAGGCTGAACAAACTGGAGAACAAGATTGAGAATCTAACCAAAGAAGTGGCTAATGCGAAGGATGTTTGTGAACAGTTTGAGAAACAGACTCTTCATGATATTCAGTACTTTGAAAGTATCAAATCTGTGGAATTGAAGAGTACCTTGGGAGACCTAGCAGACAATAACATCAAGTTTTACCAAGATTTAATCGACAAATGGACCAAGATCGAAGAAGAACTTAAGAAGTGATTGGCACATTCAGTTTCTGATTTTAGTATTTAGTATTAATGTTTTGTTTTGTCCTTTGTTTATGCAGTATCACACAGTTTCCTCTTCCTAAGTTGTAAGGGCTCTTGGGCACTCTGTTCGATGTCTGATATGTCAATATTGTCCGAGTCCAGCACCGAAAGATCGATATCCTGCTGTACATCGGCGTTGAGGTCATAACACTGCTCCTTGTCCTTACCGAAGAAATCACAGAACTCACTCTTGGAGAGGTAATTTGACCAGGTCAATTCGGGAAACGAATCCAGCTTGAGTTCTCTGTTCTTCTTATTCCTTGGGACTGGTGCCTTGATATTTTCATGGGTATAGAAATCCCTCAGAAGCAAAATGGCTTCTCTTCTATAGATTCCAGGGTACGAGACATACCTATTCGGTGACGTATCATCTGTGTTGATCTTCAGCACCGAGCCGTTACCACCGAACCTCTCGTTACCGCAACCAAAGTATACCGTTCTGATGCCAATATGCTTCAGAGCAGAAGCACACATGACACACGGCTCCACCGTGACGTAGAGGTCAATCTCTCTGAAGATATCCCAAGGGTGAGAGTAAAACGTGCTCCAGTTGTCAGTGGCCTCAACCTTTTCAAGGATTGCGTTTATGCCTCTAAACTCTGCATGGGTTATACCAGACAAAGAGTCGTTGGTATTGTTCATCCCGTAACTGATGACATTTCCCCTATATACGAAAATACACGCCACGGGAGTCTCACCTGTGTGTAAGGCGTGGTTCGCAAGCCTCAAGGCCTTGCGCATTAACTCTTTGTGTTCATCCATTGTTGTTCACACCGTATCTCAACTAGTAAATCCCACACCATCTCATCTCATCTCATCCTCTCCAAGACACACCGCAGAAAAAACAACCGAGAAAACGCTGCAACGGTTCTGCCTTTAAAGTGGTGGCCATAACCGGAGAGCAGAAGAAACGTTTTCCGATCCATCTCCCAAATCCCGGAATTTGGAGGCCGAAGCTTAGAACACAAAACCTCGATTTTCAAGGCGGTAACCAAACACGGTGGCAAAACCAAAATTTCCATGGTTTTCCTCAGGGTTCCAAATTCGCGCGTCGCTACGAAAATTTAATTACACGCTGGCATCTTCAACGCAAAAGCCGCTATGTAACACGTCGCTAATTTTTTTCTGTGGGCCAAAAGGCCCGAAAACCACAGAAAAACAACACAGATTCTAAAAACCTCCACGTATATCTGAGCCGCCGAGGCGAGGAAATTATATAAAAGCGAAGAAATTTGAAAGCGTGTCATTTACTACCGAGATTCCCAAACAAAAAAAAACACTACATTTTTGTCCAACTTGTTTTCTTTTATACACGTTCTAACTCAGAGGGAAGAGAAGACGAAAGATAAACAAATAATAAGGATGTTGAAGAACAGAGTTATATTCCCTGCTGTGCTCTTCTATGCACTTGTGCTGGTATTGGGGCCATTGTTCCAGTCGAGCTCATTTGCAGTTGCCGCCCCAGAAAATGACACGGAGAACTACGGCACCGTGATTGGTATCGATTTGGGTACCACGTATTCATGTGTTGCTGTTATGAGAAACGGTAAGACGGAGATCCTTGCGAACGAGCAAGGTAACAGAATCACACCTTCGTACGTTGCGTTCACCAACGAGGAGAGATTGATCGGTGACGCCGCTAAGAACCAGGCCGCCGCCAACCCTAGAAACACAGTCTTTGACATCAAGAGATTGA
The DNA here is from genome assembly GCF_001661405.1 of Williopsis jadinii. NCBI lineage: Eukaryota > Fungi > Ascomycota > Saccharomycetes > Phaffomycetales > Wickerhamomycetaceae > Williopsis > Williopsis jadinii. The sequence continues at coordinate 1,526,806 of NW_017963652.1, forward strand.
TTGGTTTGAAGTACTCTGACTCTACAGTTCAAAAGGAACTCAAGCACTTGCCATACAAAGTTGTCGACAGAAACGGCCAACCTGCCGTCGAAGTTGAGTTTGGAGGCGAGGACAAGGTGTTCACACCAGAGGAAATTTCCGCCATGATCTTGGGTAAGATGAAGCAAATCGCTGAAGATTACTTGGGTAAGCCAGTCACCCACGCAGTTGTTACAGTCCCAGCTTACTTCAACGACGCTCAAAAACAAGCGACTAAGGATGCCGGTGCAATTGCTGGTTTGAACGTTCTGAGAATTGTCAACGAACCAACCGCTGCAGCTATTGCTTACGGTTTGGACAAGGATGACGGTGAACATCAAATCATCGTTTACGACTTGGGTGGTGGTACCTTCGATGTCTCCCTCTTGTCTATTGAAAATGGTGTCTTTGAAGTTCTCGCAACTTCTGGTGACACCCACTTGGGTGGTGAGGATTTCGACTTTAGAGTTGTTCGTCACTTGCAAAAGGTGTTCAAGAAGAAGCACAACATCGACATCAGTGAAAACACAAAGGCCACTGCAAAGTTGAAACGTGAAGTTGAAAAGGCAAAGAGAACATTGTCCTCTCAAATCTCCACCAGAGTTGAGATTGACTCTTTCGTTGATGGTATTGACTTCTCTGAAACTTTGACCAGAGCTAAATTCGAAGAACTTAACATCAACTTGTTCAAGAAGACCTTGAAGCCTGTTGAACAGGTTTTGAAGGATGCCGGTGTTAAGAAATCTGAGGTTGACGATGTTGTCCTTGTCGGTGGTTCAACCCGTATTCCAAAGATCCAAGAGTTGTTAGAGTCTTACTTTGACGGAAAGAAGGTTTCCAAGTCTATTAACCCAGATGAGGCTGTTGCATACGGTGCTGCTGTCCAAGCTGGTGTCTTATCCGGTGAAGAGGGTGTCGATGACATTGTTCTTTTGGATGTCAACCCATTGACCTTGGGTATTGAGACCTCTGGCGGTGTCATGACGGCTTTGATCAAGAGAAACACTCCAATTCCAACAAAGAAGTCTCAGATCTTCTCAACAGCTGTTGACAACCAACCAACTGTCTTGATTCAAGTCTACGAGGGTGAAAGAGCTATGGCTAAGGATAACAACTTATTGGGTAAGTTCGAATTGACCAACATTCCAGCTGCTCCAAGAGGTGTTCCACAAATTGAAGTTACTTTTGGTCTCGATGCCAACGGTTTGATCACTGTATCAGCTGTTGATAAGGGTACTGGTAAGGCTGAGTCCATCACCATCAAGAACGAACGTGGTAGATTGTCTCAGGATGAGATTGACCGTATGGTTGAAGATGCCGAGAAGTATGCTGCTCAAGATGCCGCTTTCAAGAACAAGATTGAAGCTAAGGTTAAACTAGAGAATTACGCTTCTGCATTGAAGAACCAGCTTAACGACGAGAGCAGTCTCGGTGGTAAGCTTGATGAGGATGACAAGGAAACTTTGTCAGATGCCGTTAGCGATGTCTTGGAATGGTTGGATGACAATGACGAAGCTTCTGCTGAAGAATTTGACGAGAAGTATGAAAGTTTAAGTAAGATTGCTCAACCAATCACCTCTAAATTGTACGGAGCTGCCGGTGCAGACGAATTCGGTAATGATGAGGATGAAGATGAGGATGATGATGACTACTTCCACGATGAACTCTGATTGAGAAACAAGCATTCCATAGACCATTGTTTTTCCTTCAAGATATATACAAAAATCATGAGAGGTTATGAATCTTTCTATACTCTGATTCACCCTTAAAACGTTTGTTACTATGCACCTGATGTGGTTTCTATACCTGTTTAGTGTGTGTATACTGCTGCATTTTTTAATAAATTGTTATTGCTACTTGAAGTGCTAACATTGTAGATGTGTGGATGCTTTTTTGTTTGTTACGAAAACAGTGAATTGTGGCGCTGTATTCCTAGTAAAGTGTGGCTTGTATCACCAGTCAGGGGAGACTGTATATAATCCATTATACTCCAAATACAATTCTGACATGTTCCCAAGTTCAGGGATATACTCCCAGTACACTGTTCTCCCATACCACAACGGTATTTAGTCTAGTGCATTTACTACAACACCTAGTCGAAATCTCATGGCATCTCCAACAAGCAGACCTGATCCATTTCTAGAGGTGAACGAAGCGGACCGTGAATATGAAGAGGAGATTCATGACTCTGCATTGATACGACAACGATTCGAGGATGTGCCTGACATAGATGACAACATTTCGATAATACCACCACAGTCTATAGCATCGTTAAAGCAAACACAGGGCTTTGAAGCGAGGGCATTGCAGAGAAATGGATGGTGGAATCTTTGGGGGGTCAGTGAATATGGAAGTGAGCTCCTGGAGAACAATGGTTCCGTTGCGAGAGATCATGTGAGTACTCTCGAGACATTTGGTATCAGGCTATGGCGACTAACTAATGACTGAGTACTAGATGGCAAGTGAAAGAACCTTTTTGTCGTGGATTAGAACGTCTCTCGCTTTGGTTTCTGCAGGGGTAGGAGTTACACAACTATTCAAGCTAGCAAGAGAGACGGATAAAAACGTATCTATAGCGAAGTTTGGTGACGCAATTGGATGTAAGTCTACACACTAGGCCTTACAAGGAAAGACATTGGTACTGACATCGATCTAGCAATCTTCATTCTGATTGGCATCCTATGTGTGGTGATGGGTGTATTCAGGTTTTTCAGAACACAAGAGCTCATGAAGCACGATCGATTTGCCCCAGCACGAGGAAGTATTTCTCTACTGGTATTTCTTGTCTTTGCCGTAAGTACACCAATTCATCAACCCCTTGACCTTGAAGGTATGGTACTGACACTATTCACCATGCAGACTTGTATCTTCACACTAGTGGTGAGTACATCGACAATGGTCCAGTCAGACCAGACTTAGTCACATTTGAATATATCCATGGATTATAAAAGCCAATATATAGCGTAGTACAGCCTTCTAATTAATCACGGACAAGACATGAACATGACTAATTCCTTCAGCCTAAGAGGGCCGTCGTTGTCTCTTCTGTTACACCCGAACACCATTCCATGTCGAGCTGCAGGTTTGGCCCGTCATTCGAAGAGGCAAACGAAATAGTAACCAGCTTTTGCTGAGTCTCACCATTTGGAAACTTGCAAGATAGACTCGTGGACGTTGATCAAGACAAGTGCTTGCTGTGAGATGATTAAAGCTTCCACACAGTTTATCAGAAGAGCCTCTTCTTATAACCAGGCAAAGGTGTTGAGGAAATACCCGATTGGACAGAACATCCATGGGTACGAGATAACAAGAGTGTTACCAGTTCCGGAACTATCGCTCACTGCTGTTGACCTTACCCACTTGAGAACAGGTTCCAACCATCTGCATATTGACCGTGATGATCCGAACAATGTATTCTCCATTGGATTCAAGACAAACCCGCCTAATGCTACTGGAGTGCCACATATATTGGAGCATACAACGCTTTGTGGTTCAGTGAAGTACCCAGTGAGAGATCCTTTCTTCAAGATGCTCAACAGATCTCTCTCAAACTTCATGAATGCAATGACAGGACATGACTATACGTTCTTCCCATTCTCCACCACGAACTTCAAGGATTTCGAGAACTTGAGAAGCGTTTATCTCGATGCCACATTCAACCCACTGCTGAAGGAGGAGGATTTCTTTCAAGAGGGTTGGAGACTGGAGAACGAGAACGTGGAGGACAAAGCCTCTGAGTTGACGTTCAAAGGTGTCGTTTATAACGAAATGAAAGGCCAAGTGTCCAATTCGTCATACCTTTACTGGATCAAATTCCAAGAGGCGTTTTATCCATCGTTGAACAATTCTGGTGGTGACCCTACAAAGATGACGTCGCTTAGTTACGAAGACCTGATCGACTTCCACTCTAAAAATTACCATCCATCAAATGCTAAGACATTTACATATGGGTCTTTCCCGTTGACTGATACACTGAATCAACTTGATAAGGAGTTTGTGGGATTCGGCAAGAGAGCGATCAAGAACATTGTCAAGGAACCAATTCCGCTTATTGAGGATAAGACGGTTGTTTTTAAAGGGCCTGTTGATCCAATGGCACCTCCAGAGAAGCAGCTAAAGGCGTCTCTTACTTGGAAATGTGGTGAGCCTTCCAACGTCTATGAGACCTTCTGCTTGAAGTTACTATCTAACCTGTTGATGGATGGCCATAGTTCTCCGTTGTACCAAGCGCTCATAGAGTCAGAACTTGGCGACGATTTTACCGTGAATACTGGTATGGAATCAACAACTGCTGTCAATATGTTTACAGTGGGATTACAAGGACTGACATCTGTTGAGGCCCTTGAACAAGCTGTCAAGAAAGTATTTACAGACTACGCAGAATTACCCTTTGAAGACAAGAAGATTGAGGCTATAATTCAACAGATAGAACTGGGTAAGAAAGATCAAAAGTCGGACTTTGGAATGACACTGCTTTATGGCCTTTTACCAGGATGGGTTAACAAAGTTGACACCTTCGATATTTTAGCCTGGGATGATATTATCTCACAGTTCAGATCTGAGTACAAGAAGGGTGATCTCTTCCAAAACCTCATCAAGAAGTACTTCATCGACAAACCTACCTTCAAGTTTGTTATGGAACCTAGTGAGACCTACGAGGCTGATGTAAAGGCTGAAGAGGACCAGAGGTTGAAGTCACACGTTGATGTACTAACCCCAGAAGATAAAGACGTCATCTTTGAAAGAGGTAAACATCTTGCCGCTAAGCAAGCAGAGGTTGAAGATCTAAGTGTTTTACCTACATTGAAGGTTGCAGATATTGATAGACAAGCAACATTTAAACAGGTTTCATTCAGCGACATTGATGGATCTTCTGTGCAAAGAAGAATCACGGATACCAACGGGTTAACATATTTGAGGGCTTCAAGGGATATTCAGATTCCTTATGAATTATACCCATACCTATCATTATTCACTGACGCGTTGACAAACTTGGGCACTGAAACACAATCCATGGCCGACATTGAGGATAAGATCAAACTTTACACCGGTGGGTTGTCGTCATCTGTTAGTGTTCATTCATCTCCAATCGATCTTTCTCCAAGGGTGTCCTTCAATTTTAGTGGTGTCTCCCTTAACCAAAACGCATCTCACATCTATGAATTATGGGAGAACTTGTTGTTGAATACTAATTTCAATAACAAGGAGAAATTGGCAACTCTGATCAGAATCTTGTCTTCGAACAACATCGGCAGTGTTGCTGATAGCGGTCACAGTTATGCTAGAAACTATGCTGGAGCAGCGATTTCGACTACAAAAGCCATCTCTGAGTCCATTAGCGGTATTGAACAACTCCAGTTCTTAAACAAGTTGAATACTTGGATGCAAGACGATGCTACATTCCAATCTGAAATTATCGACAAACTTGTTGAATTACAACAATATTTGGTGAACACGAACAGATTACGCTTCTCGTTGATCTCTGATGAGGAGTCCATTTCAAACAACGAGAAGCTGATCTCGTCCTTTGTGGGTAAGCTTCCATCCAGTGCCACGCCAAATGCGCCATTGGTGAAGAACCATCCATTGAATGAGAGTAAGAAATCTTTTATCAAACTACCGTTCCAAGTGGGCTACGCATCCAGTGTCTTCCGTGGTGTTCCTTACACACACGAAGATGGTGCTAAGCTACAGGTGCTGTCGAACTTGTTAACCTTCAAGTTCTTACACCGTGAAGTTCGTGAGAAAGGAGGTGCATATGGAGGCGGTGCCACCTACAACGGTGCAGATGGGTTATTCAGTTATTACTCTTACCGTGATCCTAACTCTTTGAAGAGTTTGGACACGTTCCAAAAGGCTGGCGAGTTTGCCGTTGAGAACAAATGGTCCGACAGAGACCTCGAAGAGGCAAAACTCACCATTTTCCAAGGCCTTGATGCCCCAATTAGTGTCAAGTCTGAAGGAAATACCTTATTCAGAGAAGGAATCACAGAGGAGATGAGACAGAAGAGAAGAGAGCAATTACTTGACGTTGATGTCTACGACGTTAAGGAGGCTGCGGAGAAGTATCTCATTGGCCAAGAATACAGCACTGCCGTAGTTGGCAACTCCGAGAGTGTCGCAGAGGACTGGAAAGTTGTCGATCTGGGTGTTTAATCCGTTTACACCTTGAATACTTCCCTTACATATGTACATAGTGTTTTATTTAGAGTGTTGCTATATAAAAATGAAAAAAAAGCCATCATAGATCTCCAATTACGCCCCTGCTGTATACAACGATGTATGGGATTCACTAGCGAGATTTCCGAGACACGCGTCAGTTTTTTTTAGAGCTCCTCGACGCGAGCGCGATGCGTGCTAAGGACGCAATGTTGCGCATACCATTATTCTTGATCCCAGAGCGAGGGAAAAAAAAAGACTGCGAAGAACACGTCAAGAACAACTTGATCGCACACTGTTGAAGCTTTGTTTTTTTGGTTTCATCCTACTGTTTTACGGTTCAAGAAGTGACTTGAGAGAAAAGGAAACTTTCACGAGCCATGAGATTCTACTCCGTCATTGTTTGTTTGGTTTCATTTGTGCTGTCTGTTAGGGCATTGCACTTTGAGGTCGAAGCTGTCGAGGCCACAAGAGCACCAACGTGTATACGTGATTTTGTCACCGAGGGTCAATTGGTTGTTGTTAGTGTGCACTCGTCTGGTTCTTCCGGCGATGGTCAAAAGTTGAATATGTTTATCAGAGATAGTGTTGGAAATGAGTACAGAAACAAGAAGGACTTTGCAGGTGACCTCAGGGTGGCATTCACAGCACACGCTTCTGCAGCATTTGACGTTTGTTTCCAAAACGTTCTTGTTAGAAAAGGCAAATCGCTATCCAGAGAGATTGAATTGGACATTGAGGCCGGTTCTGCTGCTAGAGACTGGAATGCCATCCAGGCTGCTGAGAAGCTTAAACCTGTTGAGTTGGAGTTGAGAAAAATTGAAGAGCTTACCGATGAGATCGTTGGCGAGCTGGAGTACTTGAAGGCCAGAGAGGAGAGATTGAGAGACACAAACGAGTCTACGAACAGAAGGGTGAGAAACTTCTCCGTGGCAATAATCATTGCATTGATTGCGCTCGGTGCATGGCAGCTTACTTACTTGCGTAACTACTTCAAGGCCAAACACATCATTTAATTATTCCCTCTTACGTTCATTTTCTTGTTCATCAGTTAATATCATCTTGCAATAAAAGAGAGAGAAAAAAAAAACATTTCAAACAAGGACAGGGAAACCAATTAGGAATCAAAGAGGCCAGTTCTCATTTGGGTATTGTAAGTTGGCCCAATTTACCTAGGATGTAGGCAAAATCCACCATTGACACCGAAACTCCCTTCCCTTCAGTAGCAACAACGAGCATATCTAACAAGAGCGTATCTGACATTCCAGTTTTCAAATCCTTGTTTAAGACTTTCAGATCATCAAGGTTCAATGTAGATACATGTCCATGACCAACTGAGTTGGCCAATTGATTCCAGGTCTCCTCTATAATCCGCCTATTATCTCTAAATGAAAGCAACTGGCATGATACAGTCATCAGCTTTGTGAAATCAACGTGAGTTGTTCCTTCCACGGCCAATTCCTTGGGTACAAGTCTTGCGTTCCCAATTACAAACTCTCTAGGTATACGTAGACTATGAAAGAACTTTGGTAAATCGCCGACACACAGATCTGTTCCCCCTTCTGTTATTGATGCGTATGTCTCCAGTATCTCTTCCTCGTATTCTTCAGGTACATTACTGAATTGCGTGAACTCGCCAATCGACTTTTTCGTTATGTATTTCTTAGCCTGTTTTTCTCATATCAGTACGTAGCTCTCAATGAGTTAATCGAACGTATCACTAACCATTCTTCCAATAATTCACTCTAGTTATAAAAGCATCACTGAAGTAATATACCCTCGACCTCTGGGTATTAATGCACCAACGCCCCAAATTCGGGGGAACGACCCTCGAAACTCACAGTGAATACCGCGAATTTTTTTGTAGGTTTTTGTGGTTTTTTGTTTTCAGAGCGAACGTTGTCCGCCGTCCGAGAAAACAACAACAACGGCGAAGAGCTCACCTTTGCAATCAGATTCAGTTCAGCTCAGCATAAAACCCAACAGGGGGAAATCAACACAGCAGCAGGAACAAATCACAATGAGCGAGGAGCTTGAATATGAACATGATCAGGCCAACGAGGATCTCCAAAACCTGGAGAGCGCCACTGTGGATGATCAGGATGACGCTGAAGACCAGGGGAAGGATGTGATTAGCGATGAAGACGGTGTCTTTGAACAAGACGAGGACGAAGACATCAACAAGGATAATCAAGATGACGAAAGAGATGAAATCAACAACAACAACGACGACAATGACGACGACGATGATGAAGATGAAGACGAAGACGAAGAAGACGAGGAGGAGGATAAGGTTAGATCTCGTAAGAGATCCCGTCGTGATAGAAACCAGTTCTTGGATGTGGAGGCTGAGGTTTCAGATGATGATGATGATGAGGAAGAGGACGAGGATGACCTCACAAAGGAAGGTTTCATCGCTGCAGATCACGAACATGATAACGAACCCCAATCGAGAGATGACAGATTGCACAGACAAATTGATCGTTCCCGTGAAAAGAACACCGAAGAGGATGCTCAGAGATTGGCGGAAGAGTTCAAGGAAAGATACGGAAGAACCAAATACAGAGGCGACAACTCTGGTCAAGTGTCGCAAAGATTTTTGTTGCCATCCATTGAAGATCCTAGTATCTGGGCTGTGAGATGTAGACCTGGTCAAGAACGTGATATCGTTAAGAAACTGTTAAAGAAGAAGCTAACGTTGGAGGGGAAACCAAACGCACTGAAGATTCTCTCTGTATTCCAAAGAGATAACTTCACAGGATATATCTATATCGAGGCAGAGAAGCTTGCTGCTGTAGATGTCGCTATCAGAGGTGTCCCTGATATCTACGCAAACAACAAAGTGCTTGTTCCTGTCGAAGAGTTTCCAGATTTGTTAAGACCAAGCAAATCAACAGAAATCAAATTGACACCAGGCTCATATGTCAGAATCAAAAGAGGTAAGTATAAAGGTGATTTGGCCATGGTTGATGCGATTGAGGAGAATGGCTTGGAAGTCACACTTCAAATTGTTCCAAGAATCGACTACAAAGGTTCAGAAGTTGATGAAAATGGTAAGCGTAAAAGGGCAACTTCAAAGTTCAGACCACCACAGAGACTGTTTAGTAAGAAAGATGCATTGGAATTCGATCCCCAAGGTTTAATTGCTAGATCGAGCAATAACTTCAATTTCAGAGGAGAGGAGTACATTGATGGTTTCTTGTTCAAATTGTTTAAGTTACAACATTTGGAGACTCAGAATGTACAACCATCTCTTGAAGAAGTTTCAAAATTCAATACTGGTGACTCTGAAGATTTAGATTTGACATCAATTGCACAGTCTTTGAAACAGTCCAATGCAATTGTGTTCAACAGTGGTGATAGGGTACAGGTTCTCACAGGTGAACAGCAAGGCCTTCAGGGTGATGTCGTTTCTGCGAACAATGATATTGCCACTGTGAAGCCACAAGGTATGACAGGAACAGTATTGGAATTCCCATTGGGTAACTTGAGAAAGATCTTTGCAGAGGGTGATCATGTCAGTGTTCTTAAAGGTAAACATGCTGGTCATACAGGTATTGTTGTCTCCATCAACGAAGACCAGGTGACATTTATCTCCGATCAATCACATAAGGATGTTACCGTTTTCGCCAACCACTTGACAAAATCTGATGATTCTTCCACCCTTGTGGATGGAAAATATGGCCTCCACGATCTGGTTCAGATCAACGCATCGACAGTTGGTACCATCATCAGAGCAGACAAGGATGTATTCACTGTATTAGCCCAAGATGGTCGAGTGATGTCGCTTCCACCAACTTCGATCACATCCAAGGTTCAGATTTCAAGAGCGAACCAGTTTGCAACAGACTCCAATGGTGAATCCATCAAAGTTGACGACGTTGTCAGAGAAAATTCTGGATTCAAAAGACAAGGTGTTGTTTTGCACATTTACAGATCGTATGTTTTTGTTTACTCAAAGGAAACTGCAGAGAACTCCGGTGTTTTCGTTACAGATAACATGAGTGTGTCCAATGTTGCCTCCAAGATAAACATCACAGAGAAAAAGCAAACTATTGACTTGACTAAGATGAATCCAAAATTCAGAACAGGTGGACAAATGGCTCCACCACGTTTACCAGTTGCAAGACAAACTGGTCGTGACCGTTGCTTAAACCAAAATGTTTCTGTCAGACTTGGAGAGTACAAGGGTTATCGTGGTATTGTCAAAGATACCAATGATGACATTGCCAGAGTTGAGCTACATACAAAGAACAAGATCTTGTCCATTTCGAAACACAAATTGGCATTCGTGGATAAAAGTGGGAGACTTGTTCCATACGAAGAATTCATCAATGAGAGACCAAGATTCAACGCTGCTGCACCAAGCTTTTCCAGTGCATCTGGGCCATCTCATTCGTCACAAGGATCAGTTTCAAATGGTGGTAAGACGCCAGCTTGGGGATCTGGAACTGCTGGTGGTAGCACTTCATACGGTGGATCTGGAACTGCCTGGGGTGGATCTGGTACATCTTGGGGTGGTTCTGGTACTGCTTGGGGTGGATCTGGAGCTGCCACTGGAAGTGGAACTGCCTGGGGTGGAAGAAACTCATCATGGGGTAACAGTGCCAGTGGAGGTAACTCAAGTTCATGGGGAAATTCGAACCGTGGTAGCGGTGCATCTGCTTCTGGCCGTCCTGGGAGTGGAAGTTCATGGGGAGCTACAGGTGGTCAGAGTGCATGGGGAGGAAATGGTGGTCATTCTTCATGGGGTGGAAGATCCTCTTATGGGCAGAGTAGTACATGGAGTGCCTCTACACCGGGAGCTTATAAGGTAGCACAGACCCCAGGTGCTTATGAAACACCTTACGAATCTGCACAAACACCATATGAAGGTGCCCCAACTCCTGGCTATGGACAAACAGCACAGACGCCCGGTGCATACCATGATGACGATGATGAGGAGTGATGGTCATTTTCCAAACTATCTGAATCTTGAAGGGCAGAAGAAGACAGTAAAAATAGTACAATGTAATTTATTATCTGTATCGTTTTGTAGGTTGTATGTGTCTCGCGTTGCCTGCGTTGACGGCTTTTTTTCGTATATTTTTTTCAAGAATTTGCCTTGTAAGACAAGAACAACTTGTAGCTAATTTGACCAAAGGAAGCTTCAATGTCAGTTACTGTAAGTTGCAGTTGTTCTATTGATTGTGGATCATTCCAGCTAACAGATTTAGCTACATACAGACTCTGGTGATATCAAGATTGAAGTATTCTGTGAGAAATGTCCAAGAACGGCAGAGGTAAGTCCAATATTAGATATTTCCTTTAACTGACGGTACTAATCTAGAATAGAACTTCTTAGCACATTGTGCTATGGGAACTTATACTGGAACTAAGGTTGTACGAAATATCAAGGGCTTTATGGTACAATTCGGCGATCCAACAAATACCGGCAAAGGTGGTGAATCAATATGGGGAGGAAAGTTTGAGGATGAAATACGACAAGATCTCAAACATGATTCAAGAGTGAGTGTCTACTCATGATATACAACTATGGTGCATATACTGACTTGGTGATAGGGAACTGTGGCTATGGCCAATACTGGGCCTAACACAAATGGTTCACAGTTTTACATTGTGAGTACAGCTTTCAATGTTCTTAACTTACTCATACTAACGGCGGAACCAGACCTATGGTAAACATTCCTCCTTAGATGGGAAATATACGGTGTTTGGTAAGGTGCTCATGGGAGCCGAGAATGAACCTGGTGCTACATTGTCTAGAATTGAAAACGTTTCAGTCGACAAGAAGAGCAGGCCAAAGGTGCCTATATATATCAGGGACGTAACCATCCATGCGAATCCGATAGCCTCAAGACAGAAATGATAGACACCAGTGAGTTTGCTTCTGTTACATGAATAGATAAAAAGATATCAGACGCTATAATTTGATTCGCATATGTACAAGCTTGGTGTCTAAAACTCAATGAGTAGCCACTTGGTCATCTGGTTTAGAGTCGCTTTGGCTTTCTTGAAAAGTTCAAAGGTTGAGTCTCTGTAACTTTTCTCTTCTTTGCTTCTGTGAATAGCACTCTTTGTTTTACTGTTGGCTGGTTGTTAGTCATACTTCCAATATCAACACCTACAAATTAGCAATAACTTACCAAGAGGATCATAGCGGATCTGTGTAACCATTGGTGCACCACGATTCACCAAAATGTGCTTTCTATATCCAGTAGCAGCTGACGATATGAGTGAAACCACAACTTTACCTTTACCTTTAGCAGGAGCTACAGTAAAACGTTAGCCAATCAGCTTGGGCAAATGTTGTCGGTACAAATGAATTCTCGGCGTATATCTCAATACGCTCTGTTCCTTGTCATGCACCCAAATGGAATGTACTTACCAGCCATTGCTTATTCTGATGATTATGGAGAAGACCTTCAACGAGTAGCCCAATTCGTTGAGCGGTTGAGCGTTCATTAAGGGTAAAAAATCATGAAAAACACAAAAGTGTTGATACGTCCAACACGAAGCGGAATTTGTTTCGGAAAATACCGGAATTGGCATCGGAATATACAATCAACACTTCCTATACTGAGTGATACATAGGTGTAAGCCACGATTAAACTAGGCAAAATGGTTGTTAACCATATGATCAACAACTTCCCAACCCCATGCATTGACATATTTCCGTCTTACAGCGATGTTGTTGTGTGCGTCTGGTCTTAAAGTGACGAGAACCTTTCTCCAATCCATGTCTCTATGCCATGACCTTGCAATTGATTCCTGTAGTGCCCTTTTCTTTTTGAACAGCATTTTCTTTATTGGATTTGCAACCTTTTCAACGCTGGTGTAGTGTTGTGGAGGTAAATCCTTATACGAGTACATTCTATCGTGAAAAATTGCTGGGAACCTTGAAGAAGGTGTTGATAAGAACTCTTGGTTTGGTTCCGGTGATATCAGAACGTTGGCAGCAGCCAAGATGGTGGATGCCACCGGTGGGATATTCATTGAGAGATCGTCATTGGAATCTTGACTATTTTCACTTTGCTCTAGTTTCGATGCATCTGAATCAGGTGTGGCAATTTCAGTCCTTGCAAAGGGGTCATCACCTTTTGCATCATTGATTATGGGAGATCCAGTGGTTTGAGTTCGAATGTATTTCCTCAGTTTCTTTCGTCTCTGCTTTTGCGATGCTTCTTGGAATATCGAAGTGGATGTTGTTCTCAACTTCAATGTCGGTTTACCGTCAGAGCTGTTCATTTCTCTATGAGGGTTCTCAGCGATTGTGCTCCCCTTGACATGTAGATTCCCAACGTTATTATTGCTGTTAGATGATGACTTGTCAGCGGAGTTTTCGTCATGCTGTATAACATCTTGTGTTCTGTGTTCGTACTTCTCTTTCTGTTCCTTTATATTACCAAGGCTCTTCCAATCCAGATACAAGAGTGCAGATGTTCTCAAGGGCACAATTCCATCGTTAATAGCATTTGCGTATAGGGTTCTATTGCTGAACTGTGCAAAGACCTTATGAGCACTCTTGCTTGTCATAATTTGTTCCATCACAGGTTTCGACGTTAATGATCTATGGCTTTCTGCATCTTCCGATTTGTTGATAAGAGATGGAAATTTATGCCTTAGCATGAGATCCCTCCCTGTTCTCCCCAGCAGACCAACATCCAGCGCCATTGAGACAAACTTGGGGAATTCTGTAATCCCCAACATCGGACTTGCCATGATTATAAAATTCTGGGGTTTGATCTTATCAAAGAACTTGGGGTCCTTGTTGACGATGTACGTGATTGCGTATGCTTGTACTGGACCACCTAATGAGTGGCCAACAAAGGAAATCCTGTCAATCTCGTACCGTGATTCTTTGCATACTTGCATAGTATATTCCGCAACTCTTTTACCCAGATATCGTATTCCGTGATCTGATTTACCGACATTTCCATCAAACCCTCTCACTATGACATTGCTTTCCGGAGATGACGTCTTGAGGATTTGATCTCGTAGATAGAGCATATCAGCGCCAATGTTTGAGAAAATGCCATGAGTTATCATCACCAAGTGTGATGGATTCTCAGGTACTGACGGTGCAGCGTTCCACAAGTCATGCGTATTGAATTTAGTCACTTGGCATTTGTTCAGTGATGTCTGATGCGATGCAACCTCCGTTCCCTTGTATCTTCGCAACGTGTCATAATCATAGGCAAGCCCAAAACGGAACGCAATGTGGAAAGCAGTGGCAAGGGTGAGCTGGGAGACAACATCAACGGTCCAACCGTACCAGTTTGTGCAATCTATCCTACTACTCTCCGAGAGGTAAAGCTTTGCCTTGAATGATTGACCCGGCTTAACGTCGTCGTCGTACTGTATCACCTCTTTGAAGTCCGCCAGATGAGAATAGTTGTGCGGTGTCACATCTATGTACAGAGAAAATGGCCCTGTGATGTAGATAGGCCTGAACAGGTTATTCTCATGGTTTCTAACCCGGAGCCATATGTACGGAGTGCCATCAGAATCCCTCTGTAGTAGATGGTCCTGCTCTTCTTCGTGAAGAAACTTCACTTCGAACCGCTCCACTTCACCAATGCCCAGCTGACTCTCTTCAAAGAACAAACAGCTCTGCAATATGGGCGACGAGCTCTGGGAAGAGCTCTTATCAAACGATAGAGACGATAGTTTCAGTCGAACGTCCATTGAGCTAACAGAATATTTGTCCCTCCACTCCCGTTGTTGGGCTTGATCTTACGTCCTTCCCTGTACGTAAAATAACAGTGCGTAAAGGTGTGTGCCTTATGCACACCAAGAGGACAACGCCCGGCCTAGCGTATTTTCGTCTTGGGCTCCTTCCGGCTCCGCTGGGCTGGTTGGCACACCGCGGCGGCGCACTGGAGGCCTTGTAGGAAAACCCGCTGAGGAGGTTGTGGTGGAGAAGGAACAATACTATGCTTAGTGGATCAGACAAAGCCAGAGGGCCTGAAGAGTAACGAAGATTGGGGACGTGGACTGTGCCAATTCGAAGGAGATGTCGCTGACTGATATACTGAGTGCGAATACGAACTTCTACCAACTGGTGAGTCCTTGCGTGTGGTTGTTGTGAACCGTGTAAGAGGTGAACAGCGGTACTAACGTAGTTCTGTATAGGCCAAGGTTCAAGAGATAAAATACCTAGTGTGTCGGGCCACCTCCGAGGACCAGTCACTACTCGACGTGGAGATCCAGCTGCGTAAGGAGAATCCCAAAGTGCTGGCTACTCTGTATCCGAAGGAGCTGTGGAGTTTCAGTCTCGATGGGTCAGACCCGCCAGTACCAAATGCGCAGTACAAGCTGAAACAGTCGTCTATACAGACGATGGATCCCAGAGACCTGCACAAGAACAATGGCCCGTCTAACATCTCGTCACTGGTGGGTGCCACTTTGGTGAAAGCGCTGAAGAAGATGCTGATGACGTCGCTCTCAATAAGGAAGGAATTGACCATGTTTGGTACATGTGGCCTGTTGCCAGAGTCGAATGATCTCATTCGGATTGAGCCCAAATTGTTAGACACTGGTGATATTCTGCTCTCGTTGACGTCGCAGCCTCACAATCTACATCACCTTGGAACGTTAGACGACTCAATTGACGTCAATTCCACACATGCACTCTACCTCATACCGTCGGGAATACGCTGCTACGTATCAGGGAACACTCTGCAAGAGGCATGGACTTCGAAGCCCCAAAATGCTCAAAAGATCATAGATATCCTACAGGCTCATCATGGAATAAGTATAGACTCTACGTCTTCACGATGGGTCAAAGTGATCCCCAATTTGCAACACCTGAACGGAATTACTACGCAAGTTGCTGATTACCTCAAACCGGTATCCAATACCAAGTACATATCATGGCCAGCGGAGTTGTGCCTGGTGCAGCGTTGTGAACACATTGAGAAAAGTGATGATCCTAATGCACTTGATGACTTTGACCCTATGTCATTGATTGACGATTTCGTTCAACTGAAGGCTTCTGCTGCGACCAAGACACCTTCAAATGTACCAACAACCAACAATACACCAGCAGATATCGGAAACGTTCAACCTTCAAATGGTCCACCGACGTCTAAGCCAACTCCTACAAACACATCTGCGCCTCTAACAACGGCAACAACAATAACTGCAAACGCATTGCCGGAAGAAAGTGTGAATATGGATGAATCGGTGCATGATGATTGGGATGATCTAGATGCTGAACTATTTGGCGGTGATGAGATCACGGATGCAGATTTTGATCTATTTGATGAACCAGACACTGCAACTAAAAGAGATGGACAGGACGATAATGACGACGATGTTGATGCCGAACTCGAAGAGGCATTAAATGATGCTTTGATGGGTGAGGATCTTAACCATATTTCATTTGAGCATGATGAAACCGACAGAGAGAAATCAGACGACTTGAAATCAGATGGGAAGAACAATACAAGGGAAACTACAAAGAATCCTTATGACATACCTATTCATGAAATAACAATTCCAAATACTCCTCCGTACGAAGACCCGGGTGCACCACTACCGGTGCTATCGCCAAGAGGACAGAGGAAACGAAGCATTTTCTCTCCTTTGACGTTTAATCCCATTATCAAATCTAATGTTGATAACAAATACGCAAATGGTGGTAAGTTTCATGTTTCAACCGTTGATACACCAGTAGGAGACTTTGGAATCCCGAATGTTCCCTTAGCTGAGGGTTTTGGAATAGGCCAAGATGAAGGTGATAGTGGAGAGTCTGATAGTTCAGACTATATCGAGGATTCAGGAACAGAATGTGAGACAGATGATATAATTGTTCCACCAACAAGAATCAATTCTAGGGAGAGCTCATTAGATTCTGCGAATCTGAACATCTCTTCTCAAAATGAAGTCACCGAAAGAGGGATTTCGCTCGAACCTGAATCAAAGAACAAAAGGTTTATTACTCCAGGTGTACAATTGGATGGAACTATTAGCGAAAATTCGAGGCCATCTTCACCATCGACCAATGGTACAGGTGAACCAAACCCATTACCTTTCTTAGTACGGTGCCTCCCAGTATCAACGATGCCAGAACATTTCTATAAAGAGAATCCGACAGTCAGTGATATGAACACACTCGACCAACTAATTCAGCAGATTGTATGGGATGATGCTTGTCTTGAAGACACCTTCCCAAAAGAATCTGAATATGAGAACGTTTCGTCCGACAATTTAAAAAGGGCAATTGCTCAAATATTCCCAGAATTCCGTGGGATATCTCTGGCAGAGTTTTCTGATGTTACTCCAAAGGAAGTAAATTCCCCGTTTGCAAGCTTCAAAGCCAACGATTACTTGCCTAAGAACTCACAATCTGACTTTTCAACATCACCAAAGAAGGAAAGCACTGATGATAATAAACTGATATTCCCAATTCCAGAGCCAAAAGTGAAAGTGAAAAGGCTGAATGAAGAAATCATTGTCAACTCAACAGCTCTCAATTTATGGAACCTTATGAGTTTCGAGTCCCTACATGGGACAAAGGACTTTGGAATCATCATGGTGGCTGAAAATGAGCCCTTTGAACTTTGCGAGTTCTTTGTACAGGCTTTTATTGAAAGCTACCATAAGAGCAATCTTGGGTCTGTTGAAAAGATCGTTCTCGATGGTTTTGTCGAGAAAGGTATTGTAAATGCCAATTCAGACCTAAAGGTGGTTTTCACCAAGCTTCATGAACATTTAGTGCAGCAGAAAGAATATAGAGAGATCTTAGTCTTCATGACTGATTCGGAAGAGAACTTAAAATCAATTGTTAAGAAAGTGACACTCTTTGAGAAGATTAAAGAATGGTGTACCGGATCTTCCAATGGGACGCTATTGCCGATAAAGGTTTCCCTGAAGGTTATACCTACATCATTCGTTGTTAACAATGGTGTCTTTTCCGTTCTCTCAATAAGCAGAAATACGAGACTGGCTCTTTCTGTTTATAATAGACTTAATCAGACAAATAGGACATTTGCTGATCTTTCTAATGCTTTCCCAAAGAAAATAAAATTCCAATTGACACAGGAACCAGTGGCTGGCCGGATATTATCTGAGGAGTCTTTCATACATTTGGCATATGAAAGATCAATTGACAAGAACTGGTGTGTCGCTTCTTGGACTGATGATAAGTCAACTTTTCACGAAGTTAAAGCTTGGCCTCTGGATGTCAAGGAGAAATCATCTCTCGAAAATGTTATGAACCAGCTGTGGGATACTACTCTAGAGCTCAGCAAGAACGTGAAAGGAAAGAAATATTTGGTTCTGACTAGACTCAATGGTGGTATAGCAGATGATGAGCTTCTACAATGGAAGAGACTAGCTTCGAAAGCCTTGTTTTTAACCTTGGTTATCGTCTCTGTAAATACCAACTCAAGACTGTTGTTAAAACTTGACCAATCATCGTTTCCATTGAATAAACTGTTTAGCCAGGAAAATGGGTTTGATTCAAACTCGTCTATGACTAAATTCGAATCTTGTCCGACCGCTGGCTCGTCAACTGGATTAACACCATCCATCTTCACACCTCAACAGATGAATTCACCGGACATATTCAGCATAAGCAGGGCAGCTGCACATGAGTCTCCTTCAGAGAAGTTTACAGATGACAATACTGTTCTTCAAGACATAAGTGATCTAGTATATGGTTTGGTAATTGATTCACCAATGTCGTTATCCCATTCACCTGGACGTGCTGTTAAACTTGGATTTCTAGTGAAACCAATTGAGAATAGCAACAACAAGCTCAAGTGTTTCGAAGTTGGAATATTGAGTTCACCAAGCAACCTTTCCAGTGGAGAACTGATGTATCAGCTATTACACCAATATCGTAATTTGGCAAAGATGGGTGAAATCTATTCCACCGTTGGTAACCCTGTTGAAACCATTGTCCCGTGGCATATAGCTGCAGTGAATAAAGTGATGAAATGCCTACTACATGTCCGCCATGAGATTGACAACAAGCAAGTTGGCTGACCTATGGCATCATTACGGCAATATAGTGAATGGTTATGGTGGACTTTAAATCCCATGTAATACCGATTTTAATAAATCAGAGATGTATATCAACTGTTCTTCTTTGAATTCTCTTTTACATCCTTCCAATGCTGCTAACCTGTTTGATTCTCCAGTTTGCGCCAAGTGTAGCAGCTTATCTTTCTGCGTCTCTGTCATTTCTAGTTTGGAGAATTTGTACCAAATGGAGAAGAGGGTAAAGAGGATGATATTTATACGTGAAAAGTCGGTAACCATCCTCTCGAACCCTTCTGATGTTTCGAAATTGTAATATTTCTTCTTGTATGTGGTTAGTTCAAGTAATTCCTGAATAAATGTAATAGAGCCCTTTGAAGTGAACCAATCAGATTCCGGTTGATCAAAGGTATGTGTTGATATTTGAACCAACGAGCATATCAATATTTGACCTAATAGTGAAACATTTTCTTCTGATTCACCATCTGGATCGAGTCTGAAAAAGAGAAGATAATCATCAATGTTACCGTTGAAAAGATAAATGGAACAGGATGAGATCAAGTCATCAACTGAGCATTTGCTGAATTTACCTTCACCTCCTTGATTAAGCCAGTTATTTGCGAGCTTCAAGATTGACTTTCTTAAGGAGACACTATCAGGCGATACAAGTTTGGGGGCTAAGGTAAAGGTGCCATGGGGTGAAGGTACCAAGTATTGACCCTTTGCAATACGTGTTTCATTGGCGAAGATCTTTTCAACCCTATGCCTTTGCTTGTCATCTGTAACTGGAAAGATTGCCTCTATTAGCTTGGTAGACCAACTGTAATGACCAACTTGGCCAAAGAATTTTGTAGTTACTAGCTCAGTAAACTCTGACCGATATTCATCATTTGGTGCAATCTCGTGACTGTATTCGTCCATCTCTAATTCCATTATCTTGATAAACAAGGACAATATCGGAGTCCACATGTTTGCAATAGCCTGTTTCAAGGGATCCTCAACGTCATGGGCATTGAACAAACACCAGGAAATTGCAGACCATATGCGACCTTCAGCCAATGCAACGTCAATTCTCTCTCTATTCAACACTGCTAAAGTTCTATTCTCTGCTTCATCTTGTAGATCAACATCATCCATAGGAGAATCTTCAGGTTGTAAGGCCAATTTTAACGCTCTTTTCTGTGGAGAATCATTCTTACCAAACTCTTCACTTTTGAGCTTTTTTCTCACAGGACTCGTTGTTATCTCGTCAAATAGATCATTATTCTCACTATACAGAGCCTTTTTCATTGCTTTAGAGCGTAGATTGTGTAAGCCACGGTTTCTAATGAAGTCCAGTGATTGGATGAGCTGCTTTCTTGAGTAAACTAACGTTGGACTGTCCAACGTGAATGAGAATAGGTTATTCTCGCCATCACCATGATTAGTGGCCACACTGGATTGTATGACAGCATGTACAATGGATTCAAGAATCCATAGTGCTCGTTGGTTAATTGGTCTGTCCGACGTTTGTATGCCAAACTTTTGCGCTATAAACGTCTCATTGTTGTATGTCGATATCGTCGCCAACGTGAACAGAACGTCTAAGACAAACGCAGAAGGACAGAAGAAAGACTCAGTCTCCAACTTCGTGAGTAACATATCCCACTGTTGCACGGAGATGTAAGACTCCAGCAATTCATCCGTACTCTTATTCATTTCATGTCAATTGAAAGCTCAGCCGATTGCAAAACATATTGAGATGAGCTGGTGGCATGAGACGAATTACTTGTAACCACAGCTCCAGGCGCGCGCGCGTAACCGAGAATTTGCACAGAAGAGGGAGAGAGAAAAAAAAAACAGTACGCGTCAAGATTTCGACAGGCACAATTCTTTTGATTGATGATTCTACATACAAAGCAGTGTAAACGTAGTATTAAATAGTACATGGATGACCCAATTGACAACTAATCTCTAAGTTTTTCTGGTTGTCCAGACAGCAAAGTGAAAGATGGTGCTTTAAGCTTTTCAGTTCCTTTCAAAAAGTCCAACTCCATGACGAATTCAAACTCCAAGAGACATCCACCAGCTTTGGTGATCAAGTCCTCTGCAGCTTTAGCAGAGCCACCTGTAGCGATGATATCGTCAACAACTATGACAGTGGAGCCTTCTGGAATTGCTTCAACTTGGATCTCAAATACGTCTTTACCGTATTCCTTGACGTATTCAGCTTTGTAGGTCTTACCAGGGAGTTTACCCTGCTTTCTCACAGGAACAAAACCTGCACCAATGGCAAGAGCCAAAGATGGTCCAAAGAGAAATCCACGGGATTCAAGACCAACAACAAAATCAACCTTCTTATCTGGGAACTTCTGCTCCAAGTGTAATTTGAAAGCACGCACCAATTTTTCAAACAGCACTGGTGATCTGAAGATTGGAAGGAAATCTTCAAACAAGATACCTTCTGTTGGGAAGTTCGGATACTGGTGAAGTGCTCCCTTGAGCTCTGTTGCAATCTGTTGAATTTCTGGCATGGTAAACTGAAGAAGCTAGAAAGGTAGGTCTCGAAAACGATGGACTCGGGTAATGGACAAGAGAGTATACAGAAGCTTGAAAGAGATGAGAAGGATTCCCATCGGCTTCTCATCGGTAAATTTTTTACCTCGTGTGGCCATCCACGTGTCCCCTAACAAAAAAGTACAGGTATCAACAAACCTCTCAGAGGAAGTTATACTATACAAGTCGTTTTTAACAGGATTTAGTTGTTTTCTTGAAGGGAATACCTAAATTGTGGTATTGTCAATGGATAAAGCTGATGGTTGTTTCTATCCGTGTATATGTTGCTCTTCTTTTGCCTGAGAGGGTTCAAGATTTTTAGCTGCCTCACTAGCGCACGTTTCAACATTTGAAGTTTTAACATTTGTAGTTTCAGCGTCGTCATACTCTTTCTTCACTTCAGAATCAGTGTGAATATTTTCAGCACATTCTTTAGTAACGGTTTCTGTCGCTTCTGGTGTGTTACTCAAACGAGCAGATGCACTTCTATCCATAAACTCACGCTCACGTTTTCTGGTGTTGTGGATCTTATTCAATTGTTCCCTTCTCTCTTCGCTAACCTCACCGGTAAATGTGGTGATGTAGTAAACCCCTGGTGCATCAGTCCAACTGACACACCCTGGACCAAATGTGTGCTTCTCAACTAAAAACATTGACAAAAATGCATCGTCAAAGTCGTGATAGGCAGCTTCTGGGATGACTTTCTTCAAACTAATAATCTTTGTTCCAACTTTGACGTCCAAGAAGAGCATTAGGGTTTCCTTGTTCAAATCAGGCGTAAAGAGGAAGTTGTTAACCAAAATCACATTACACCTGTCGATGACACTTTTAACTTTAACATTGCCAACAAAGCTTTGTCTGTGGAAGAATCCAACTTTACCAGGTTGGATACCAAACAGAGCGCATCTCTCATGGAACGCAACTTCCTGCAGTTCAGCTAACCTTGAGCAATTCTCCATTATTTCACAGCCATAACTTTCACATCCATATTCCAACGCAGCTTGAATAGTGACATTACCAACACCTGACCCTAAGTCTATAAAGCACGATTTTGAATCCAAGTCACACTGATCAAACACCATTGAACAAAATTTTGGTAAAAGTTCCCCATAAACGTTATTACTGAAAGCACGGTAAACTTTCAAGGAATGGACATCTGGGGAAACACTTCTTGAATATATCTGATTTAGCAACTCGTGTAGCACCATTCGGGAGAAAGTTTGCTTTTGTTGAAGATGCTTCTCAATAGCACCACTTTTTTGTAATTCATGAAGAGTACTATTAAACTCTTGAATGATTTCAAACATTTTTTCGTAATCCTGGGAGTATAATGCTGTCGAGTACTGACCAGCCATTGAATCGTAAGGAGCATATGGGTTATAGAATTTGTTCTTCTGATCTTCCGGAATGTATGTTAGCGCCAATGCCTCCATCATACGTCCAATTTCCTCTAGGGGATCGAGATAAAAGTCTTGAGATTCCTTTAGAAAATAATCCTCTGTAATCTCTGGATAAACTGGGGTATGAATCTGGATAGTACGTGGTTCCAATCCTTTATAATCTCTATACCGCTTGGATTTTTGCATTGCCACCTGGGCAGCTGATTTGAAGTTTAGACTAACCACTTCAGAAGACTTTGATTCCAAAACATCACGGGTAAAGAAGTTGGGCCTTATTGGAATCTCGACATCGGATCTCCATAGGGTTAAAAATGGCCGATAACCATCAACCAGATTGGATGTGGTGCTCTGTGCAGTTCTCGTTTCCAGAATATTCTCTTCAATATCATCCTGGTCATCTTCAACCTTTGGAGGAGATGTTTCTTTCTTCTTATTTCTTGACTTGTGTGCATCCTTTGCGGCTTTTGCCCTTTCTTTGTCCCTTTTCAACCTCAACCGTTCACGTTCAAGCTTCTTCTGTAATCTCTCCTCCTCGCGTCTTTTCTTCTCGGCTTCAGCTCGTTCTCTAGCCAATTCCCTAGCACGTCGTAACTCCTCTTCTCTCAACGCTCTTTTCCTCTGACGCTCCTTCAATTCCCTTTCAGCTTCTTCCTCCATGCGACGTTTCAAGTTATTAGCCCGATCTTGACGCGCTTTTAACTCCGCTTGCTCTATCATCCAGTCGTGCCATTCGGTCAACCTTTCCAGCTCTCTGCTCTTCTTCTGCTTCTTCCTTGGTGGGTTATAATCATCTGGCGTGTTTGGTTCTATCGAACCTTCATTGGCGGTCTCGCTATGGTTATCAGAACTCGAGTTCAACTCCCCGTCAGGGCTTGTGGGGATCAATCGCCCAGACCGCAACGCCCTAGTCATATCGATATTCTTCCTCTTTTTGCCTTGTTCAACACTGGTTCCACAGCAACACCCACACAGATCAGCCTACCCCCAGTGGATAAAGGATAAAAACCAGGTCACAAACTAATTAAATAACGCGTAGAATTCTCAGTGGAAATCTGTTGACGTTGTTGTTGCTGTTGACGTTGTTGTTTTTGTTGTCTTTGTTTTTGTTAACGTTGTCGCCCTGAAAAATCTCCCCAAGGGAAGAGAAAAAACCACAGAAAAAAAAACATTACAGTGGAAAAGGGCACCAGGCCGTCTCAAACCGTGCCAAGTTGCGTAAAATTTGCATTTGATTTCGTTTTAACCGCGCGCCAAATCAGCACCGTGACGAAATTACAAGCTGTAAAAGGGTAACCCAGGGGAGCGTACACCTACAGCGCAGATTATTAGCGTCTACAAATCGTTTAGGCCTTTTATCAAGAATTCTTGTTTGTTTTTGCTCTCCATCCTTCTGATGCTCCCTGTAGATGTATACACGGTTTTTTCTCTTGTTGTTTCAGCTCACCGTTGGGGCGCATTGCGTCGTGCAGTTAAACATCACCACCATGAGCGTCCTCCTTGTGGAAAGTCTTACTCTGATTTCTAAAATGGCCTCTCACGCTACCGCGAGAGCCGCGTCCACGCCCACGCCCACGACCGCCATGGTATCCACGTCCGCGTCCACGTCCGCGTCCACGGGATCCATCTATGCCATGTGCAAACGCTTCTCGACTTTGGTTGGCGTTGTCGATGGAGTCACTCGGTTCAGCAGTCTGTTTGGACTCGCTGGAACTCTGTGTGAAGGTATTAGACTGTTCGGTGGTTTCCTCTTTTAGCTCCACTTTAGGCATCTGCTTCTCGTCGTTCTGTAGTTTTATTACATTCTTCTTGGTTTCCTTCTTGGCCTCCTTCCTGGCTTCTTTTTTGACCTCTTTCTTTGGCTCCAACTCCGCCCCAACATACTCAGATTTTGAATCTTTCCCCTTCTTATGTTCCTTTTTGATCTCATTCACAGCTTCCTTGTCTTTGACTGGTTCTGGTACCTTGTTTAAATGTTGTTCAGCAGTATCGCTACCACGTCTTAGTCCTCCTCTTCCGCGGCCTCGTCCACGGCCTCTGGCATGGGTCTTTCCAGACAATCTTCCTCTGGTATTGTACCCGTTGTGAACAACAGGTAATGACTCAGACACATCACCGTTCTCTACAAACTTCACTGGAGATGGTTTTGAATCCGCTGGTGAAACCTTTGAATTTGGTTCAACATCGGTTTTCTTCAACTCCCTTTGGATCTGCTTCTTTACATTGTCTGTAACACCACGAGCCTTCACAATTTTGGGATCATTTATGACGGTAGCATCATCCGGTGCCCCTTCAGTCTTTGGTTGCCCTTCATCAAACGATGATGGTGCAACGATCTGCTGTTTAGTCGGTTCTTCCACGGCTTTATTCTCTGATGAAGGTTTGGTGAACTCCTTCTTTATTTTTCTCTTCAAGATAACTTTTCCTTTCACCTTATCTTTTTCGTCTTTCTTGGAGCTGTTCTTAGAGAGATCCACTGTAAATGAAGACTTAGGTGGTGAAGTCACTTGGGCATAGCTCTGTGGAGAACCCCATACGCTTGTAGGTTGTGGAGCAGGTTTTAGCACATTTGCATTATTGTTCAACGATGTCTTGTCCTCTGTACTATGTTTGGAGTGTTTAACTTCAGATGTCTCGGACTGGTGATCCTTTGGATTTTGATACCCCTGATGTGATTCACTGTGTCTCTTTTCACGTTCCAAGCTACCCAAAGTTCTAAAAGTAGTCTTATTGATCTCCAACCCTTGCATCTTCTTTTGCAATTCACGCTCCCTTGATAATGTATCGACAGGTTTAGCACTTCCAAATGGATTCACTCTACGCGGGGTTGGAGCAGGCGACGGAACATGTAGAGGTGGTAGTTCTCGTGGTGCATCACGATGTTGGTGTAGATGGCCAGCATATACCGGTTCTGGTTGATGATGTGGTGGGAAATCATGATGAGCATACTGTTGTTGGGAAGATTGATCCTGATGCTGATGATCTTGACGATGTTGATCTTGACTATGGTGATGAGTTTGCTTAATTGAGCGTCTTGCTGATCCTGAAAGATTTGGGTCGTCTTCCTCCGGTAATAACCTGTTCAGCTCGTGATATGTTCGTAAGTCGTCAAATGATCCTCTCTCTGGAATAATCTTACCTCTGTTGACGTATAAATCATGCCACTTCAACACCTTGGTGAAAATATCCAATGATTCCACTTCCACATAACATACTTTCCTAGTCATATCAATGGCCTCAATGGGGTCGGAAGCATACCGCAACCCTTGGAAATCAATCTCCCAAAAGAGCTTCAATTTCACAAATTTAGTAAATCTCGAATGGAACAAATCCTCCATGTCCTCTACCCCAAAAAAAGAAGGCACGTCTAGAAACTTGATGAAGAACTGACGTAAACGTTCATCTTCTGGGTAGGAGCTACCTCTAAACTGTGAATGTTGGAAATTCTGGTTGAATCCACCAGAGTTAAACGGTGACATGTGCGATTGGTTAAAGCCATCGTTATGCCTTGGATGGAACGTTGGAACTGAGATTGAGCTTGGATCAAAGTCGTCGTCTGCCCAGCTCTCACCGAATCCTATTTCATTTGGCCCATCGTTAGTACGTCGTCGTGGGAAAATGGTGGTGCGTCACAAGGTATCAAAACTTACTCGTATCATCGATGAATTCCTTAAGGGACATCTTCTGTTTTGTAGCTACACAAGGGTTAGTATATGGCCATTGAAGGGTCCATTCTTGAAATTCACAACACATACTCATGGTTAAGTGCTATGGTCTACTCTTAATCCTTCGTATTCTTTCTTTCTAGTTGAACAATCCCCAAATTAGAACGGTTTCAACACTGAAGATTTTTGGCTTTTGTTTTTTTCTGTTGTTCCGTCGGGCGTTTGTTTCCTTTTAGGAAGGGCTCAGAATGCTTCAGCAAAGTGATAAAATTGGCTGATGAACAGTGTGAATCAATGGCCAATCCAGGTTAACTACGCTTCAGATTGAACACAACCCACTTTAGAGCTACAATTGGTCAAAGTGACACCCTTAAACCATATACACCAACGGGATAGCTTTGGTGAAGCTTCCTCCCACCCCTCCTCCCAGCAATTTGCTTAGTCAGGCGAGCAAGGGTAGATTTCCTGATTAGGAAATAACAGCCTTTTGCAGCGGACATTGAAAGATCACAAGACACGCCGGGATCAGCTGGAAGGGTACGATGTCATGGACCACTTATTGAGGAAGAGTCACGGCAGGAGTAAAGGTGGAACAACGCGTGTAATTGAACGAAATAGCCCGGTCTCATGTACATGCTTGCTGTGTGTTTCTCTCTTTTGCTCCGACTCTTCATAGGCAGAAGACCTGGCAGCGCGTCATTTTGTGTGTGTTTTTGTTAGCGTTTTTTCGCGTTTCGGCCCTTTGTTTTTTCCAGCCTTCGATGCCACCGCGTCGTGCATGTATGGACCTTCGGTTAAAGGAATAATATGCAAATGAAACAATTTAATCGATGGATAATGAACCTGTGGAGCCTTCCAGCTTACACGGTGATCGTTGGAAAGTGCTGTTGAGGAAGAAAAAGTGATTGTTCTTCTTTTCTTTCTTCCTTTCGTTTCCTCTCTTCATCGAGATATACAGTTGCACAAGTGGGTCATTCTGATAAACACCAAGCATGCTCGATTTCTTTAAGAACAGTACATCAAATCGTGATGATGTGGATTCCAACCTTACGATACTTGACCCACCAGAGCTGAACCTTCACAACGTTCCCAGCTCCCCTATGAGTTTCCGCTCTACATCGTCAGTGACAAATGCCAAACAATGGGGACTTAAGTCTAAAAAGTCTAAGAATATGATGTGCATACAGAGTGGATTGGATGGCGAGCGAGAGAGAAACCATATACTGGAAGAACAGGTTCAAATGCTCAGCTACCAAGCTGCAAAGGCGTTGGATATGGTCAATGAAGTGACAAAGGCCAACGAACAGCTGAAATTGGAGAATGAGCAGTTGAGAAGGGGTAAACAGGAGAATTCCTTCAAACACAGTGAGAGCATAAACTCTTTGAATTCGAGTTTGTTCTCGGATAGTGGCTCCACAGCACTATCACAGGCTACGTCAATGCAGTCGATGTCTGATTATATCCAAGGGAAAGATAATGAGATCCAAAATATCAAAGTAGAGTTGGACAACCTAAGATTGCAATACGACGAAAGCGTTCAACTCATATCACAGTTGAAGAGAGAAATTGCACTAATGAAGAACTTGGATAAGAGTAATTGGTCTAAACATCAACGACAAATGGATAAGAAGCATGCAGTTGAGCTTGAGAACTACAAAGAACAGCTGGCAGATCTGATGGACCAATTACACGAGAGACAAGATACAAATATCAAACTGAGACAAAGACTCATGGATGTTGAAAAGTATAGATTTGAGATGACACACTAAATATTACTTTACGATTGATTTTTGTAGTTTATAACGTTTCCTTTCATCAGCTCCCAACGTACTGGACTTCTTCCCTGCTCTATTAGCCAATCGTTACACTTTTTGAAATGGTGACCATCAAAGAACCCACGTCGAGCACTAAGAGGACTTGGATGCACAGATCTCAATGCATAATGATTCTTCAAATTCATCGTTTTAACCCTATTCTGTGCTGGAGTTCCCCATAGCATCAAAACTTTTGACTCGCCTGTATTTAGTGCAACTTTCAAGACCTCCTCTGTGAACTGCTCCCAGCCTTTACCTGAATGGCTATTGGCCTCATGTGCACGCACTGTAAGACATGCATTTAATAGTAGAACACCTTGTTCGGCCCATAGCGTTAAATCACCACTTTTCAACGGCACTTCAAACTGTGGATAGTCCATCTTCAAAGCCTTGTAGATATTTTTCAAGCTCGGTGGGGGAACTGTTGGTGGTTTGACTGAGAACGCCAGACCATGGGCTTGGTTATCGTTATGGTATGGGTCCTGTCCAAGTATTATGACCTTAACCTTTGACAATGGAGTCAATCTTGACCATGAGTAGACATCCTCCATAGGCGGGAAGATCTTGTTGGCTGATCTCTGCTGCTTCAAGAATCTCTTCAAGTTCAGGAAGTACGGTTTGGTCAATTCCTTGTGCAGGGCCTCGAACCATGAGTCTTCGAGTGTGTTGATCTCAAGTTGTAACAGTTCTTTCTGCTCATCATTCAACTTCTGTGCAAACTGTTCCTTGAAATTGGTCTTCTTACCTGTATTAACAGACAAAACTGGAGTGTCATTGGATACACTTCTAACAACAACTTTCTTGTGGAAGAAGTCCGTGATCTTTGTCCTCTTAGCAGCACACACTGGACTGGTTGATGTTCTCTTCATAATCGTTCCCAATGCTCCCACTAAGCAATAACCTCTGCTGTAGCGCTAACGCGGAAAGCTAACGTGGACGCGTAACTAGCAGCTCTGCCTATTTTTTTTTGGCTCTGTTCACGCGCACCATCCTTCCTTTCTACGTGGTGAACGGTGTATTTTTTCTTCCTCTTTTATTCTTTCCTTTCTTTGTCTTCTTTTGAAGCAAACTCAGCAACACGAATAGCTGGAGAAAATGATTCTATCCTTACTCTCTTATGTTGGAATAGTGCTTGGATTTCTGTTCCTCACACTTTCCATTGCATCTGGACTGTACTATGTTTCTGAACTGGTTGAAGAGCATACCGTGTCCACTAAGAAGTTCCTTACGATGAGCATCTACGTCATTGTCGGTATATACGTACTGCTTTTGGTATTTGACTCCTTCCCATGGAAGCTGGTCTCGTTCTCCATCTTCACACAGTGGGTCTACTATCAAAACTTGAAACGGTTCCCTATGATTGAGTTCACCAGTTTGTCGTTCCTCGCGTCGTGCGTACTAGTCGTGATGAACCATTTCCTGTGGTTCAAGCACTTTTCTCAAAACCAGACAACATTTGCTGAGGTTGCTTCCTTCTTTGGTGTGTGTGTATGGTTCATACCGTTTGCACTGTTTGTCAGTCTCAGCGCAGGTGACAACGTGCTTCCAAGCACCACTCATTACAAGAAGAACGATGACGTTCATTCAAGTGGCAGAAACCAAGGGCTTGCTAAGGTGATCATTGGAACAGTGAGGGACTGGATATACAAAGTTTCACGCTCAATGGGATATGAACTGGATCCAAATCATGGAAGAATAATATGATATATAATCTACTGACAATGTATATACACTAATAATAGCTAATTAGCAACGATGGGCCTCTGTGCCCACCTTGTAACACGGTGTCGTCATACTGTCTGGGGTCGTCATCACCGCGAAGAAATTGGTGAACGCTTTTCCAACCCTTTCTGTAAGTGAGAGCAAGGACACTTTCAACAACACAGTAGGAATAACAACCCTAGAGCCACGATTAGACCATGACGATTCAATTCAAGGATACCTTTTGGACGAGTGACTATATCACCGGAATCAAGGCTTTGTTCGATACTTTGGAATGTCGATCTCTCGATATTCAGCACTCCCTGGATACGTACCAGACATATACCACCATGGTCACTGTAAGTAGTGGGTGGAACAAAAAGCGGAAGCATTTCAAGGGAACAAGGGATACTGTGCTGTCGTTGGACTCTAAGACCTGTGAAACGTTTCTGGATGGTAAAGATGTCGTTACTTTCAACCATTTCAACGAGTCATTGGAGAACAACTACGAACACATTGCCAATTCACTAGAGCTGTTGGCGGTAGATTTGAAGGATAACGTTGTCATAAGATTACATGAGTTCCTTGATGATTACAAGGACTTTATTAAATCATCTAGAAACTCGTTACAGTTCCAATACAACCAGTATATCCGTCTCATTCAGAGTTGTACAACAATCGAGAAGAAGCTCATTTCAAGAGTAACCACTCTGGAGAACGCCCAGTCCAATAGTGGACTTGCTGAAACCTCACAGACAGATATCAATCAGTCGCAATTACCATCATCAACAGCTTCAGAGACGAGCGTGATACCTAAACCTCAAACTGAAGTCAAATCCGAAGACCGAGATGAGGATGACACTTTCAAATTCCCATTGACGATAGGTTCCACTGTATTACAGACACTAGATAACCTTAGTGACTTACTGTACACAATGATTGATGAAATCAAGGTGAAAAGAAGGTTAATCCCACTTCCAGGTGTTAATAACGAGTACTTTGCTAGTGAAGAGCTGGTTAAATGGGTTAGAAATTCATTACCAGATGAAAATACTCTCTTGAAGTTGGAGAAATTTGGTCAAGATCTGTTGGACCTGAACTTGATAACACCGTGGAATAAAATCTCTGTTGGAAGAAGGATATTCGCATCTGATTCAGGTTATTATGAGTTTACTGATTTGACAAGATTCATTGCAAAGTTTAACAACCATGATGAAGAGAACGAAGAAGATGTGGTTACCAATAATGCGGAAGACTCTGCTGAAACCTCAGAAATAGCACCATCGGCAGCTTCCTCTAGTATTTGGAGCTCTATCAAGAACCCATTCACGGGCACACCGGCAGATCCTGAATTCCTCAAGAAAGAAGTTGCTGAACTTAACGAAAAGTACATCAACGAATTGAAATGTCTCAACCTGGAAAAGGCAACTCTAGAACAACTCATTACATCAACGTGTGTTAAAGCACAAACTTACGAGACCAATAGAGACCATTTGTTAATATTGCTCAATGAACAGTTGGTTGACAAATTAATCTCACACCACCAAGCAGCACTCCAATCACTTCAAGAACTCAAAGGTACAAAACTATCAGAGGACACGGTGCAGTACGATCTTTTACAATCAATGACGAATTCTAAAGGTGGCTGGTTTTGGCCAACCAATGAATTGAGATATATCAACCATATGGAACAAAGTCATAATTGCCACCTAGAACTAATAGGTGTTGACCTGGTGAACTTAGCATTGGATTATAACGAGAAGAATTCCAAGTGGAGGTCACTTCCAGTTCTGATTAAATCAACTATTGAATATTTGGATGCTGCTGAAGGGGTCGATAAATCTTGGACAGCACCCTTGGACTTGACATCATCTAACAGACTAAAGAATGTTCTGCTGTCCGAGGTGGTTAAATTCTCTCAAATAGAAGGCTTAGAAGATCAGGCTTCTGCTGTGAAAGCACTCACCAAAGAACTCTGCTCAGGGGAAACTTCAAATTCCATTGTGAATTTTTTCAAACTCTGGTTATTGGAACTCCCAGACAGTGTGGTACCATTTACTTGCTATGATTCCCTACTCAGACACTACTCAAGAGCTAAGGAGGATAAGGAACAGGCCGCAACTATCTTAGGTACAATTCCAAGGCAAAACTTGGCCACGTTACTCGCCATCATGAATCATATCGTTACGTATGTCACGTTTGAAGATTTGCAAAACTTCAAGGATTTCCCCTTCCATCATTTAATTTTGAGGCATTCTCCAAGAACAAACACCGCAAATGTTGATGACTTCCCGGTTTTATCGCATCTAGTCGAAGACCTATATGACGCAAGATTTAGAGAGATTCTATATCTAAAACTGGAAGAATTAGAACGAAACTATGACGAAAGAATCCAAATCCATGAGCAAAAATCAATCGCATCTGTCAAAGCGGACAGGGCCAAAGCACCTGTGATCACAACAGTGCCAGCAAATCATCTTTCTTCTCCAAGACAGGATTTAGATGCTGATGGGCTCCGTCCATTCAGAACCAAGAGCCCTAATCAATCACCTTTGAACTCACCGAACCGGAATCGGTCACGTTCAAATTCTCACCTTTCAGGCCAAAAGAGAATCAGCATAAATTCAAACCTATTGAGACCATCTGATAATCTATCGAAAAGAAACAGTATGCACGAAGCTTCTGTGCACGATAATGAATTGCCTGGTGAATTGAAATAATTAATGATGTTTGTGGTCTATCGACATTTGATATTACTCATCGTAATCTCTTTGTGGCCTGACGGTTCCTGGCTGCATTGATTGATATACTGATAGTTTTCTTAGGGTTCAATACTGAAGATCTATGACAAATATATGCTCAGCATGATGACTTGTTTGATTCTTCTCATTGTTTCGTTCTTCAGAATAAGTGTTTGTCGATGTTATCCAACAGATTCATTTGAGCTTTTAGATGTAGAACGCAGTCTGAGTGATTTCAATACATTGGTTTCGATTGACAGTCAAAACATTACATATGCGACATTACCACACCTTCTATATCACGGGTGTACAAGAGGTTACAATAGACCTGCATTATATGATCGGATTGTCGTAACGCTTCCTACGTCAATGAGCTCTCTTGGTGTCAAAGACCTTTGGAAATTTCTTGTCAAACCGATTTTGAGATTCGAGGTTAAGTCATTGAAATTCTATCTTCTTCTCGAAGCAAGAGATATGATTACACTAGCCAATGATCTCTGGAGTTCCATCAAGCGTGTATCCAACTTTGCAGCCGGAGAAGAAATGTTCCATACAAACACTATGTTTGTTGATGATGTGGTTCTGATTTCGCAGTTCGTTCATAGATCACTTGAGAGAGAACTCAACTGTATGGACCAGGCTATAAGTACAAGCATAAATCCAACATTAAATTTCTTATTGAAGAATGGTACACTCATAGACACCATCCCAGCAGTTGCAGTTAGAGAGGTTAAGTGCATTTTTAGTCTTTACAAAGGGCCTTGGGGACAAGAGTTGGTTTCAATCGATATCAGAAACCACCAAGATCTCAATATCAAAGCCCGCCTACAATCCGATGAGAACGTAATTGTAGAATTTACAATTCCAGAAAGCAGAGAGTTACTTGGTATGTAAGGCTTGATCTAATCTTGGTATAGTTTATTTGAAGCTGATCATCAGCTAGAAATGGGCTCTGTTTTGTAGTATGTATACTTATGTCGGAGCCAAGTGTCTATTATGAGGCATCGGATACAGCTTTCAGACACAATTGGTTCGCTGGAAAATCGAATTCTTTCGCAAAGTGGTTACAGTGGCCGAGTGGTTAAGGCGATGCCCTGCTATCTTCTAAGAAGCTGTTAGGCATTGGGTTCTGCCTGCGCAGGTTCGAATCCTGTCTGTGACGCCATTTTTTTTTGATTTTCTCTGGGGGTGCGAACGGCTGGAGCAACATACTATAACTTCGTACGCTTTGACCCAGAGAGTGTATATTCCAATGAGATGATAGGTATGTGTGTTGTTGGTATACGGACAATTTGAAGTTCAAAATTTCTCGCGTGTGTGATAAATCCCCCAGTCTACAAAGTTAAAAGTTGTTATGTGTACATGGAATTCAATAGCAACAGCTTTAAAGCTTGCAATGTGCAAAGTGAAGTTGATGTTTGCTGATTTACATAACCCATCTGTACAGTTCCTGATCGAAACGCTCCCCGGGATAAAACGGTCTGTTGGTAGCCTACTACTGTTCCACTAGACCAACTTCTATATGTTGAGCTGTTGTACTTTATGGATGGTAATTACTTCCAAGAGACAGAAATGAAATACAAACCTTCAGAATGCACAACTTTCCCTGCATGATACCTGCTGTGACTTTTTTAAGCACAAATAAGTAACCACTTCCTTCCTTTTCCTTAGCTGAGGTTGAAATTATTTGTCCTTGTGGAGAAGTTACCGTTGTTTCCAGGTTCAACTCCTTCCCTTTTGTTGATTTTCTGTGCTTTCATTTTCAAAGTCTGAAACTCTTGTTATTCAATTCTGTTGTCTTCAAGGAAGATTCATAAGTAGACTAAAATGGTCAGGCTGCAAAATGCCCATTATAAATTGTAAACTTCTGTGTGCAACATTTGCCTAGACTTCTTGGGACTTTTTTAATCTTCAAGCTTTTGATCTTTATCACAGCCTTTATATATCTTATAACAAGACTCGCCGAAATTTATTATCTTCACAGGAAAAGCAGATAACGTCTAGATCATTTGGGTCCATATGAGATGATACACTTCGTGTAATTGAAATGTTTTCTGTCAAGATTAGAAGATCATCAAAACTGGCAGGAGAACAGACTGGGACCTTGTGATCTTGGAAGAAGCTGTTGAACATTTTCAAAGTTAATTTGATATGTGCATCAAAACTTTATAACTTCATACTAAAGACGAAACTTCTTGCAACTGATAGATTTTTGAAATTCATAACTTTTAATATAAACTTTGACGCCTGAATGCCTTGGTTGAAAAAGTGCAGATGATGAACGAAGTATCAAGCCTAATGTAGTAGATGACTTACCCTTTTGAATATTATTGATCTGTAACATCTACCTGTGAGTTAAATATCTACCAGTAACACTTGTTTTGTATTGTACCATTTTCCTTTGTCCATCATGTGTCACACAGGTGAATTAACCTTCAATGAGGATAAACTACATACTAACTTCTAGTTTTAAAAGATCAGCACTTTGATGAGCACTGAAGTTTAGTAAACAGCAATTTTCTGAAGGGGTAATGTGATGTTTCTGGAGTTCGTATCTATGAGGAATCGCCAATTCTCTGTGATCTGCAGCTTTAAGCATGGAACATTTTTGCAACATCCATCTATTTTACAGCTGGTGGAGGCGGTCAAAATTTTCCACTCGTATTCCCACTCTATTCGTGGAAATTCCAGGGTATGCTAAGTCTCTTTAAAGGAAGATTCTACACAAAAAGATCCACAGTCAATCTAGATTGAATCCTTTATCCGGTCTTTAGATGCTAATTCGGAATTTTATCTGTTATGTTGTGTTTCGAATGCCTATCATGAAAAATCAAGTGTATCAAACATGAATGTAGAGTACACATGAACAGCACATTTCCCATATTCTAATGGTTCAAAACCAGACATTAGCTCTCATCGTACAAAAATGGAGACAATAAAAATCCTCTTAACCTAAGATCTTGGCCGTATGCTTAAGCACATTCTCTTTACAGTCATGGGCGAATAAGCATTTGGAAGTAGAGAATGTGATTCATCATGGATCCATGCCGCCATGGGGCCATTAATTTTACCCATCTCAGCCTATTATGTATATATATGCCCCAAGAGCATCTTCCATGGGTTCTAGAAGCTCAAAATCGTAGTTTGGAGTCAATAAGGATCGGTCATCATCAGCTCGATATATTACCCCTGCCATTCTTGGAAGCCAATCTTAAACTCTTGAAGACACCGAGCGTCTATATTTTGTCAACCCAGATGTATCCTTATATTGGCCATGTAAGCAATGGAAAAACTGAAGAGGTCAATGCATACCGGTTTAGGAATATTATTTGTTGGCGTGTAGTGGTTCTTCGATCGTGACCCATGTGTAATGTACTCTCAAGCTAACTGGACAGGTTAGGACTAACCGACACATATGAGAATTCTAACTTCACCTAGAACATGAGCTTTCATGATACTGTTTGAGGAGGTGAAATTTTTGAAAGCTTTCTAAGTATGATATTAAGCGATATAGATCTGATTTGTATCTTGAGTTTGAGTGAATAAGCAACGTTTAGAAATTCAATTTGAGATCCATGGATCTTATGCGATGGTCTTAATACAGTCATTGATAATCACGGAACAACCTAGAACTTATCAAGAGGCTCTAGGGTTCTATAAAATATTCATACACATTTAGGTTGTTATCTTTTTTTGGTTTTTCCATCCTTCTGACTGTTGATAATTCTGTGTCATGTAGTTGATCAGAAGCCTAGACAGTTAGCCAGCAGAATGTGCAGTACATATATTTCTCGAGAACATGATCAACGGCATTGGGGCATAGAACTTTTCGAGTTAGAGTGCGGATAAACTAACCTATTAATGTTGGGATAATAAAAAATAAATCATACTTTCCTGATAGATGATCAGAAATATTGTGATCTCCATATTCCACGTTGTTCCGAACCTCCTGTGAATGGAGGCTACTCGATGCGCATCGCCCTTCTCAATAAGGGCAAAGAAAGTTAAAGTGTACTTACGAAACAATGCGTGTTTTTTTTTTTTGGTTTCGTAAATGAGGAACCCCATCCTGGTTTTAGTGACGTGGTCATATTTAAGCTAAAGTATATCCAAAAACTCTTCGAGTCACTGTCAAAGCACGGTAGTCAAAAAATACTTTAATCTCATGATATAAAATCCGATCGGACGCATAGTTTAAACCTAATAGTATCCCCATCTATATTCCATGTAACTTCAGTGTTTATACGCATTGAGTCACAACAGATACAAAAAAAAACGTTGGCGTTGACGATAAGGAAGATAACTTTCATTATGTTTGGAATGTTGTCATGACCTGATCTTTTAAAGGTTTCCAAAATACGAAGTTAACTCAACTATTGATAATGTCAAGGGATTAGGCAGCTCGCCCTGCGCTTGCTGCACACCCAAAAGAACCTCGGCAGAGTTCTTGTACCTGAATTTAATTATGCTGTAGTTGAGGCTCGATACACACGCTATAATCCGGCCGTTAACGTGGAGTCGATGAGTCGTTATCTCATCATCAAGAATAATTGCTTTTTAAATGTGATTTGCGACGCTTGTGTAGGTTATGTTGTGAAATTGGTCAGTTGTGGTCCTGTGCGGCATAACGGGCTTGAGGTTTCTGTGTTTTTTTTTTCAAGTGCTAGCCCTCAAAACACAGCTTTTGGTCCACAAGGGTAACTTTTTACCTCTTTCAAAAAATTGTTTACGCTATATATGCAGTCCTTGCATACTGCAGAAAAAAAACTTTCTTGGTAAAAAGAAAGAACGTACCTGTCTATTTCTAGCAGAAGCTGCACATCAAACACTTTGATTGGCCCTGCCATTGGATAATGAACACACCCGCAAGTACATATGTAAATGAAATTGCCTAATTTGGTCACACTCAAAACATTGAAAACATGCAGTCCATTTTCTCCAAGGTAAATTGACGGTCGATTTGGACGCCGCAAATTAATATCTACTCTTATTTTACCGCTGAAGGACACACCAACTTTGGTACAACCCAAAGACTACTTGGTGTTCTTAACGGAGCATGGGATTCGAACTAGTAGTCTCATTCGGTCACGTAGAAGGATAGTAACCAGGATATTAACCCAAGTTCGGTTAAAAGTTAACGCTTATAGCATATGTGTAGCATAACTTACAGACGTACAGAAAAAGGCATCATTTTGAGTCCATACGTATAAAGATGAAATGGGAAAGTTTTAAATGGTTATAACGGTTTACACAGGCGTCCGGAGACCTCGCTCAAAGTAAGCCTCTAGAATTGTTCATTACAGGTCTGACATTGAACACAAAGAGGTGGCACTTTATGACCTGTAGTTGATCAACATCAGGAACTGTCTCTTAATTATTATTACATCATGTGCTATTTTCATGGATTGATATCCCTAGAATGAAAAGCTGACCATC
Organism: Williopsis jadinii; assembly: GCF_001661405.1. Classification (NCBI taxonomy): domain Eukaryota; kingdom Fungi; phylum Ascomycota; class Saccharomycetes; order Phaffomycetales; family Wickerhamomycetaceae; genus Williopsis; species Williopsis jadinii. The sequence continues at coordinate 1,565,262 of NW_017963652.1, forward strand.
ATGCAATGGAACAAAATTTTCATGTCCAGAGATCTTTTTTATGTTCACATACATAGATCCAAAAATTCAAGCTGGCTACAACTTACATATGCATTTTTTCACACTTCACAACATCTCCCTGCAAGACAATGTCCTTGGACTCTTCATACAAATTACAGGACACAAATTTGGGCATGATACGATGTCGATCTTATGCTGGCTTCAATGACCATAAATGAATTTTCTGTTATTTTGGGCTTTGCCACATGTATGTCTTATGATTTTCTCTCATTTCAAGGCTTGACCATATTTATTCTTTTTCATTGCATTAAAACCTAGTTTATCATAAAGTGTTACGCCGTGTACCACCCGTCGTGCTATGGATTTCGTACCAGCTACCGTAGTAACAGGCGAGCAAATAGTCCATTACCCTGTCAGCAAGTGCACTGCATAAGCAACACAGGGAGAAAAAGTTCTTCTACGTACGTGCCACTCGATTCTAGAGCATATACATAATATTTTCAATTGTCCAAACACCCAGGCCCACACAACTCTCTGTAAATCCCGATTTAGGTGCTAGGTGCATACAATTATGACAATTGGTTCAGTCAATTAAGACCACTGAGATTTGTCAATCAGCTTATGACATAATGGAGACTTAGCAATCATCAATAGCGAAATATTTTTCTTTTCGTATGTTATGATCGACTATAACAGGAACTCAACCCCCCATCCCGTACTAAGGTGGTCTGCGTGAAGTCGAAGAGTTGCTATTTTAAGATGGCAATTCCACATGATCATACGCACAGCTCTACATTTTTAAATACAACCCTGTGCATAAAAAAGCACCTTGTGAAATTGTGCAGATGTCTGCAGATATTTCAGAACTTCCTGTAGAAATGCAGTAGAAAAAACATTTAGCACGGACACGAACGGAACCATGCCCTTGATGCCTAGCATTACATTCACCAGAAAATGAGGATGGCATCGAAGGAAAAGAAACAATATAAAAGAGTGGAAACCCACCCTCCTTAACCTTCACTTTTCTGCGAACAAGAATCAGGTATCTTGTTACTCCCTCGTTAACAACTATTACATACAACAAGAATATCTGCTCCAACTGACGTTGAGGCTCAAGCTGCACAACCAGCTGAAGAGTATATTCCACCATACGTACCAAAGAGCAAATTCACTTTCGGCGATGACGGTGTTAGAAACCACTTCGTTGCTGTTACTGGTGAATTTGTAGGTACATTCATGTTCCTTTGGTCTGCTTTCGTTATCGCTCAAATTGCCAACCAAGATACATCTGTTAGTGAGCCTGGTTCACACCCACCTCAATTGCTTATGATTTCCTTCGGTTTCGGTTTCTCTGTTCTGTTTTCTGTCTTCATTTTCTTCAGAGTTTCTGGTGGTAACTTGAACCCTGCTGTAACCTTGACTCTTATGCTTGCAAGAGCCATCCCACCAGTGAGAGGTATTTTGATGATGATTTCCCAAATGGTTGCAGGTATGGCTGCTGCCGGTGCTGCATCCGCTATGACTCCGGGTCCAATCGCCTTTGCCAACGGCCTTGGTGGTGGCTGTTCTAGATCCAGAGGTCTCTTCCTTGAAGCTTTCGGTACCTGTCTTTTGTGTACCACTGTCTTGTTCATGGCTGTTGAGAAGCACAAGGCTACATTTATGGCCCCATTGGCTATTGGTATCTCCTTGTTCATTGGACACTTGGTTTGTGTGTACTACACTGGTGCCGGTTTGAACCCAGCTAGATCTTTTGGTCCATGTATCGCTGCACGTTCTTTCCCTAACTACCACTGGATTTACTGGGTTGGTCCAATGTTGGGATCCTTTATTTCCTTTGGTATCTGGCAATTCTTGCACTTCTTGGACTACGAGACTGCTAACCCAGGCCAAGACGCTGACCATTAAACTCATAACCCAAAGAGGAACACTCAATTTTCATACCTCATGTGTTCATCATTGTGAAACCTGGTGGTTTTGCTACAAAAGTCACATAATCTAATAATATACACTAATGACCTACTATTACAGAGTGAAATCTTTACCTAATTGAAAAAATCATGCCCTCAACGTGGTGTCTGTAGGTTATGTTGTAGACTGTCGATTCAGGGGATTCTTTGTTTTCTTTCTTCACCTCGTCAACCCTTAGGTGTCTGGATGTAAGATCGTAGCTTCAAAAACTACACTATTGGACCGAGAGGACATTTTACAACACTGTGAGTGTACAGGGGAGCTTCTCAGTTTAATCGTAGTATTTTACTAACGTATTTATTTCTGAGTTAGCTTCTTTAATATCTTCTCAACAACTTCATCTTCTGTGGACCGGCTTACCGCAAGAGGTCTGGCCCCGACATAGAGCAGAGGGGTTTCTTCCGCGTCGCGAGCTTCAGCCATTAGTGGCCTAATACACTGACATCCGACATCTGTTCTGAAATGACGCCCAAGTCCATCGGCTCTTGTGAATCTTTTTCCACATCCCCATTGGGTAACACCATCTTTCAGCACCCCTCCACATTGGAATCTCTTTATCCCCTGGTGAAGAAATTCGTGTCTTCTTCGGTCATGGTTACGTGCAAATGAACGTTCACAATGCGAACATTGGAACGGCTTTGCAGTGCTATGGGTCTTTCTGTGCGAATTCAAACTATACTTCTTTGTGAACGTTTTCTGACAAAACTCACATTTGTATATCTCTTCGGCTTTTTTACAAGCTTTCCCGTCCTTCGATACTCGCTTCTTTCGTGTCCCCTCTGGTTTAGAAACTCGATCTATAGAGCTTCTACTTGTGGATGTGGTATTTGACGTGACAGAAAATTCCATATTACTGTACGATAACTGTGATGATTCTGGTATAATAAGTGAGTGTTGGCTAATCTGCGATTGCAACGAAGACGCTGAGTCTACCATGTTAATATTACTAGCTGGATGCTGTAACCATGGGTTAGAAACTGCACTGTTATAGTTAAACGGGAGTTCTTGTCGAGCTCCATAGTAATAAGTGCTTGTGATGCCATTGTCGTACTGTCCATTGTTTAAGGCCACAGTGGGGCTAGACATTGGCATTGGAACCTGTTGAGTATCTATCAGTCCATATTGCGGGTTTGAAAGTTGCATGTCCATTGGTGGAGTTGTATACGACTGAGAGAACATATGTGACTGTAAAGCTATTGTTCTTGCTCTCTCGTCGTTCAAATTTGGATTCCCAAGTTGAGTGTAATAATAATATGTATCTCCCCCTTGTGATAGGTGGTTTGTGTCAACGTGATCAGCCATCTGTGTATGTGAAAAGGAGGTGAATGATGAAGGTTGGTTGTAGAGAGAAGTCATTCGAGCTGGGTATCTGAAGTTGGAATTGCTTAGAGAAATAATCAAGCTCCTTTGAGTAGTAGCATTCAACGTTAGTCTTGGACCATGTTTTGAAAAAAAAAGTGGGAATCGCTTCTTTATATTGTCGGGAAAGGTGTGCAGCTCCCGGCATCGTGAGTTGTAGTACATTGCAACCACAGCCCCAATCTTGCATAGCTCACCGAAAACTGGTAAGAATTCTAGCCCCAAGTTACTTAGATTACCGAATTGGGTTGCCGGAACCAATAGTTAATTCTGTAGTAACCACAACGCACGCGGAGCCAAAGGCTTGGCAACACAACACTGAAATGCAATGTTCAAATTCATCATGGATCACATCCGCATCAAGGGGCATCTGAACGTAGGTACACGAGGATTCACAGAGATAACATTTCATAAGCCCAGTCAAAACGCATTCCTTCTGGCAAAAAGTAAATTGTGGCAGTGTGCAGAATGGACGCAAAGGGGTAAAATTCGTTGGGTGTTTGAAGACTGATCATTGGGCGACCCATAAAGGATTTCATCAAATTTTGTACTCTGCATGACTGCTGAAACCCCAAGAAAAAATTTTTTCTAAAATCTGCGGTACAGTAGAAATCCCGACAACAACATGGATAATATGGAGGTCGATTAACAATATTGTCCTTCAAGGGCGAAATATTCTATTAGGGATGAATACAGGGATCTCAGAAAGTCTCAGGAGATGCGAGGATCGTAATTCAACTCGTATGAATTAACTTGTACAAAGTCGGACATGCCACAGATACGAGGTCTCTGCAATGAGGAGACATGCGGTACGGAAATCACGTAATAAATGTCTATTAGGTTACAAATGTTAAAGAAGCAACGCACCAATGTGGAACTAATGTATTTTGCTGGTGTATGATGAGGCGAAATCTTGAGAATCTGCGCCTTTTTTCGGTTGCGCTCCTCGAATCATCTTTTAAGTTCATTCACCCGGTACACTGGCGGTATTTGTTTCATTTCATCAAAAATGAGTTGTCGAACTTTATTTTTGGTCACCGGTTTATAAAATTTTGCGTGATTGTTTCCCGGTGGCCGGTGATTGAGAAAAGAACATCGGTATTCAAATAGATATCCTAATGAATCCCAAGTTAGCAAACCAATTCTCAAAGTTGCACATCTACCAACTAACCCAGTCTGAATGTCGCTAGATCTACCCTAAAACTGTTCAGCATCCAGAAAATAGAAACAAGGCCTAACTTGTCATAATAAAAGTGGGCTTGACGTCTGGACTTTGAAATCCCGAAAACCGAACACTAAAAATTCTCAGGGGTAACAGTGGAAAAAAAACAAGCCTTGTTGTTGTGTGTGTGTGTTAATGTGCCACCCAGGAACATTAGATTAACAACATTCACTTAGATTGGGTTATCTTCTCTAATAATAGAAGTATATATGACTGATTACCAGGAGCACCATTTGCAGACACCTAGAAGATCCGTGGACCCGGAGGATGTTTTCCTTTATTTGATCGCCTTCTTCTTCCCTCCATTGCCAGTGGCTATAAGATCAGGGTTTTGGACCAAGCAAGTTTTATTAAATGTTTTATTGACCATGATGTTTGGTCTTCCAGGGACTCTACACTCTATCTACATCATTTACGTAACAAGTCCGGTCACGGGTGATCAAGCAAGACGTGTGGCATATCCAGATTATGAGAGACTTCCAGAAGGTAATGACCAAACAGATACATCTACACAGACAGGTCCAGTATACTCTGATCAGGCGATCACTGGTACAAGTGTGATAATAGAAGAACAGCCGCCATCTTATACGCCATCGGATATTCACCGTGCAACTGATAATAAAGTGCAGTTGTCCTCTTAGGTTACTTCTAAGGAGCCTCGGTGTGCAAACCACATGAGTCAGTGTGCGTTTATGTTGATAACCTTTTGTTCATCCACAACGGGTGTTTTACTATTTTTATGGGTTAAGTGGTCAATAAGGTATGGGTATTGGTGATGTATGTTCATTATTAAATACATGCGATTTCAATTTGTATACTTTTCAGCGTACTTAGCCTGTGTTGTGATCTCGCCTACCAATTTAAATGTAAGACATGCGTTGAAATCAGTATATCTAGTAGCAAGCGTGGTGAGAAATAATGAGAGCAAAAAAAACGCGAGTTCTCGACTTGCGAAAACAATTCTGGCGTGCATTTACCTAGCCTTACAACTTCTGTGTATCTGAGGTTGTACCATAAAGGACAAATACAAATGACAAATAACATTAGAGATCCCGGTAGCGATTCTGGTTCGTGATGTTGTATGCCACTTCTAATGTTTTCGAATTACTAACCTCACCAAAGGCGAATCAATCAAGAGGACCAAACAAGGTCGTTTTTCGTGGGTTAAGAGGTTTATACAATCAAAGAGCATGCCACCACAAAAGGAACATTTTAAAAGAGACCACATAGCGTTGAATCATCGTTCTTCAAAGAGCGAGGATAATGGTGCTGGAAACTCAAGGAAAACTGCTCGGTTCCAAGGTAAACAGGAGGATGATGATTCGTCTACAAATGCGGGGGCACAGAGTGTAAATTTTGAGAATGATTCACGTAAGGCTTATTCCAAGTCTCCATCAATCGCTGATACAAGTGTCACTACACGTTTTGACAACGCCAGCACACGCCCTATGATATCAATATCCACCATATCTGCAAGGTCATCTACGTTTTCAGATCATTCCCACCAGACTTCAAACACAGTGCAGTCTGATCACCCAACGCTTTTCACAAACGCCAGTACTACGGGCATTCCGCCTGCTAGTATCATGGATAGAAGAGACCATGTGAACAGACAGCTGAGTATGAGCAGCCATCTCTACACTACGAACAATTCGAGTAATCACACTTTCAACACAGTCATGTCACCAGTATCTGTACCCAACATGACCCAGCACAACGATGAATCCTCTGAAGTATCCAAGTAGGAAAACATGGCTTTCTCGTTTGGTTTGTGTGAACACCCTGTTTTGAACTGTGAAAAATTGTTTGGGTGCCAAATTATCGATGTATTTATAGCCGCTGACGTGAGCCTTACTCTTTCTCCTTTTCGGTTTTGTGTCATCTTGTTTTATAAGTTCGTTATCAGCAGCTCAAATTTGTTGATGTTCCTTACTCATATACACCTTTTCGACTCAACCAGACAGCCAACACTTGAAGATGAAATCTAAACTCGTGAAGATAGGCACTTTCATGATGCTTGTGCTTTATTCTGCTCAGTATGTGCAGTCTTTGGAAACAAGGGAGTTTGAAAAGAAGCCCTTATACGTGAACCCAGATCCTATAGACGATGACACAAACACCGACCGAGATGTTGATGATATTGATTTCTACAGTCTACGGTACTACCCTTCTCGTTTGTTTATACCAAGCACTTTGACTGATTATATCTTGTTAACCCTCACAGGTGAGCAACATGACCACGCATAACTAACACCGTCATATAGCCGCTGGTGGAAGACTCCAAAAGGTGTGGCAAGCAGCATATGCGAAGGCAAGAGACGTGGTTAGTGAGATGACAATATTGGAAAAGGTTAACTTGACTACTGGTACTGGTTGGGGTTCTGGGCCTTGTGTTGGTAATACTGGAAGTGTCCCAAGACTTAACATTCCCTCGCTTTGTCTCCAGGATGGGCCTAACGGGATCAGATTTACTGATTTCATCACAAACTTTCCCTCAGGTTTGGCTACTGGTTCAACTTTCAATAAACATTTGATGTATACAAGAGGTAGAGCCATTGGATTGGAAGCAAAGCTGAAAGGAGTCGATATTCTCTTAGGTCCAACAATTGGTCCTATTGGATATAAAGCTCAAGGCGGTAGAAACTGGGAGAGTTTTGGGTTTGATCCATACCTTCAAGGTATAGCAGGTGCCTGTACAGTCCAAGGCATTCAAAGTCAAGGTGTTGTTGCTGCCGCTCGCCAGTTTATCGGTAACGAGCAAGAGAGATTTAGACAGGTTAATGAGTGGACCGGTGGTGATTGGGATCGTTTGAGCGAATCTATCAATTCAGTGATCAAAGATCGTGTTATGCATGAGATCTATTTATGGCCTTGGGCAGATGTTGTTCATGCAGGGGTTGGTGGTGTTATGTGCTCATATAATAGAGTCAATGGGACTTATGCTTGTGAAAACTCGTACCTCTTGAATTATCTTTTGAAGGAGGAGTTAGGATTTCAAGGCTTCGTTGTCAGTGATTGGGGTGCTCAACATACTGGTGTTGATTCAGCATTGTCTGGTTTGGATATGACAATGCCGGGGGAAATATTTGGAGATTGGTGCAGTGGTAAGTCGTATTGGGGTCCGCTCTTGACAAGAGCTGTTTACAATGAAACGATTCCACAATCCAGACTCAACGACATGGTTAGTAGAATTTTGGCATCCTTCTTCTCCATCGATTCCAAACTACCAAACTCTGATTATGAAGAAGACTTGCCAAACTTTAGTTCGTGGACTTTCCACACATATGACCAAGAATTCCCCTTCCAAAGCTATGGTCCCATTAAACAAACAAACTATCACGTCGACCTGAGAGATGATAGCACAGAATGGACAGCCTTAGAGGTTGCACGTGAAGCGATTGTGCTACTTAAAAATGACGGACACAATCTTCCAATATCTGAAAAGGATGGTATTAGAAGGTTATTGATTGCAGGTGCAGCGGCAGGTCCGGACTCTAAGGGTTTTAATTCAAAGGATCAAAAGAGTGTTGGTGGTGCCTTATTCCAAGGATGGGGCTCTGCAAGTGTTAATGCACCGTATGGTATCACTCCATATGAAGCCATCGTGCAAAAGGCTAGAGAACGCGACATGGTTATAGACTTCACATCTGATCAATATGATCTTGATCACGTGGATGATATTGCGGAGTACGCGGATATGGCTGTTGTATTTGCTGTGGCATCATCTGGCGAAGGTTATATCGAAGTTGATGGTAACTTTGGTGATCGAAAGAACTTGTCATTGTGGCAAAATTCAGAGGAGTTGATCGATCATATTGCAAGCAGATGTCATAAAACTGTTGTTGTAATCACAGCAACCGGTCCAGTAGATCTTGAACCTTTCATTGATAATGAAAATGTTGTTGCCGTTCTCCTCTCTGCTCCTTTGGGACAGTACTTTGGGAAGGCTATTGCTGAAGTTTTATTCGGTGAGGTAAACCCAAGTGGACGGTTACCATTCACAATTGCAAGAAAATGGGATCAATATGTTCCAATAATTGACAAAATTCCTATCAAGGGAAAACCGACAGATGATTTAAACAGACTTCTTGATTACCGTTTCTTCGATGAAAATGGGATAAGACCACGATTTGAATTTGGTTATGGACTTTCCTATACAAAATTCTCTCTTTCTGACTTATCGATAAAGGAAATCTTACCACCAACTACCGATTTACCTTATCCACCACCGTATTTAGATGAGTATGTTTTTGCTGAGGAAAAGTTGAGAGATGTCGAAGATGCTCTTTTCCCTTTTAAGGAATTTTCACCTGTTCCTGGATTCGTCTACCCATATCTATTCAATGAGAAAATATACAGTGTTGATGAATATGAGTATCCAGAAGGGTACACAGAGGAGGAGTGCTATCAAGAACCAATCTCTGGCGGTGGTTTAGGTGGAAATGATGCATTGTGGAATACTCTTTATAGCGTCCACGCTGAGGTTACCAATATCGGTGATGTTGAAGGAGCTTACGTCGGTGAGTTATACATTGATTACCCTTCTGGGTATGACGGTATTAAAACACCAAGACAGTTGAGAGGCTTTGACAAGGTTCACTTGAAACCTGGAGAGAGTGGTAAACTTGAGTTTGAGATTTTGAGAAGGGATATTAGTGTCTGGGATACAGAAGATCAAAGTTGGGTAATTATTCCGGGGACGTACAAATTGTACGTCGGGTCAAGTAGTAGAAGATTAGAGTTGGCTGGTGAGGTTGAGATTCTTTGACTATGAGTTAATTATAAGCTAAAATATAATGTATTAAAGAGCATCAGCAAAGCAATTTTGTATGAGTTTTATTCTTTGACTTTTACTGGTCTGACTTTGCAAATTTCTCTGACATAACGCTTATATCTCAATCTTTCGCTCACATCCTCGCAATTTGGATCGTAACAGACCTTACTGAAGTACTTTCCAAAACAGCATGCACAACGGCATTCGTCATATGCATTGTCATTTTGACAATAAGGGCAAAAGTGTCTTGGATCATCCTTCAACATTTGAATTCCATCTTTGATGCAAGTTTTCACTTGCTTTTTATCGCAAGAGGTATTATCAAATCCTGGATCAAACGGCTCAATTTCACAAACAGGCTCTCCGACGCGAGATTTCACGTCGTAGTAGTCATCTTCAGAGTCTGTTGCTCTTTTCAAAATATTGTTTATAGACGACCATGTTAACTCTGTTTTGCTATTTTCATCATTTGTTTCGTCATCAAATCCATCTAAAAAATGATGTTCATCGCATTCTGGTTCAATACAATCATCAATATCATTATAGTTATCTTCATCTTTCTCCTTGGAGTCATCATTGAAGTGATCATCATTATCGTCATCATCAGCATCATCATCATTGTTGGAATCTTCCGGGCATTCGTCTCTTACAGTTGACTCTTCATTTGGAAGCCCAATAGACGGAAATGGTAATTGACCATTCATGAAAGATTTATCAGCGTACTCAAAACAGATAAGATTGGCAGCCCTCATGAAATGAATCACTGGCCATTTGGTGTCACAAAATGATTCTGCACATCTAGCCATTTCTATTTCCAAGCAACATGCATTATTACACTGGTTCTTATCAACTGCTGTTCCAATGCATGTTGTCTTCTTATTTTTGTTCTTGCACTTGTATAATCCGCGGATATCACAGTCATCCATTTGAGGAAGCATGTAATCTATGAGATCTTTTTGGGATAATTCACACTTATCAATGGTAACAGCCGCATTTGCATGGTCACTGCTACTTAGCTGATTAACAGAACTGTCAAATAAGTACTGGGCCTCAAATTCATCTAAATCTTCAGAAATTCTTAGCTTAGATGCGACTGTTTTTAAATGGTTGAGTAAGGAAAAAGCCCATGCGATCTGTTCTTCATCATCCAAGAGATGATGAGGAAATGTCCCTTGATTTTCACCATTCTCATGACTCCCACAAAAATGCTGGATTCTATTTTGGAAATACTCCTGGACTTGAGATATTGGAGCTCCCTGATCTTTCAAATACTCTTCAAAGCACTTTTCTTCGATAAGAATGGACATGCATCCACACTTTGTAGAGCCAGCAATATTGCATTCAGGATAGTCAGATATTTTTTTCCAACTTAACCCTATGCGGCAAGCTTCAAAACGCAAATAAGGAAGATCATTTGTATCAAAAAACTCTGTCAACTCAAGGCCCATAGGTTCCAGGTCGACCTGAGTCATTAAATCCGTTTCAGGGATAACTGGTAACTCAAAGTTATGTGCAGCTTTTGAAAGTATGTCTGTAAAAACCGTCAACTTCTCACCTGGAATACAGTCCTTTAGAAGACTAAGTAACACGTTTATATCACCACGTGAATAAAGATGGACCTCTTGGATAAGGTCTGATGTGACCGGCTTCTTCCCCGTGAGAAATGCAGAAACAGCAGTTGTGATTATGGACTTCAAGTCTCTGGTATTAAACTCACCAGAACGCTTCTTCATACCAAACAGTTCATGACTCATCTCCTCAACGCTAACATCGTATTTGCTTTTGAAATCTGTTTCCTCTACATCTTCAAACTCCTCGGGATTGAGAGATGCGAAATTGATCCTCTCATCTTGGTTTCCCCATATAATGAGCTTCTCTCCTTTCAGAATCTTCTGTCTCTTCGACCTTCCGTGGTTATAGTCTAAAGACCTCTTCTTTAAAGCCTCTGGTGCAAAGCTGAGCGTATCAAAATCAAAGATGTCGGAGATATAACCAAACAAGGCCTCCTTTTCGTCAGCTTCCAAAGAGCGGTAGAGAGCTCCCTCATCAGAGTAGAACATTGTAATTCTATCTGTCGGACTGAAATTTTCGTAGGATTCGATATATGGCTGTAACTTCTCTTTCAGTGGCGCAGCTTCACAAACCTCATCAAGATAGGTCTTAATACGAACATATTCATCCATATCAGTGCACAAGTTTTTGAAACAGTAGTTGAAGAGATATTGATACCAGCAGCAAGTGCATCCGCAATCAGCGTCAAACATGTCACTCGGTTCGTCTTCAACACAACTAGCTACGAAGGAACACCCTTCGCATAGGTATGCATCGTTATAACCACGAGCAAAACATGTGTAGAATTGCTGTTTCTGTTGCAAACGTGTTAGTATCATAGTCGTCCAGTGGCATCAAATATGAGGATATCATTTTGTTTCAAAAGGTATCTTCATACACATGAACTCATGTCGATGCGTGGTGATATTTCATAGTAGCTGTCACAAAGCTCTGAGTCCACATAGTAATCGTCATCATCACAGTCACCGTCATCGCCACCCACGGCGGTTGCAGTATGGACAATCAGGACAGTTAAGAAAGTGCCTAATCGGATAATTCTACCAAGTTCCACCATCTTTATACGTCAGTTAACGGAGATTCCCTTGCTGTTGTTGTTGTTGTTGTTGTTGTTATGACACAAGAAGAAAAGCGAGAAAACTTAAGCGCCTAAAATTGTTTCAAGACTGTTCCTCTTAAAGTTAATTCCCGAACCGCTATCTGAAATAACAGTTTAGGAAGGATACTTTGCTGCGAGGTCGTCTGACTGCATTTTGGAACTGACTCGACAGTATATGTCAATTTGGCTGGGCTGCGATGGAGGAGAAGGACGGACGCCAGCAAGTACAGAGCAGCCCTGTTTAGAAAACATTCAGTTCTTGCGGAGTCTTTGTAAGTCTGGACACGACCTTAATGAGCGTACTTGCGAAACGCTTTGTATCCAAGTCCGAGAGCGGCCTTTGTCTCCCTGATTGGGATGAACCTATGTACTTCATTGTCGTTGATTGATAATCAACGAACAGTGTTAGAGGTGCAAGTTAGAAAGTGTGGATTAGGGAGAAACAAAATGAGCTGGAGCACAAGATGCGACAATTTACGAGTGTGTTTTGGGTAGATGTCGATGAACTCAGCGATGTGTTTCGCGGCTACATGCGTGCCCGGGCAAGGTGGTAAAGACACACGCCTTCCAGCTGCGTAAACGACGCGTGGTGAGTGGATGGTCTACACTGGGCTCATGATGAGGAGAGCGTCTGGTTCCTTCCGGACTAAATCATAGACAATACGAGCGACATAAGGAGCTTGTCAAATGTCCGTTGTATGCTTCGTAAAATCTTCCCTGTGGGAATGGCTTGAATTTTTAGGCTTGAATTGCCCATATCGGACACTTTTCCTGCCACAAATCAATTTTGCTGGCATTTTGCTGCGCCTTTTCATGCCCTGACAGCAGTTTCGCATTTGGCGCAAAAGTCTACCAAAAGGGCTCCTTTTTGGGCAACAGTTGTAGCCTTTAAAAGAACACGGACAAGGAAACCAAAAACAGTGAGGCGAAGAACGAAAATTTCGCGGTCTCAAACAAGTGGAAGTTCGCACCATTTTGTACGAGAAGCTCCCGTTTATGGAGGGGAGACAAAAGAAACGTCAACTTTGCTATGTTTCGTCTGGAAGCCAAATTCATAAACTGGCAATACGTAGCAGGCAGAAAGAAGATCATCTGGTAGTGTACGTTCGTTGAGAGAACAAAAAAAGCACAAGGGGTGTTAAAAAGGACGTTTCATTTGTCTCAAAGCTTGGTGAGAGATCCAGACTGTCAGGGTTAGTGCATGCTTATCTGTGTTAGAAGACGATATACGCTTTTGATCAGAAGAATGTCACAGAACAACAACAACAACAACTCAAACTCGCCTAGTGGTGATAATTCAATTAAAGCTTTAAAGCATCGTCCATCTCGAGTGCTTGGAAAGACATCGAACGTGTCGTTGCGTTCAAAGTATGGAGTTGATCAAGAAAGTTCTCGAGATAGCTCCCCACAGAGTGTCACGGATGAACTGGACAAGAACGGCTCAATGGCAAATGTACCGGATGGCACACAACCTCCGGTTGAGATTCCAGAGCTGGTGAGTAATGAAGCCAATGGGAAGAAAGATAGCATATGGTCCATCTGGACTAGAAGGACGTCACAATTGGATCAGAAACCTCTGGATTCGGAAAACGGTGAATCATCTACAAAATCGCATACTACATCCGCGGCTTCGGTCAAATCCTCAAATAGCAACAATATTGATGAGGTTATTACAGATACGGTGGACACCGAGTCTACAAGGAGTAAAGACGATAGAAAGGATTCTTGGATGGGATGGTCTCGAAAATCCTCGTCGACATCTCTAAAGAAAACAATGGATGAAGCAGTGTTGCAAAACCATGATAACCTCAAGTCCGTTGCCGGAGAAGAGAGGGTTTTGAAAAAGGATAGACAGCAATCCTGGTCTTTTTGGAATAGCTCTACAAACTCATCGCACGCTAATGACCCTGCTCTGTCAAATGTATTGTTATCCGGTGGTGAGGCTGTTCTTTTCGAAGAGACCGATAAACCGAAACAGGTGTCAACGTCAACACAGAAACCGATAACACCAAACATTGTTGTCCCTGCATTCGAGAGTTCCCTACCTTACTATTCAACAAGCACAACTGTGATCAATAACTTCAACAGGCTGCGATATACTTTAGGGTTTGATGTTCCAGATCCCAAACATTTATATAGAGTATCGCATCCACCAAGGTCGATTAAAAAGGTATTAATCATTGGGGTTCATGGTTTCTTCCCCACAAAAGTTATACGTCCCTTAATTGGTGAGCCTACTGGAACATCCATCAAGTTTTCTACTGAAGCTGAAAAGGCTGTTTGGAGGTGGGCAAAACGTGAAAATTTATCTATAACAGTTCAAAAGATTGCTTTGGAAAGAGAGGGAAAGATATTTGACCGTGTGGAATTCTTTTATGAAGTATTAAAGAAGTGGCAGAAGGATGTAGAGTCTGCTGATTACATATACTTTGCAGCTCATTCACAAGGTTGCCCAGTCAGCATCATCCTTCTTGGCCGTCTGGTTGAAGATGGTATCATAACCACGAAGGATAAGAAAATATCGATGTTGTTGATGGCTGGTATCAACAATGGTCCTTTCTATGGTGTTGACCAAAAATTGTTTGTCAGGGCATATTCAACAATTGAGAATGATTCCTTGATGGAGCTTTTCCAGTTTCAGAATTTCGATTCAGTACATTCGAAAGAATTCTTGAACGCCCTGAAGATTGTGATTAAACGAAATATCAAACTTACATTTGTTGGATCTATAAACGATCAGCTTGTCCCATTATACTCTTCGACTTGTCTCCATGTTCGTCACCCTAATATTTTCCGAGCAACTTATATCGATGGTTCATCAAAAACACCATCATTTGTGTCTCGCTCGGTGTCCATGTCCAACCACCTACACAACATAGGTCTTTCTGATCATGGTGTAGTAAAGGAGATATCTAACGTATTGGCTGGTCCGTTGACTGGAGGTGGACATTCTACCATCTATAACGACCCGCAAGTATACGACTTAGCATTGAACTTTTCCCTATACACTAATGATTTGAAGTATGATATACCGTTGCATTTCAAGCCATATATCATTGAGCAACTGGGAACAAACCCTTACCATTTACCATGGTGTATGCGTGGTCTTCTCCACGAGGCCCGTACAAACTTACCTGGTGCTGAGAAAGAAATTGATGAGTTATTGAGTGAGTTCGAAGCGTGGAAACCAGAAACCAAACAACTAAAGGACATGAAATACAGATTAAACGGCATAAAGAGCAAACTTTGATCAGTGGAGCCTCTATATAGAGTCCAATGCATCACATAGCTGTATCATTTCTGAACTCGAAATGATTCTCTGCAGCTTCAGATATTTACTCGTCTCGATCATGAACATACCCACAGCTGCAACCTCTGTGGCGTTGATGGATCCACCAACGAGACAACTGAAAGGAGTCTTGTATGTGTATTCTGCTATTAGTGTCGACAATATACTTCTCATTGTGTGATTGGGTGTTGTGTGCTCCCTGTGTCCAACTAGGGGCCCAGGTCGGAGGATCACCGTCGAATCAAACTTGAGCGAGCATATTCCCTCTTCAACCTGTTTTTTCAACGCAAAGTATTTGAAGATTCTACTGATTATCGGATTGTTGAAGCAAGAAACGAGTACACACACCTTTGCTCCCTTCAACTTTGCCTGCTGAGCCACCATCATGTTCAAATCATAGTCAACCGCCCGCTGTGCTGATATAGTACCAGCGTCTCCTCGTGTTGCACCCAACGCCGAGAACAATACATCGATTTGGCCCAAGCCTTGGATCCACTTACACCAGAGTAATGGCTCGGTCTCAATAATAAGATTAACTTTGTCGAACTGCTTGAAGAACAGTGCGTCTCTCCGGGAAATCACAGTTATCTTGCTCACCATTATAGAATTTTGGGCCTCGTGAATAAAATGGGATCCAACTAGTCCCGATCCCCCAATAACAAGCACATGTAGAGTTTCAGAAGTAGATGATGGCATCTTTAGTTCTTTCATCTTGCGTGACGACTTACGGTTACTACATTTGCCATGAACGCCTTTTGAGTCACCTCGTTTCAAACTAACTGCTTTTGTGTCATATCTTTACATTTTTCCCTGCAGGAATGGAGGGAAAGGCAACAAAACTTAGCGTGCCTTCCGTGGGCGGCGGATTATATTATGTAGAAGGTTGAAAATCTTCTTTCTAAAAAAATAGTTAGTAGTAACCTGATCCGTAGTTTGCGTACGTTATCAAGAATGCTTGATGACTGTTTTTCTTTTTTGGACTATGACTGCATGTGCTATTTGCGCTGATTAATTCGTCCTTGCGCATTGGCTCTCCTCCTATGGCGGACAGTGCAATACAATCTAAACCTGTAATTCCAAAAAAGGCATTTCTTACCCGTATTGCATTGATTTATCTAAAGTTGCATAAACCATTGTGTAACGAGAGGTTCAAATTTTGAAATGAATAAATAGAGACGGTTTTGCCATTCGACAAACGAAATGTTCCCATGAAGAGTGATCAAACTACAGACCATGGTGCTCTACAATCCAAAGGAGTTCAATAAGAGTAACGATACCAAGGAGGCCCTAGAGCTTATAAAGGCCAATCCGTTGGGGTTGTTAATATCTGCTGAATCTTCCTTCCTGTCAAAGGAATCTCAAATTGAATTGACCCATTTGCCTTTCACAATTCGTTCCGTCTCGGAAGATGGTTCGGATATTGTTCTGATTACACATATGGCCAAGGGGAATGATCAAGTTCCGCAATTGGAAAGTGCGAAGAAATGCATTGTTGTTTTCAACAGTAAATATGACTCATACGTATCTGCTTCTTGGTATGAGCAAAAGAAAGTCAACCATAAGATAGTGCCTACCTGGGACTACGCAACGGTGCATGCACACGGGGAAGTAAGAATAGTCAGAGATGATAAAGATTTCACTTTGAAACTGCTTGAGGATGTTGTGGATGACCACGAATCCAACAGACCAAAGGACACTCTGGTAGAAGACGTCTGGAAAGTGAGCGATGCACCAAAGCCTTATATTGATATCATGATGAAGGGCATCGTTGGTGTTGAGATCAAACTTACAAAACTTGAGTACAAGGTGAAGATGAATCAAAATAGACCTATCGGCGACGTCAAAAAGATCATCCAAGGTTACCGGAATGAAATTGGTGGAGAGAAGGGGAAGTTTATGTCTGAATTGACTGAAACCAGCTATCCGGGATTATGATTTACTCGGTTTAAGTACATCCTATTTATGTAATACATCTTCCCGTAAGGAAAATTCAAATGAGTTATTGAGCTTATCATTATCTGGTAGGGACACGTACGTTGTAGATTCCATCCTAGGAAGAAAACTACAGCAACGCGTCGGAAAGCTCTTTAAAGTAAACAAAGGATTTGGAATAACCGCAGATGACTCGTTTAGAAGACCTCCACCAGGACAATGCTTCGTTGGAGCATGAGAGTATGTATGTTTATATCATGTGATCAGTTTGAGCCACTAACACATGTGAAGTTGCGCAGCTTGAAAAGAGGAAAGCAGATCTCTTGAAAGAGATTGAAAAGACACAGAAGAGAAAGTCGCCTCTAGATGCACTCAAAATGCTGAACAAATCATTGCAAGAGAACTCAAAAACGAACCATATAGCTAGTGATATAAGTCCAGAGAACCCCACGCCCAAGAGACGGAAAAAATCGAAGCGAGAAAGGCAATTCGAAGAAGAGTACGTTCCACCAGAACCTGTGAAGCACGAATTTTTCGACGAAAGTATATCCAAATACTTCAAGACGCCACGGACTACTCCTAAATCATTGGAAGGTGATGATACTGTTCAGGAGAAGACCAAAAATGTTCTTATAGAAAACGTGTATCGTATGTTTGGAATAACGGCCTTTCCGGTCAAGGATCCATCTTGCCCAGATACACAGTTGGGCGTGAGGATTGAGATATTTAACGAGTTGGAGTTTAGATTTGAAACTCCACACTACATTATACTTGAGCAGAATCCCAAAACTATGAAATGGTGCATATTGAACCATACTGTACCTGCTTTCGTGCAGCTAAGAACTTTGGCAGCTTCCTATGATGACCTATCGAGCCAGAAACTGTTTAATTTTGTCTGTCATGTTCGTCATATATTACAGTTAACATCTTTGAAGCATCAAATCATTGATCGCTTAAAGTTTCGGTACAAGAAGTATGTATCCAGCTTGCAGAAGGATATTTCTATGACCACTATTAAGTTCCAGCTTTCCATTAAAGAGGCTGAAACAGGTGTTACGATGCGCTGTGGGTTGGATAGCGTGGAAAGTGTTTTCATCGAGAATGGTTTTACCGATTTTCAGAAGAGAAGAGCTTGTAACTTATTAAAAGGGGACATACACACTCTAATGGACCGATTTGGCGAGGCAGTTGAGGTACTCACTGAATAATCTTTATGAATCTATGACATTGTATTATTAATTTTGAATATACACTGTAGGTATATATTTCGGTATGAGGTAGTACATCATGAATGGTGTAATGTACCCAAACAGAAGCCCCAATACCTTCTCTATGAATGAATGGTAAAAAACTGCAGTGATAAAAAGCATCTGGATCCAAATTGCCAACACTATCAACAGCACCCATTGTAAAATAACTGTTGACTTCTTCAACTTTGAGTCCCTGAGACTCTCCAAATCACAGGAGGTGGTGAAGTTTATCAGTTCGAACCAAAATACGGTGCTGAGCGTAACTATGAAACAAAAATGTCCAGATATATCAAATCCACCGTGCCACTTGCCAAAACGTCTACAAACTTGAGAATCTGTGATCATCCTCGACAGTCGCGTTGCTGTTAACACACATGTCCCCTCTTGCCAAATACCGTAAATCGTATTACAACTCTTTGCATCCATTGCCCTCTCGGCAGCTGACTTCACATGCGAAGGTTGGACGTGGCATGTACCACCAGTATACAGGAAGAGACGGTCGATGATAAAGAACAAGATGTACAAACTGATCTGTTTTGTGAAGAACTTAACGACGTACTCTACCAGTGTGTTCTTCTTCCAGCGATAGTTCTGCTCCCTTAATCTTGATAAGGCTATGCAAGGAAACAGTATGAGGAATATAAGGTTCCCATTGTATGCAAAGATCCTATTGATGGAATTCCTCGATGAGAACCAATACAGAGATCTACCATAGACAATCCATCCATGTGGGATCAAGAGATTGAAAAGTGTGCCGATCGTTAAGACAGCTGGGTATATTAGTAAAAACTTCTTCTTATCAACGGGCAAATGCACTGGTAAACCCATTTGATATCGTTACTTTGTCATCTTCGTTGTAAGTTCACACGTATCCCGTTATTGAATTTACAGCCCGATGTGTACATATCTACACCTGAACACCAATAGGTGTTTCACTATCGAATACACTAGTTTATCAAATTAAGGGTCAATATTAAGATACGAAAGTCCGTGAAAAATCAACAAGGGTGTTACATAGCCCCATATGAGTCCAATTAACTTCTCAACAGCTGTGTGATAAAACACAGCTGTGACAAAGAGAACCAATAACCAGATGGCTAAAATTGAAGCACACAACAACAGAACCCCGCTCAGGAACGCGTATATGAGGAGGGTACGTTTATCTAAACCGTCGCTATTCTCTAATTCTAAAATATCAGCATCGCTTATAGAGCTTCTAGTTTCCCAAATGATCGTTATGCTTAAAGTCACAATACTAATGTAATGACCAGATATGTTCATTCCATAAGTCTCCTGGATGTAATGCCGTAGTGTTAAGATTCCCACAATACTTGCCAAAGTGAGTGAGTACTTCAGAAAGAAGCACAGTATCAGCTGCCATGCCCTAATAGATTTTGATTTAAACGGCACAGTATCATGAGTATGCTGAATAGCAGTTGGTAACAAGGATTGAAACTTGGATCTGGTGAAATCCTTCAAAACATGCATAAAGAATATCATTAACCACAATATGGTAAATATTTGAAACGAATGGTTTGCAAATATAATGTTGAACGTGTTATCCTCAGGAAAGATGTTCGTTCTTATGTTATCAATGACCTTTTCAGATAAGGTGAACCGGACGATAAGACCGACAAGTAGTACCGGTGGGTATACCAGAACTGAACCCTTCCAGCGGAAAACACGTTCGTTCACCGTCGACACCACTGCTGAGTACAATCCCATTGAATGCGTATACAAGCTAGTCACCAAGACGAGACAAACCACAGTGAACGAGACTTATCGGAATACAACGCTGGGATGCTTTTAAATGGTTAAAAACCAAGATAATGCTTCAACCGCCGGCACCACAGTAGAAGGTATGAACACTTCCACCAACTTTTGAGGCGTGTCCTGGGAATTAGCTGCAACACCACATGCGTTAAGTTTTGGAAATTCAACCACCAACTGAACCTGGTTTGCCCAGCACAACGTTCATTTCTTTCAACACCAGTTGATATGGGTCTGTAGTGCAGTTATATGAGAGTTGGATGTATAAGGTCTCTTTGTAGAGATATAAATATAACAAGATTCAAAGAAGTGTACTTCACCAGCACGTAAGTCTAAGCCAATCAAACTTTGAATGGAGATCACATGTAGTTTTTGAACACAATTTTTTGGGTGGAAAAAAAAAAGGTCCAGTCGAGATTTGAACTCGAGACATTCTGTGAGTGAAACAGACGTGATAACCACTACACTACTAGACCGTGTAATTATCAGTCTTTTGAGACAGACTTCTTTGTCACCAGTGACATAACACACTCCTAATTGAGCCATCTGTTTTAACTATGATTGATACTGGTCAATATAATCATAACACACCAAGGGTAATGGTTCGTCCCTTGGACAACGAGCTATGATATGATCTACTTATTACAAGCGAAAACAACAGTACTCAGCTTAAGGAAAATGTGCTATTTATACTATACACAAATGACGCTCGTTGTTGGTAATCAACGCATAGCCCTATGGCGTTAAAATCCGTCTTACAACATAAGAAGACAAATCTTTATCCATAGAAATTAAATATACAACCTCACGTGTGGTTCACGTTTTACATTCTATCAACAGGTGTCAAGCCCAACAAGGTCATACCGTTGTACAAGACCTGGCGAGCAGCGGAGTAAAGAGCCAAACGAGCAGTAGCCAACTCCTTAGTTTGACCAGCAACCCACAACACATCGTAACAGGAGGAGACTTGGTGGGTAAGACGGAACAAGTACGTGACAATAGTGGCTGGCTCGTTAGTCTTAGATGCATTTCTCAAAACATCTGGATACTGGGCTAAGAGACGGATCAAAAGCTCAGCTTGTTGCTCTGTCAGGAGTGAATAATCAGCTGTGAGAAGCTCTTCTGCGGTGATATCAGAGTTTCTTTCCATCGATCTCAAACGAGAGTGGGCATATTGCAAATATGGACCAGTATCACCTTCAAATGAAAGCATACGTTCCCATTTGAACTCATAATTGTTAATACGCTTAGATTGCATATCTTGAATCATAACAGCTGAAATACCAACCAAATCAGCAACTTCCTCTGGGTTTTCAATTTGAGCGTACTTTGCCTCGTTCTTCTTCATAACCTCGTGCATCTTCTCCTTGGTCTCTTCCAAGATGTTATCCAAGAAAACAACTGTACCCTTTCTGGTCGACATACCTTGAACCATACCAAAGTTGATGTGTTGCAATCTGTTAGCCCACTCGAAACCCATCTGCTTCAAGATCTCAAAGAACTGAGCAGTGTGCAAATCTTGCTGACAAGCAATAACATAGATCATTTTATCAAAGTGGTACTTTTCGTAACGTTGAATAGCCTCACCAACGTCTCTTGTAAGGTAAAGGGTAGTACCATCAGATTTTTGAACAATACATTTACCGAGCTTCTTGTTGAACTTCTTCAAATCAATCAACACAGCACCTTTATCCTCGTGAGTCAAACCCTTCTCCTTGAAAATCTCCAAGGCCTTGTTCATAAGATCCTGGGAAACCTGAGATTCACCGGAGTAGTTGTCAAACTTGATGTTCAACCGCTTGTAAGTATCAATGTACTTAACAATGGAGAGTTCACGGAATCTCTTCCAGTATTTCAGGGCCTCTTCATCGCCTTCTTCCATTCTCTTGAAATAAGCACGAGCCTTACCGTTAGTTGACTCCTCCTCAGGAAGAGAATCACCCTCTTCCTCAATGTCCTTGTTGACCTTAACATAGACTTCGAACAAGTGGTTGATAGGATCTTTTTTCAAAGCCTCCTCTGATCCATACTTGTCGAAACCAACCGCTAAAAGACCAAACTGCTTACCCCAATCACCCAAGTAGTTGATACGGGTAACGTCCCAGCCCAACTGCTCGTACAAGTTTGAGAGGAAACCACCAATGATTGTGGAACGCAAATGTCCGGCATGGAACGGTTTGGCAATGTTAGGAGATGAGAACTCGACAATCATCTTCTTGCCCTTGCCAACTGGTGTGGAACCGTAGGACGTCTTTCTGGCAAGGATATCCTTGATGACCACATTGAAGAGGAACTTTGGGGAGAAGAAGAACTGGATAAATGGACCATTTCCTTCAACTTTGGACAGGTACTCTCCCAGTGGGAACTTCTCGGCCCATTCTGCGGCGAGCTGCTTTGGGTCCGAACCTTTGATACGCAGTCTTGGAACCGGAATCAACAAGTCACCACGGTCCAAGGTGTTGGTCCACTCAAGAGCCGGGAAGATCAAGTTGGCATCAACACCAGAGATCTTAACAAGTTCCTCTGTGATGTAGTTTCTCAAAAGGTCAACGGTGTTGTAATCAGGGTAGGAACCCTCAAACGTCTTTGGAGAAGCGATGGACAGCTTCTCCAACTGGGATGCAATAACTGACTCAGAGGACATGGTACGGTAGCAGTAGCTAATGCTTGACTTATTCACAGACGGTATGTGTATCAATGGAGATGCAAATGTGACTGTTCTACTTAAAAGCCTCTTGAACATGCACAAACAACAAACAAAAGGAAAGAAAACAAATTTCTACAACTGCTCTAAAAACTTTTGACCAGTTTTGTGTGTGCCTGTTTTTTTTTTTTTTTTTGGCCGCTTTGCAAACTTCGACTCATCGCCAGATTTTGTCGTCGGACACGGGAGAAGCTGTGGGCGTACCGACGGCTCTTACGCTGGGCGCACATACTGAGAAAGCACTCCCAACATCAACAAATCACAGCCATTCATACTTCAATGTTCTGTGTGTATTGGAGCTTGAGATTAACAAATCTACAGTTGTTTTTTTTTTGAACAAAATATTATATTTGTAGTCTATTATCATTGGGCCTCAGAAGACCTTGCCACTATGGCCATGACTCTATAAAAAAACATGATTATGGTATAGAAGCAATTTTCGTAACAGTCGTTAAAACGTCCTCATTGCGAACCTTATTAGCTGTAGTTTGGTAGAGGTGTGTTTTCAGCATTAACGTTTTCCACCTCCTCGGACTTAGCCTTGAGGAAAGCCTTTTCCTGGGTGAAGTCTCTGGATGGGACAAAGGAAGCAGACTTCCATGCCTTAACACCGGTGGCGTACATCTCATCAACCTCTTCCAAGGTCAAACCAGTAGTGGTTGGAATGGTGAAGTAGACAAAGAAGAAGGCGAAGACCAAACATCCCAAAAAGACATAACCGTAGTAGAAGTTAATGGCAGATGTGATAAATGGAGTGAAGAAAGCGATAAGGAAACCCCAAAGCCAGTTGGATGCAGTGGCAATACCCATGGCTTTGGACTTAATTCTGATTGGGTAGATCTCAGAAACGACAACGAAACAACATGGACCCCATGTGGTGGCGAAGAAGAAGATGTAGATACATGCGAAGAAAATCATAGCATTACCGGTACCCTTGTCAGATGCTTCATCTCTACCATGTGGATACAATTTGGTGACACCAAGAGATGCGAAAATAACGAAACAGACAATCATACCAACACATCCGATCAAAAGAGACTTACGACCACCAAGCTTGTTGACGGAGTAAATAGCAATGATGGTAGATGCAAAGTTCACGATACCCAAGACAATAGATGTTTGGAAAGAGTCATTCAAACCAACAGCTTGGAAAATGGTAGTACCATAGTAGAAGAAGTAGTTGTTACCAGTAAGTTGTTGCAAAGACATCAACAGAATACCACAAAGGACACGGTAACCAATCTTTGGCTTACCCTTGATAAGTTCCATCCATGAGGCCTTACCAGCAGCATCCTCCTTCAAAAGAGCAGCGTTGATCTCCTCAACTTCGGCGAAAATGGCTGGGTCATCAGCTGGGACTCTGTTGGAGTAAGCAAGGGACTTTCTGGCATCATCCAGACGACCCTTCTTAATCAAGTATCTTGGAGATTCTGGCATGAACACCATACCTGTAATCATCAAAAGAGCCCAGAAGAAACACAAACCAAGAGCGATTCTCCATTGTGCGGTGTTGTCGTAGGTCTTGGTACCGTAGTTAGTACAGTAACCCAAGAAGATACCAAATGTAATCATCAATTGGTAAGAGGAAACAAGTGCCGGACGAATGTGCTTTGGTGCAGATTCGGAGATGAACAATGGAGAAATAACACCGATACCACCAACAGCAAGACCAGAAATAATTCTTCCGATGAAGTACTGGTACCATTTGCTCACAGCGGTGATTTGAATCAAAATACCAACAATGTAGATAACCATCATAATCATCAAACCGATACGACGACCGTACATATCAGCAGCTTTAGAAAGGAAGACGGAACCGAAAGCACAACCAATGTTAAAGATGGAAACAATCAAACCAGTTCTAACATTGGACAAGTAATGATCACCATTACTCTTAACCTGACCAAATCTCTTGATGAAATCTGGCATGTTAACGAAACCGGAAATCGTACCGGTATCCCAACCAAAGACGAAACCACCAAAGGCAACCATAAGACATAAAAGACACACAGTAATGTATGCAGAGGCTGGCTTTGCAGGGATATCGACTGGTACATGGTTGTCGACAGAAGAATCATCGGCCTTGGACTGGGTTTCATCATAAGATGCTGGTGTCATGACACCAGAGTCAATTTCTTGAGACTGCAGTTGATTTTCTTGTTGTTCAACAGCAGACATTATTTGGAGTTGTAATAATTTGAATGCGTGTAGCGATGATGATTAAAAAGAAGGAGACTGAGGCAAAAATATGAGAGGAAGTTGTTTCCTTTTATAGGTTTTCAGGGAAGGTTCCCCATGACCTTACTTCTCCCCCGGAGTATATCCCCCATGGGACAGCGTCCGGTTTAACAGCTGTAAAGAAATGTACAATGTAATCATATGATCCTACATACTGGATGCCGATGCCACGCAAGGCTGTGAAGGTTAAATTAACACCCCCACTGACAGGATTTGAAAATTGGCAAACTCGTGATCAAGGGCTTAAAGTATTTGAATTTTGAGCTAGATGGGCTTGAGTCACCCATACGACACATTTGCTTCTAGTCATCATTATCAAGGTACTTACTCACTGAAAGTGTTAATTTTCTAGTATCCACTCTAGAGTATCAATCATTTGAAGTGCTCCCCGTTTGTGTGTATTTTTTTCTTTTTCCTGCGGCTAGTTGAACTTAAATGGTATAGACACTCCGGAAAAACTTTTCTTTTCACTCTGGTGACTTTCGCATTTGCATGCATATTCTCACCAGGTTTTGTCCGCTATGTTACATCTCTTGAGAGTTCCAATAAAACTGAACAATATGTAGAGCTTCCGTAGCAACAGTTATACCATTTGCCACTGAGATTAAAAAACTACAAAAGCCAGGTTCCATAACTTTACATACATACTCATAATCCTGGCATTTTTCCTCGCAAGAAATAGCAGAATACCACCGATTAATGTTGTAGAAAAGTCCCAAGGCGGGTGTAATAGGAAATTGGGATTTTTGGAAAACCTGAGCCTTGGGGCTGGTGGCTACAAGTCGGCGCCTCTGCCTGCAAATAAAAAAAAAACCGGAATAATTTCCACCCGATTAAAAGGTGGGTTCATGTGGCCAATTTTCCGTTGAACCTAATATTTTGTGAGGGAATCAAAATCTAGAGTATGAAACTGCTGTCAGCAGGTTGTATTGGTTGTGCACAACTACAAGTTATACATGTTTCAAGGTGCATGATCGCTGTAGAGTATGTATCCGGAAAAACTTGTACAGATGTATCTCTGTCTTTACCGCTTGCTGTAGATCTTGGTCACCTCCTGTTGACTTTCAAAAGGTTAGACGATGGTTAATTTACTGATTTCACAGGTTAAGTTTTAACCGTACGACTTTGAATCTGCCCATATGACGATGGCATCTGGTAAAGGTCTTGAGGATGTCCATCTCTCAAAAATCATGTTATGAAAGTTCATTGGCGATATTATTCATCAATATCGGAGTCAACACCTTGAGTTTAACCATTTGCCGTTGCCTGATTGTTACAGCCCTTTAGTATACGAATCAGAGCCTCCAACGCACATACTACTTTACTTAGCAGCGGGGATTTTGATAACCAGTGCTTGTTGGTGTTTTGTTTACTGTTACTGAGCTCCTACAATAGTTTGCCTAAGATTATGGGTAATCCATGTTCATCTGTTCTGGAATATGTATTACAATCAGAACAATTACACTTAGTTCTTTAACACATCATCATGTGTTATCTTTTACTATAAATGAATATCAAATAGAAAGGGCCAAATGGTTCCAGGATGCAATAAAAATGGTTATTGTTGAATCCATTGGGTAGACGAAGATGCGAAGATCGGTTCAGTAATCAAATCTTAACTCGTAAATTATCGGACCAGCATTCCAAAAGGAACAATTATTAATATAACCGAACAGATTGAGTTGGAATACTAAAAGTTTATAGGCTGGCTGATGAAACCCCCCCCCCCAATGCATGTGTATCCGTAAGTTGGGGTGTCTGCCACCTACATTCTGGAGATTGCGCCTTGTTGGACGGCTTAGCGATTCCTTTCTCCAACAAAGCATGAACAACTGATGTGTTACTAAAAAAATGGTCCCTTGGAAGGTGAAGTCTTGGAATTCATCCAGCCGAGAGGTCAGAAAGGTGAACAAGGCAATGTTAGTTTACCCGACACTGTGTGTTATTTTGTTTACAATTAAAGTTTCACGGAATAATTTTCCGAGGATTGGCCCAAAAGAGTTCGAGGTGCATATTATTGATCCACTACAATTTTTTTCAAAAGAAAAGTTTCTCCGGGTTGCTTCGAAAACCTGTGTTATCCGGTCAGGACGATGTCTGGAGACAAGCCTTCTGAACTTTCCGTTTCTGGTAACCACGGGACTCCGTGCTTTTACAGTTGAGTTTTTACTCTCAGAAAGCTCTAGACCTTCTAAGTTCACTAAGGCATCCCACGGGCGTTATTTCCAAATTTTCTATTCCAAGTTTCCACTTTTCACGTCAACCAATCAGAAATTTATAGCTTGTAGCATGTACTCTGGACTCTGTATATGAGCACATAATGCAAGGTGTACCTTGTGGGATCCGGTTTTCTTTTTCTGGCTTTGTTTTTGTTTTTCTTCTTTGGCCTCTTCCTTTTGAATCGTCATGAAATACACCACCCTTATTCGGAACAAATTTCAGGACTATTCAGCCGCAGTTTGCTTCTGAAATACACATTATAAGGGATACCTCTTCTATGTATTGCCCCCTTGAATGTATGTACTCCAGGACCTAATGCCACAATCAAGAAAAGAATAGTATGAAGCATTTGGTTTAGTGAGTACTTGATGCCTAAGCATAGTTTTAACCCATGGGGCACCTTGAATTGGGTGCAAATCTGAGTTCAAGAATTTAAGGCCTCTAAAGAAATGTTCACGCATCTTCCAAAAAAGAAACTTTCTTATTGGCTCTTGGGTGTGCTTGAAGGAGCTATAAGTGAATGGTTTCACATAGGTGGAAACACGTTGGTGGGTTAAAATAAGTTTAGCATCACCCATTTTATGTTCACCCGGATGTTGGTTGCCGACAAAAGCCAAATGAATCGGTTTGGCCTATGCTATCATGGCTGTTAAGTAAAGGTGCGCTCTGGGGAACTGAAACGTTGCCTGTACTGAGTCGTATTTTCGTCACATGCAGATTAGAACCGGTGGTTTAGATGGTTGGCTATGATCACTCAGTTCTAACCTCAGGGGCACTTCTTGACATTCTCGTCCCCATGGAGCTTGAACTGTTTCTATAAATCCACCCGAAGGCTATGTTCAGTGGAATATTTTACTGGTCTGTGCAAGTTTCGCCATCTATCATTGATATTCAATCATGGAATAGACAGTGATTAAACAGCCTGTAACCTATGCACGTGGTTAATACGCTGGATACAAGCCACTCTGGTGATCGACCGAGAACTCCCATGCTCTAGTACCATGATCCTCACACTGGTCGAAAACTCACAGCATTCTCTAATTGACGTACCTCAGCTTTGCGCCTCTACAGAACCATCGCATGTAATTTTCCGCAACACTCGTAAATTTACACTCAGCATACCCACCGAGGGTCAACACCATGTCGGTGTTTCTGTTTTAAAACCCTTTCTATTGGTTCTATAACACCGCTGGTGACCAAAATGCGTCAAGGATCGGTATACCGAGGGCTTGG
This sequence comes from Williopsis jadinii, assembly GCF_001661405.1. Taxonomy (NCBI): domain Eukaryota; kingdom Fungi; phylum Ascomycota; class Saccharomycetes; order Phaffomycetales; family Wickerhamomycetaceae; genus Williopsis; species Williopsis jadinii. The sequence goes on from NW_017963652.1 coordinate 1,593,892, forward strand.
AAGACTGTAGAAAATATCCTATCCGCCAATTGGCATAGTTTTACGTCCGGGGCCCGCCTACCCAGAGCACTCATCTCTTTGTAAAAAATACGATACGTATATATTAAGGAAAAATATCATAAGTCCGTACAAGCAGATATCCGGTAAGCTGGATTGAGACACCGTTAATAATTGAGAGATCGTCGATTCATCGGTGTTTAACTTGACTTGATAAGTACTCACACCAATGGCCAAAATAAGAAGGGAGAAAAGTAGGGTATAAATAAAAACTCGAATGCTAAGGACGTCGAACGTAAATTCCCTGCCCACAATAACTTTTCCAATGGAGTGTCGCTTTTTTTGCGCTCTTCCTCCGAACAGGCAAATTCAAGTCGGGATAATTGTAGTATGGTTGGATTTCATCGCCTGCATTGTATGCTGAAGTGTGTTTTTCCTTTGTCTTTCATCAACCTAACTGTCAACAACAACGTTTGACCACTCCTTTCCCCCGTATTGTTGCATTAGTACTGTTGGAGTTACATAGACGACTGTTAACGTTTCCGCCTTGGAGACGAGTCACGGACACATTTTAACCAAAGGAAAAGAACGGGTATTAAAGCACCACTTCGATAACACGGGATGTCTCAACCGAAAGTGTTGGTTGAGTACAAAGGGAAGACAGGAGTAGACGCTAGTGGAAGGAAAAAGAAGTCGAGAATAATACCCCCAGATAAGAGGAAAAAGGTTGCGCAAGCGTGTGATAAGTGTAAAAGAAGGAAGCAGAAGTGTAATGGATTACAACCGTGTAACGTGTGTCATGCAAAAGGGTTTACATGCGAATATACCGCTATCGATAAACGAATTTTAAAATCTTCAAAGAAGAACAGTTTGGGTCCTGAGTCATTCACTGAATCATCTGGAGGCACGCCAATCGATAACTCGAGTGTGTTGTCAGAAACACCTGGTACTGTGTCCGAAGATAGACAAGAACCAGGACAACAGCAGCAACGAGATCACTTGTCTACTATAGACTCAAATCCTTTTATCAACACAAAAGATGCTGCACGGATCCCTTCGTCTTTACAGCCTCTTTTGAGCTTCCCCTTGAATATCACAGAGGGACATGATGATGCAATTGTTTCATTGGGATCTGACCAAAATTGGAGACTGTTGTTTGACGATGGTGGAAATTTAAGATTCTTAGGTGAAAGTTGTGGAATATCCTACCTCTTACAATGCAGAAAACTGTTTAGTAAAGTCCTGGGTCATCAATCATTCTCCGATGATCCTGAGAGACTGAGGTACAACGACCGTACTGCCATTGTGCTTAACGGTACCAAGGTCCCACTACCATCAAGGGAATATACAGATTACCTTGTACGAACTTTTATGAACAATTTGAACAATGTCCTATACATAGTTGATTACTCTGCAATTCCGAAATTCGTTGATGACATTTACCGCTCACGCAATAAGGAACATGACAAGTGTATCCTTATGCTAATATTGGCTATAGGTTCCATCTTTGCCAAAGCTGAACTCCTGACGAACGTTTTCCCCTTCCCCAAGAGTCAATACATTGAACACGTTGAGTTTTTCCAGTCGGCTAACACCATTCTGAATAGTGTCTTGGAAGATGGAGATTTATGGCTTGTGGAAACTCATTTGTTGATATTTTTCTATTACCATTTTGCTGGGTTTAAACATTTGGCATGGGTCAAACTAGGGAATGCAATCAGACATGCTCAGGGCTTAGGGCTTCAAAGAAAATATGTAAACGAATCCTTCAAAAGCTCAGCTGTTGTTCTTCACAGAAGACGTTTATTTATAAGTCTTTTCATCATGGATACTCTTTCAGCAGTTCATTTGGGACGTTCGATGACTCTAAGAGAAAATGAGTGGGATGACATGCAATCTTTACAGTCGATTGATGACTTCTCTCAAAAGCTACTACAAGTCTGTCTTCTCAATAGTGAAGTGTTGAGAAACATCTACTTTAATCCCTCGGTGACCATAAAGAGTGCCCTCAAATTAGCTGTTCAGTTGAAGCTATATGCATTACGAAATCCTGTGAAACCAATGTCTTTGGAAGTATCATCGGCACCTGTTGATCATAAATTCTTGTTGCCATATGTTATTTATCTCCACAGTATTGTGCTTTTGTCAAGGCCATTTTTCCACTTTGTCATTCTAAACAAACTTGGCCTTGTAAACTATACTCCAGATCCAACACGGATCTCACACCTGAAAAGCTTTTATCAAAGCTGTATTAAGGCATCGTTGCTTGTCATTAAGACAGTGGAATACTGTTACTATCAAAACATTCATCCTTTCAAACCCATGAGTCTTGTGTCCTGCACATTCCATGCAGGCTTGGTTTTGGGCCTCCTATTGCTGTTGAAACTTCGTGGCATTGACGATGAGATGTTTGCAGATGACCCTAGTATCGTTGTTGATAAAGACGCGATGATATTAAACGCAATGTCATCCATTATCAAAGTATTAGACCATTGTGGTAAGTTGGATCCGCAATCTAAGAGATACTCTGTCATATTACAAAGCATGCTGAATGCTACAGAAGTTAAGAAACCATCAGGAGACAATAGCGAACCGGAAAATAACCACGAGAACTTTGAAAATATCCTACGGTTCCAGGATTGGCTATTCCCAAAGGTTGAATCATTGCCGAACCCTTCCAGTGTGAGTACATCCACCTCGGGTTATGACTCTAGTAACGCAGACGATTTCCTCAAGGACATTGCTGGAATGACTAACAGCAACAGCAATGGCCAATTTCTCGACGATTTGCTATACAATGTTCTTGATAATGGTAATACTGACCGACAACAAAGTTCCAATCATTAACGTTCTTCTTGATCTATAATGTAATCTATAATATAATGCTCCGGTGTATGGGTGTAGAGGTGTTTGTATGTGCGACTTCTCCTCGGTCCATTTTGTCGGTGATCCTTCTCCACAAACAGTTCGTAGATAAAAAAACAACCGGCACAGCACGTTGACTGGGACTGTTTCCAGCTGGCACGGATAGACAACCGATTCAAGGCCACAATGAGTGAAGGCCTGGAGAGTGATGGCCTAAAGAGAGACCAGCAGGCACTTGTTCCAGTTCAGGACCATGTTTTGCCATTTGCAGATGCTCCCAGTATAGGTAAGTGGACCGCACCAACATTGCAACTTCTGAGCACAGTTGTACTAATACTACCCAGTGCGTGCACATCAAAAGGATTCGTATTTTGAATCCGTACTCCGTGATAAAGTTCAAGGGGCTGTACAAGTTCTGACAGGTCAGAGATTCATCCATACACATCCTGACGAGATCACAGTGGCTGCAAAGGCGCTATACGTTGGATTGACAACAGTTCTTGGGTCAAGGACCCTAGGAGAGGAGTACACGGATTTGATGTATGTGACCAGGGATGGTAAAAGGATTCCCAAGTTGTTGAGAAGATTGGGATTTTTGGCGTCGTATTCAATCATTCCCTATGTGATTACCAGAATTTTAAGAAGGCTATTGCCGGTTGATGAGGGAGAAGGTGCCTCCAGCAAGAAGAATTGGTTCCAATCTTTAAGCTATTCAAAGATTTTAGATACTCTTTTGAATGTTCATTTGGCTTTGTTCTACTTCAACGGCGCATACTATGACCTAGCTAAGCGTATATTTGGGTTGCGCTACGCTTTTGGTCATAGAGTTGATAAAGAAGAGCAACTTTCAAGAGGTGGGTATGAACTCCTTGGAGGATTGATCTTCACACAAATTGCTTTCAAAGCAATAAAGCACTTCTCAGAATCTTTCCAGAATGATCGTACCAGAAAGTCAAACACTGAAGTATCAGATAATATCACCGGGGTACCACCATCTGTTCCCTCAAATGACATTGATCTTTCAAACCCAAAGTTGTTGAAGTTCATACCTGATTTCTCAAGAAACTGTATGCTATGTCTGAGTCCAATGACAAATCCAAGCTGTGCCCCATGTGGTCACTTATTCTGTTGGAATTGTATATCTGATTGGAGTAGAGACCATCCAGAATGCCCTCTCTGCAGACAGGCACTGACAGAACAGAGCATATTACCCCTACGATAATACCTTTTCTATGGCAAAAAGACACGGATGTACGTATATATATATAACTTATCTAAAATCACCTAACTTATCTACCACCCATTGTAAATAACACCTGTGCCTTTTTCTTCTTGCCTTTTCCCTTGGTTGGTAGTGCATTATCCAAAGAATCCAAGTTGAATCCATTACTACTGTTACCACTGCTGTTAACAACGTTGCCCCATAAGTCTCTTGCAGGTTGGGCTTTGATTGACGTTCCCCAAATAGTGGTTTCAGTTCTGACTTGTGACTTATTGGCAGGATTCCTTGCCTCAAAAGTTTTCTTTGGCGGCGCCTTTGGTAATTCAGGAAAGCTGTTATCATCCAATCTTGATCTCTGCGATGCTAGAGAAGACGACGACGACGAAGCAGATGATGTTGGCTTGGACAGATAAGTAGGCGTGAAGTTTGCATTTGAACCTTTGTTAACCTTAACAACAGGTGGCTTCGATTGGTTGGTCATGGCTGAATATTTGACAGTTGTCTTTACCGGTGTGTACGAAGTTGCTGTAGGCAAAGCAGGGAACAATTCTTGAGCGTTCTGGCGTGAGTTCTTGTTCTTCTTTGAAGGTTGTTTGTTCCCCCAATTAGAACCTCCGTACGACGATAACGAGGTCGATGAACCTGGCAAAGCTGGGAAATCGTGTTCCTGTGCTGCTCTCTTTTCGTGCTCTTCAACAAAGCTTGCAAGTTTTAACTGATTTGTTGAACCATCTGGAAATAACTTCGAGAAACCAAAAAGTAAGAGGTAAACCTCATGTTCAGAGTTTTTGTTGAAGAGCACCAGATATGCTTCCTTCAACCCGTCAACAGTCAGCTGGCCATTACGAAACTTGTTGTTCAAGCTTGTAAATTCTTCAAATTTATCCACAGAGTTATTGAGGTAATGCTTTGCCCTTTCTTCGAATCTCATGCGTTTGGTTTGCATGGAGTCGCCGGCCTCTTGCGTTGTGGTTGGACCATTATGGGACGAGGAAGATCCCTGGGACGAACGGAATGTTGAGAGTTGATAACGACCATTTACGTTGTTACCCTGTGGAGTAGTACCAACAACTTGTCCCTTCCACGAGAGTTCCCTGTGCTCTGTGATCATATGGGCTTGTAAATCGAGTTCATCGGCAAAAACAACAAACTTCTTATCGAGGCACGATTGAACACGACAGCTATAATGATCACGCTTAAAGTGTTCCTCTAAAACTTCATAATTCTTGAAATACTGTGGATTTGAAGGGTCTAATTGGTCACAAACATGACACTTTTCATGGCTCTCTCTCAGGTGAACTCTCAATTCATCATCAGAGTAGAATCTTTTCCCTTTGCAGAATTTACACAACGGGTGGCCTTTGAATCCCTTCTCATCACCACGCATCTGGTGGTTCTGTAGCTGCTTCTGAGTGTAAATTTTCAGCTCAGAGGGGAAGGCCTTTTTGAAACAGGAACATATGGTGCAAATGGTCTTTTCATGCTCTTGTCTTATATGATCGGAGAGTGCCTTCATATCACTTGTCACTGTTTGACAAATCTGACATCTAAACGTCAAAAGCTCCATGGTGTCATCAAACACATGCTGTGAGGTGAATGCTATACCGTATTTATCATCTTCAACAACAATATGTGCGGGATTCACCTCATTGTAGATGGCATCCAATTGCTCTGTAAATATGAGCTTCTCATTTTCGCTTCTACAGACCAAACAACTCTTCTTCTCGTACAACGCCCTCTGTCTGAAAGTACAACGATGACAAGTGGTGTGTGTACAAGGGGAAATAGCAGCAATCGTCATGCGTTCTGCACAAATCACACATTGTTCATGTTCCTGTATATCCTCCTCTTGGTTCGAGCTCGACCCGTGTTGTTTCTCCGACGCGGGCTTCCGCTGGTCCCTAGTGCTGTTGTGGTGATTGTGACGATTATGATGTTTGTGATGTGTTCTTCCTTGGACTTTGCTCATTTCTGTATGCTGTTGCTCCAACTGAAGTGTCCTGGTTTTTGATTTGTGACTCGCCAGTCCATGTTGGATGTGAAGAAGTTGCCCAAAGATTTTTTTGCACGTCCATTCAACGTCGGAGACTGCTTTGATCGCGGAGTTCACACAGTCATCGGGTTTGGAGCGTTGAACAAGAAGAAGAAGAGGGAATATCTAAGAAGGATGAACGTATCCGCTACTCTCAACGTGTTCCGTCTTTTCATCCAACCACAATTGTGCTTGCCACATCTTACTGTGTCATCGTTCGATCGAGTTCCACTGCCTCTTCCAAATAACAAGGTGAAAGCAGTGGTGCTGGATAAGGACAACTGCTTCGCCAAAGCACATGATGATAAGGTATGGCCGGCTTATGAACCGTATTGGGAGAAGCTAAGATTACAGTTCCCCGACGCTCAGTTGCTCATCGTGAGCAACTCAGCTGGGACAAACGATGACATTGGCCATGGACAGGCCAAACTGTTGGAAGAGAGAACAGGCGTGCCGGTGTTACGACACTCTACGAAGAAGCCAGGATGCCATGGTGAGATAATGGAGTACTTCATAGGCAAGGGTGTGGTTTCTTCTCCGAAAGAAGTTGCAATTGTGGGTGATCGTCTCTTTACGGATATGCTTATGGCCAATATGATGGGATCGTACGGTGTTTGGGTCAGAGACGGCGTTATCCGTTCTGAAAGTTTGATCTGTAAGATTGAAAGATTCGTTTACGACCGTCTCATCTCCTGGAACTTCACGCCGCCATCGTGAGCCTCGCAAGTTGAGTGGTTCTGTGCTGTTGTTGTTGTTGTTGTTGTTGTGCGTTTTGTGATCTTGTCGATTTGGAAAGCCATCCATTTTAAAGTAGAATACACAAAATATTTGGCCCTCTCATCTTGTTCCTTCACCAAAGGGCCTGGTACAGCGATCATGGAAAGATTGAACCACATGAACCTAGATAACCATCACGAGAACCCTAAGATTGTCGTTGCACCAAACGTTGTCGTGTACTCTCCACATGCGGTTTATTCCGAGAGGAAAGTTCAGTTGGTGTTCAATTGTTTCTTGGGGTTCCTCTTGTTGCAATACATATCCTTCTTCTTCACGTTAACTTTCGAAGACATTTCAAACCGTCCAGGGATCTGTATCGTGGCTGATTTTTGTGTCTTGATTACTGTAAGTATGTTCACACGTTGTATAGACCTGGTGACTAATACCATCTGACAGCTGATCCTCTCGATGTTCTTATCACCATTGGGTAACTCGACTTTGCCTCAGGCTTCTGCGTATTTTGCCCACTTAACAATAACTCTGTTCCAGTGCTTCACCACGATGATGATGCTCGTAGCCACGGTTTGTGTTGTTAAGAGCGACCATTTCTACCTATCTGTCTACAAGAACGGAGCTCTAGAACAGACTGTTGACCTTCGGTTGTTTAGCATTGTGTCCACATCTCTGATCTTGGGTATATGCGTTATTACGAGTGCACTCGCCATACTGAACACATGCCTATACGCAAGACTGTTGTACAGGTTGCTGAATCGAATCGATAGAAACTCAAGGAACAACACCAAAATACTGTTTGAAATGCAAACCCATCTCCGCTGTGGAACTTCTATAATGAACTACGAGGCTGAGAATGGGACTCTAATCAAATTTCCTGATGAGGTTTTGAAAAAGGTACACGATTCGTTTGTATAGAAGGGCAGAGTTCCTATATGTCTTCTCTTACTGTGTGTCTCTTACCAATCAAAGCGTCTTTAGTAATTTTTTTTCTTCTTTCTTCTTCCTCTATTTCTTTTAAGCCATTTTGTTCGAATAAACGGTTTTGGAGATACCCAGAATGGATAAGTTCTTAACTCACAGTGATAGTGATAGAGATAACGATAATGAAGATCGCATGGATTTAGGTAGCGATGAGGAATTTTTTGGGGGTGCTGCCGCTTCTGACTCGGAGGATGAAATGATCGATAAAGTTCAAAAGAGTAAGAAGAAGGTATTTGATGCGTTTAAAGGGAGTGACGATGACGATGATGATGAAAGCGACCACGATAAACCCCAGGGTCTCAAACTCAAAGGAACAGAATCCTCCAAGGATAAGGAGGAGATTGATAATCTAAGTGAATTGTACAGAAAGGCTAAAATCCAAAAGGTCAAAAACAAGAAACCAAAGGGTAAGACCGGTGTTGTATACATTTCCAAGATTCCACCGTACATGAAACCCACAAAATTGAGACAAATTCTTTCAAGATTTGGTGACGTTGATAGACTGTTCTTGAAGAGGGAAACAACGCAAAAGTATCAGCAGAGGGTGAAACAAGGTGGTAACAAGAAGATTATGTACGAAGAAGGATGGGCCGAATTTATAAGAAAGAAAGATGCCAAACTGGCAGCTGAGACATTGAACTGTAATATTATTGGAGGAAAGAAGTCCTCTTTCTACTATGATGATATCCTGAACGTCAAGTACCTCTCTGGGTTCAAATGGGCTGATTTGACCGAACAGATCTCTAAGGAAAACGAAGCCAGACAGAGTAAATTACAAATGGAGATTTCACAAGCTCATAAGCTGAACAAGACATTTATCCGCAACGTGGAAAGATCCAAGATGATTGAGAATATCAAGCGCAAGAAACACGGAAAAGATGGGCATAATGACGATCATGTTCAGGACGATGAGACTCTGAGAAGAACCTTCGAACAGAGAAAAGTCACGACAACAAGGGCCAATGCACCAGAAGAGTTCAAAAAGAAAGAAGAAAAGACAAGTAGGATACTGTCGAACGTGTTTTAAAGAACTTACCCGTGTATAAATCGTATATAAAAGAGATCTATAAACAGTATCGAAATTGCCCCAAGTTTTCGGTAGCACCAATGAATTCCGACCATGCGATGAGCCGGAGTTGTATTTTTTGCATTTTTCTGCTTGGCCGATGCCCTAAAAAATTTTTCACACTTGAGTTTCCCTCTTCTCAGTCTGTGGTTTACCGCAACAACTTGTTTAATTCAAAAGATCTAAAGGGGCAATGGGTACAGGAAAGAAGGAAAAGCAAAGACGTGTACGTGAAGGTGATGTGAGGGATGGTAACCTTCGCGTGAAGGGTGAAAATTTCTACAGGGATGCTAAAAAGGTGAAGAAGCTTAACATGTACAAGCAAGGTCGTGCTCAGCGTAATAAAGCTGGTGAGATTATCAAAGCTGCTTACTTACAAGATACTGCCGCACCTACTGCAAGAGTTGATCCAAACCGCCGTTGGTTTGGTAACACCAGAGTCATATCCCAGGATGCTCTTTCGCATTTCAGAGAGGCTCTTGGTGAAACAAAACAGGACTCATATCAAGTTCTGTTAAGAAGAAATAAGCTTCCGATGTCTCTCTTAGAGGAGAAGGATACTACTGAATCACCAACCAACAGAATCTTGGAAACTGAAAGTTTTGAACACACGTTCGGTCCAAAGTCACAACGAAAGAGACCAAGGGTTGCCATATCAAGTCTTGAAGAGCTTGCTGGTGCAACTGACAAGGATGCTCAAGATTACCAGGAAAAGAATGAGTTGGCCACAACTATGGGCCTCATGGGTAATGTTGATACGGACGGTTGGACTGCAGAGGCCAAGGAGGCCATTTTCCACAAGGGTCAATCCAAACGTATTTGGAACGAACTGTATAAAGTCATCGATTCTTCGGATGTGGTGATACATGTTCTCGATGCCAGAGATCCCCTAGGAACAAGATGTGAATCTGTTGAGCAATATATTAAAAAAGAAGCAGCACACAAACATTTGATCTTTGTTTTGAACAAGTGTGATTTGGTACCAACTTGGGTTGCCGTGAGTAATTAACCAATTTTTTTGATTGACTAACCAGGACACAGGATATAATAAGAGAAGAAAGAGATATTGTAAAACAACACTTATACCAAAGTTCTTTGTCAGGGTGTCTTTCTTGAAATACGCATTTCAACTTTTATCTACAAAGTATGCCTGTTACAACTTTGGAAGAGCGAGATATGATTCGCCTCTACAACTCCCGTTCTGGGTTTCTGTAACGCAGATATAGTCGTTTTGACTCCTGCTTAGAATCATGAGAGGGACTTATGAGTTGAGCTCTCAGACCTTTGTGTCATTTACCCATTGAGATGCTCGTAGTAAAGACCCTCACACTCTCATCACAATACCAATTATATAGCCTTTCTTGATCAGTCTTGAGTAACTGACTCATCTCGCACTCTCTTATTATTTCTGCCGTTGTTGGTCACTCCGAGTTGAAGCATTACTAACAGTTAGATTATAGGCTGCCTGGGTAAAGCATTTGTCAAAATTCCATCCAACAATTGCATTCCATGCCTCTATAACGAACTCCTTTGGTAAGGGTTCCTTGATTCAACTTCTTCGTCAATTTTCAGTGCTTCATCCTGATAGAAAGCAGATCTCTGTGGGATTCATTGGGTATCCAAACACTGGTAAATCCAGTATCATCAACACTTTGAGAAGAAAGAAAGTTTGTCAAGTGGCACCAATCCCAGGAGAGACCAAAGTGTGGCAATACATTACTTTGATGAAAAAGATCTTTTTAATTGACTGTCCTGGTATTGTACCGCCTTCTTCAAAGGATTCTGAGGAAGATATCCTGTTCAGAGGTGTTGTCAGAGTTGAGCATGTTACACATGCCGAGCAGTACATTCCTGGAGTGCTTAAAAGATGTAAGAGACAGCATTTGGAGAGAACATACGAGATCTCTGGATGGAATAACGCTACTGAGTTCATCGAGCTCCTTGCTAAGAAGCATGGTAGACTCCTGAAAGGTGGTGAACCGGATGAGCAAGGTATATCCAAGCTGGTGATCAATGACTTCAACAGAGGAAAGATCCCATGGTTTGTTCCACCACCAGAGGATGAAGAAAGACCACGTAAGAAGAGCCGTGAGGGCGGTGAAGTTGCAAAGGAAGAGGAGACTAACGAACAAGAAGATGAGGAGGAGGGAAACGTTGAAGAAGGGGAATGGAAGGGTATTCAAGATTGATCTTTAAGTCTATTTAATTTTGGGCGGGGTTTACAATATACGTTGCATTTACTGTGTATTCTATTCTATGTATACCTCAACTAAGCTGTTTCGAATCCCATAGGTGTTGGATATATACATATAAACGCGCACATAATGGGCGGAGGTGGTGTGGGTAAACTGCAGCGCATGTAGCTTGAAACCAATTATCATACACTTTGAACACAACGTTTACGGTGTTCTCAACGTTGAAAAAGGTTCGAGTTTAGAACATGGCCTACAATACGATACGTCCCGATGGTTTCTCCCCCTTTATGACCTAACCGCCCTATTGGTTTATTGGAAGAAGCTGTGGACTCCTCTTTGCACTGTATTCAAATTACGGGTTTAGTTACATGGGACAGATCTGTATATAAACATCATAAAAGAACCCATATGAACGAGTTATAGAAATTCGTGTCCCGTTTAGAGATCATCATCACCATTAAAGAATCTATGAGGTCGTTGTTCCTTTTATCTTTCGTTGTAATTGCCTCGTCCGCCCAGGCCACCACTACACCGGTGTTTGTTCAGAGAACCAATGTGAACTTCCCTGGCGGCGGTGTTATCACCACAGCCGCTAGTCTTCAAGGAACATTAGTTACTGATACAAGAGTTACACCAAGTACGACTCAATCTCCGATCTCTGTTACAACCGCACAAACACCCACAAATATCGCTCCTACTGCCACTACATCTACTACTGTTACCACGCCACAGACCAGGACAATGGCATTAGAAACGACGGGTAAGATCACCACCACTGTGCACTCCAGAGTTTCAACAACAGTTAAGATCGATACAACCATTCCCTATACAACATTAGTGGGTAGTACCGTGGGTACACCAAGTACAGGGTATGCAAGGACAACGAGCACACAGTTACCAAACACTCTCGATTTGGCAACCGCCACCTTCTACGCTACGCACTACGCTCCAAAGACTATTTACAGTACAGTCACTTCTACAAAAACGATACAGGTTCCAACTACCCTTCGTGCTACAGTTACGGCTTTCGAGACCATTGCCGTGGGCAAAGGTACGAGTACAAGTCACAGAACGTCTGTCAGTACAAGTACCTTGACTATACCAGGTACTACAGCTACGTCCCACGGACATACAACAATAACGGAGTGGCTCAGGACGACTGTTGCATCAACGGTAACAGTACATATAACCACCTATTCAACATTCTTAGCTTCAACAAGTACCAAGCTTGCCACTGTGTTTTCAAGTGTTAAATCAGAAACAACGACAACTTGGTACGAGCCATCATTTTGTACCAATTGGAATGGGACCATAACAACATGGATCCCAAAGGAGTCAACGTCGGTTTGGTATGAGACCGTGGAGTATGTGGAAACTGAACTCTTGTACAACTGCTTAACATCAACGAGTGTTCAACTTGCTACTTTGACTCTTTCAGCAGACGTGTGGAAGCCAACATTGGTGACTATCAGTTCGGACGACACAAGCGTTGCTAAGCCGATTACTCGAACTATTACACCGGTATATCAGTTTATTGAAAACAGTCCATACACAGTGTATTCAACAGTCACAAAGCTTATTCCAAAGACAACTGTTACTACTACACTCACAAGAACTGTAACTTCTTATGTCACCTCATACCTCCTGAATGATGAACAGATATACCCGTTCACAACGGTCACATATACATTCTCTCAACCAGTAACCACTGTTATCCAAACTTCTATAATATCTACATCGACCAGGACCACAGTCTCGTTCATAATGGTTTCTGTTACTGAAAAGCTATCCGCCACTGCTCTTACCAGAACAATAGAGGCAACTGTGACCACTACTGCATCTACAACGGTTTCAGAAGAATGTGCCCAATTGGCACAAGTCTTTACAGCCAATGGGGCATTCCCATTCCAAAAGAATGTTGAGAATGCTTTATATTCAATCTGGCTTGCCATGGTATTACTGGTTTGATTACAGATTACAATAAGCTACTGTTCATCTTTCACTAGCTAAACTCATCATGCAAATTATTAATCCGACAGGTCCAAGATCATGCAACGTAACGCAAACGCCGTATCATGAAAACATCCAAACACCTTCGGGAGGCTTTCCGTAAGAGTTATCAATCCTAGTTCTATGTGCTAATGGCCTACTTTAGTATGATGGTGCCACAAATAATTTGTTAACTGACTTGACTACAAATCATTTGTTAATTGACTACAAATTAATTGAAGAGATGTAAATTCAATGAATATACGACGTAGTTTTGTTTTATATAAATGAAAATTCTCGTATGGAATAAAATTTGGGAAAAATTAAACCCAGTTTTAGTGAAAAAGAAGAAATGTACAAAATACTATGTAAAATAACAGATAACAAAAAGCCACTAGAAAACGTCAATGTAGCAATTGAAAAAGTGTTACAAGTTAACTAAAAACATTTGAAACACCTGACCATTTGATTTTCAAGATTGATGCTTATAATTATGATTATGAAGTATTAGTTCTATACATACTGGCTGGAGAGGGGGGTGATCAAAAACACCCGAACACTACAGCCAAGGTTGTCACGGCTGAGAGTGAATGATGAGGGAGTTGCAGGCAGCTGTATTCGGTATGCATGATGGCTTTAAAAACAACTCAGAGCCTCTGCAGGGTCTTTTCATATACACCAACTTTTGGTTAATGATGCACGTTGTGATTGAACTGAGCCTCTATATCCTGTTATATAACTGGTATAACCACGGGCATTGAACTTTGTACCAATATCCAGGATCTGGGACGGTTGCAATTTTCCCATGTTGTTCGAGGTAAATCCTGAGGTCTGAGACCGGGTAGCTTTGGCTGTTCCATCCTTGCTGTTGGTTTCTCTAGATGTATGTAGTGTTTCCTTTCGTAGTTGTATAACACTTTTGACTGGTATATCCCCGTCTCATCTTTGTTGTCTTCATTTGAGATATTCATTTATATCTAGCTACCGTAGCGTGTTGGGAGTTACCAATAACCATATGCATGAAAGTGACATACTCTTCTAGTACATCCTAACTAGTTTGAACAGTAGTATTTCAAAGAGCCCAATATGATCCTCACATATTTCAAAATACTAGAGCAACGTATTGAGCAGAGCGGGCCATCAACTTTTTTTAAGACACACTTTGCTGGACTTCCTTGGCTCCTCCCCAAACCTTAGGACCATCAGATTGTCTGCTTTTACACACTTCATGAATTACATATGTACTAATAATCGCAATGAAAGAGCCCACGAGCACAGAAGTATAAATTTTCCGGATGATACCACTATTGACTGTGGTTACAGATTAATCATGTAAAAACTAAGAACAAGAGTGTTTAATAAACCCCGTGAAGATTAGACCATATAAATCTTATACATCATAGTAAGATATAGAATAACCAAATACTTTACATCCTGGGAAAATTAACCACGATATCTAGTTATCTTTGTCTACCATAGACTTGAAAACGACGTGATGCCCAAAAGCTAGCTCAACTTACAAGAATAAAGCGTCACTTCTTTACGATTTATAGAGGTAGAAATTAAATGGAAACGTTAACTTGTTATACACTACAGTGGCAGCCAATATCAACAGCAACAATTTATAAATTCGATAAGAAACCAAGCAGTCCTTGTCAATCAATGACACAAACAGACTGTAATCATAACTTTCATATAATATATCCCAGAGACTAGATTTGAACAACTGGTTATACAAATGGTTGGACATTTTTATAGGTATTAGAAACCACCGAAAAAGTTTCAAGTTTTGAATCTGGCATCTTCCATCATCTCCACCTTTTCTTCTTCCTCCTTCTCTAAGACAACTTGCTTCAGATGGTTGTCATCCATATTAGCGAGCATCTCTTCAGTGTTGAAAGTTTCAACTTCAGTAGTTTTGAACTCTCTGGCCTTCACACCGTTCTTGAAAAGGACATCAAGTTCAGCATAAGTCCTACCTTTCGTTTCTGGGAACTCGAACCAAGTCCAAATAAGACCAAATAATGAAAAGCCAGCCCAAAAGAACCCAGTCTTAGCCTTCCAATTCCATGCAGTTGGATTCAACATGTATGGTGTAATGACTGCCACCGGGATACCCGCAAGGTTGTAGAAGTTTCTGGCAACAGCCACTGTCTTAGATCTAACCTGAGCCGATGGAATTTCCGCAACAACACAATATGTGATTGGACCAACAGTGGAATCGTAGACGAATGTGAAGACGAGAAGAAGTGAACCAATACCCCAGGAAGCACCAGACGAATTTGCACATCCTAGAGAGCCCACAATGATTAAAATTATAAAGTTAATGAGCATTCCACCAAAGAAGATGGTAAACCGCCCATATTTCTGCGACAAAATCCAAGAAAGAAGAGTGCCGATCAAACCAAGAGCGTACTGAATGATACTAAATGTGAAAGACATTCCTTGATCCAATCCAGCTTGAGTGTAAAAGTAAGTGGAGTATCCCATTAAGGCTGAGCCTGTGATGTTTTGCAAGACCCAAATCATCGATGCGATTCTGGTTCTTCTCAAATTCACACCACGGAAACAGTCCCAATAGGATGAACCTGTCATTTGTTGTTTTTCGTGCGTAATGGTCAATTGCATCTTACTCAACATTGCATCTGCTAGCACATCCACATCTGGAAGATTCTTGTTCTTACTAAGTAGTCGTCTGATGCTTGTTCTAGCTTCATGAAGCCTGCCCTTTTTACAAAGCCACCAAGGAGATTCTGGTGCAAAGTAGACACCGGTGATAATTGGAATCGGCCAAATCCATTGAAGAGCCCAAGGAATCTTATAAGCCCATTGAGTGTCCATTGATAAAGTACCCTTCAATACACAAGATGAAATCAGCTGACCAATGACCCAACAGGCGTTGACATATGTAGTAAGGTACACACGCAGGACAACTGGACAGACTTCAGATGCATATGAAACAGTCAACGTCTGGAACGCACCCCACACTACTCCGCAGAGGAGTTCACCAACCAGAAGCATTTCGATGCTAACGGAATAGAAGATGATAAAGATGAAACCGATAACAAGCATCATAGAAACAATCAAAGTTGGTCTATAACCATAACGTTCTGCAGTAATTCCTGCAAGCCATAAACCAATAATTTCACCAACGTTCACAGCCATGGATAAAGAAGTTTGCCATTTTGCCGGAATTTGATATTCACCAAGATCAGGATAGTATCTACCGTAGTGTATTTGGAAACTTGTCTGGTTGTATAAAGAAGCAAGCAGATTAGTATCAAAACCTTCCATGATAATGGCAGTCGAGAGAACAACTGACCAGAAGGCTGCCTTTGGGAATGTGGCAATACCTTCCTTCAAGGTCATACTCTTTTCATGGGCATCGTTAGCTTGAGCGTCATTAGACATCTCAACGAACTTTGCAACAAAGTCTTCAACATCTTTTCCAGAGTAATTGTTGACAATTGAGTCAATTTTGGAAGCTTTAGAGCCTACAACTTCTGTAGTTGCAGGGTTCTTAATATCTTCTATGTGCTCAGCCATAGTTACTTGTTTAATTCCTCAAAAGAAGAGCAATGGACCAAGAACAGTGGGGAGAGGAAACCTTACAAAGAAGAAACGACGTTACTTAAATACCCAGGAGATGGAAAAAGTCCCCACCATGATACAAATAAGGTCACGAGAGTCTATTAACTCTGTGGAAAACATCCAACAAGTATGATCATATGGGAAAGTACAAACTGTTAATTAGCCGTCACTGAAAGCGCCTAAAACACACTGCTGCAGATCAATATTTCTGTAAGCTGCTGCATGCTCAACACTGTTGAGCACGAGAAAGCTACATTTCGAGACTTGGTGAACACCCCATTTGTGTATAACATGAAATTCGTCCTGATTAAAATGAGCTTAGCATCGAGTCATTCAAACAGAAAAAAGCCACCCTATCTATTGAAACCACGTCAAACCGATATTAGGAAACCTTACTCTTTTACAAGGTTTGATAAGAAGGGTCCAAAGACATAGTACGCTCATCAAAACTATGAATATAAACCTCTGATTTAACAGTTGTAGCTGTGCAATATCGGGCATTATACTTCAAAGTTTCAGGGAATGTGGGCTGTCGAGTCTCAACAGTCCTTTTTTCCGATGTTCACCCAACCAGGTCGCCAACTTCATGTATGTCCTTCCTGGGGTATGCTGCATAGTGCATACTTTCGAAAGGCGCCGCTCTCTTAAACCTTCCGCAAAATTAAACCGCCTGCACTGATTCTATATTGGTTAATACGGAGAAATTACCATTACATCATGGCATATAAAATTGGACCTCCTTCAAAGCCCATGCCACTGCGGGGAGAATTTCTCAAAATGCAGCACTCCACATGTTATACCAAGCTGATATTTTAAAACACGTACCAAGGAGCTAGTGAATGTTCCCATTTAGAGAATTTAAGTATGAAGGTAGGTTTTAAGGAGGTGTCTAATTGTCCTTGTATTGACTGTTTTTGTTTTTTGAATCTTTAAAGGGAGAATCGAGTCCTTCCAACTGGGATGGTTTTTAATGAGCATTAGAGATGTACAATTGCGGGGTGTATGTAGAGGAGATCACATTTGGATGATGTTTTCTCAAAAAACTGTTCAGCATTTGTTCCCAAGAGCAATTGACTTTCAATTGTTTCTCCGACACTCCCAAATCAATTCTCCGTCTTCTGCAGCCATTTGCGTCGGTCTATATGAAGTTATCCTTATACATGGGAAGTTTATGCCCACTGGAATTTGGAATTCACACTACCCCCTCGTAAGATATCGATCAGCATAAGATAATGCAAATTGGGGGGGGGGGGGAAATTATCAATTGTAAACTCCCGTTTGAATTGATCCCATTGGCAATTAGATATGTTCTTATTTAGGGATATGGGATAAGTTGCACTGTAGAACTGGCTTCTCACTCTTAGAACGGGCCATCAGTTTGAAGCCTTTTCGACACTTGGCATTTAACACTTGAACTGTTGAAATAGTCTGACAACTAACACGTTGTTTCGGAAAACTCATGACTGTTTTTCATGTTACATATTTGCTGCATATATTTATGCAGATGTTCATATTATTCCACCCCGAGCCTTTATTTGTAGAACTTGAACGGAATAGATTGTAAGGAAATGACGTTTATGTGCATGAATCAAGGATTAAATTCAATGATCAAGGCGTAGACACTCCAGTAGAAAACATTGCTATGTTTGTGTGCTGCACTTCCATAAAATCACCCGACTAGGCATCGTACTTTAAATTTACGTCCACTAATGAGGAGAAGTAGGGAGAGATTTTGGATGCGAAAGGATATTTTCAACCCCATGCACATGGGGCGGTTAAATTTTCCAACAATTAATCCTAAGCGCTAAAATATTAACCCACCGAAACTGTTTATACAACAGGGATAATAATTGTTGAAAAGAACTGCAACAGCTATCAGTTGCGACGAAT
The DNA here is from genome assembly GCF_001661405.1 of Williopsis jadinii. Classification (NCBI taxonomy): domain Eukaryota; kingdom Fungi; phylum Ascomycota; class Saccharomycetes; order Phaffomycetales; family Wickerhamomycetaceae; genus Williopsis; species Williopsis jadinii. Next base: position 1,612,452 of record NW_017963652.1, read on the forward strand.
ACGTCGAGTAAGGAGCCTAGCACAACCCCTTTTGGATTGACAAATTTGGACTTATTTTCTGTCTCCTAGTTTTAGACAGAGGACCATCTCGGGGCTTGGAAACAAGGTGCTATGTACCAAGCTGCACCTCCATTATTCCGTTTGCATAAAATTTCAAACAAGGTTCAACTTGGTGTCCAGCCGTTCATGACATAGTGCCGATTTCCCCAAGCCTCCATCCTGAACGGGTGTGTGACAACCTCATAGAGATTGTCATGTAAATCTTCGATCATTCATGAATGTTGCTGCCCCAAGAATTGATGCCATGTGATCGTTGAATTCCAGCGATAATTCTTCCGATTGTGTTGTAAACTCAGCGTATATATTGCAATTAGATCACAATAGTATTTTCTAACCCTCCAAAGTGAATCAAAAACAAGAACAAGTTCTCGCTCAATGACAATTCCTAAAGAAAGTTGGTGGAAAGATTCAGTCGTTTACCAGGTTTGGCCTGCTTCATTCAAAGACTCAAATGGTGACGGTATAGGTGATATTCCGGGGTTGATTTCAAAGCTGGATCACATCAAAGAAATTGGTGCTGATGTGGTTTGGCTTTCTCCTCATTATGAATCTCCCATGGACGATATGGGGTATGACATCTCAAATTACAATGCCATATATGAAAAGTTTGGTACGATGGATGACATGGATAAGCTGATTGAGGAGATCCATAAACGTGATATGAAGTTGATTCTCGATTTGGTCATCAACCATACTTCTTCCGAGCATGCTTGGTTCAAAGAGTCGCGTTCTTCGAAGGATAACTCCAAGAGAGATTGGTACATTTGGAAGGATGAGCGCAATAATTGGATGTCCCACTTCTCTGGCTCCGCCTGGGAATATGACGAGACAACTGGTCAATATTACCTACGCCAGTTCGCAAGAACCCAACCTGATTTGAACTGGGAGAATCCAGAGACTCGTCAAGCCATCTATGATTCTGCTTTGGATTACTGGTTCAAGAAGGGAGTCAATGGGTTCAGAATTGATACAGCTGGAATGTATTCAAAAGTACAATCATTCCCAGATGCACCAATTGTGTTTCCAGATTCAAAATGGCAGCCTGCTGGGGCTCTTTCAAACTCTGGTCCTCGTATCCATGAATTCCACAAGGAAATGTACGAGAAAGTTACATCCAAATATGATGCAATGACAGTCGGTGAAGTTGGTCATTGTTCCAAGGAAGATGCTCTCAAATACGTCAGTGCAAAGGAAAAAGAAATGAATATGATGTTCCTTTTTGACACTGTTGATGTGGGCTCAAACAAGGGTGACAGATTCCGTTATGACGGCTGGACTTTGAAGGATTTCAAAGATGCCATTCAAAATCAGTGCTCATTTATCATTGACGATGAAACTGGTGAGCGTAATGATGCTTGGTCAACGGTTTTTATTGAGAACCATGATCAACCACGTTGCGTGACCCGTTTCGGTAACACCTCTACTGAGGAGTTACGGAATCGTTCTGCAAAGATGTTGGCCTTGCTTCAAGTGTCTCTAACTGGTACACTCTTCATCTACCAAGGCCAAGAGATTGGAATGACCAATGTTCCAAGAAGTTGGGACATTAGGGAGTACCTCGACATCAACACCATCAACTACTGGGCGGCCTTTAACGAAAAGGACCACACTGAAGAAGAAAAGACAAAGCTCTTGGATATTATCAATCTTTTGGCGCGTGACAACGCCAGAACACCAGTTCAGTGGGACTCGTCAGCAAACGGTGGGTTCACCACTGGTAAGCCCTGGATGAAGGTCAACGATAACTATCCTGACATCAACGTTGAATCTCAAAAGAATGACCCGGACTCCGTTCTCTCCTTCTACAAGAGAGCCATAGGTGTCAGAAAGCAATACAGAGACTTGATGGTGGATGGTGACTTTGAAATTGTCGATTACCACAACGACAAGGTTTTCAGATTCACAAAGTCAAAGGGTACCAAGAAGATTGATGTCATCCTCAACTTTTCAAACGAAGAACAGGACGTTGATTACGATGGGGAGGTGATCCTGTCCAACATGCAAGGTTTTGAAGGTAAGCTGGCACCTTACGAGGCCAAGCTTGTTCTTGTTTCTGATTGATACGTATCTTCTATACTGTATAGATGTTAGATGAGATTCGCTTCGTGTTGTGTAGTCTTGCTTTCAAAGCTAAAATGTCCTAAAACTACACACGGCCTGTCTATCATTAAAGCCGATCGATCTGGAGGCTGCTGGTAACAGAACAGACAATTTGGGTGGGATATTTCAGAAATCCACACCTGACACGGCCAATTGGAAATTTGCATATGGCGTAGAGAACGTGTTATCTCAATTGGGAAATCTAAGCAGACATCACCAGAGTCGTAGCTGACTATTTTCGACATAGTTAATTTACAACAGACAATGCCTGAGTTCGGTAAATCTGACAGCTATCAAAATACCAAAGAACTGTGGTTACAACAACCCATTCACAGCTCCAGAGACCGGCTCTTTTCTCCAGAGTTCTACACTGCGCACACACTTTTCAAACAAAGGGGAAAACCACGTCCCACACCAAGATTTTGCATATGAATTTTAACAAGAGGTGCCACATGTCACGTGCAATTACCACATTTCGTCAAGTTGTTTGGGCATACGAAACATGGAGACATAGCGTGTCGAGGACGCTTCTATATAAAACTGATCTTTCCCATTGTTCGACATTTTGTATTTCAACAGCATTCTTGTAGTACAGAACCTTCTCAGGAAGTAATAACCTAAAAAACCCCATAAGCAATTACCACAATGCCATTGCACTTCGAAACTCTTCAATTGCATGCTGGTCAAGAAGTTGATTCAGCTACTAAGGCTCGTGCTCCACCAATTTACGCTACTACATCTTATGTCTTTGACGATTCCAGAGAAGGTGCCCAACTTTTCGGCTTGGAGAAGCCAGGTAACATCTACTCCAGAATCATGAACCCAACCACTGATATCTTTGAGAAGAGAATTGCTGCATTGGAGAACGGTGCTGCTGCTCTTGCAGTTTCTTCTGGTCAAGCTGCGCAGTTCACTGCCATTGCCGCCTTGGCTCACTCTGGTGACAACATTGTCTCTACTTCCTTCCTTTACGGTGGTACTTACAACCAGTTCAAGGTTGCCTTCAAGAGATTCGGTATTGAGACTCGTTTCGTCGAAGGTGACGACCCAGCCGATTTCGAGAAGCTTATTGACGAAAAGACCAAGGCTGTCTATATTGAGTCCATCGGTAACCCAAAGTACAACATCCCAGACTTTGAGAAGATTGCCGAAGTTGCCCACAAGCACGGTGTTCCAGTGGTTGTTGACAACACCTTTGGTGCTGGTGGTGTCTTTGTCAAGCCATTGGACCACGGTGCTGATATCGTGACACACTCTGCTACTAAGTGGATCGGTGGTCACGGTACTACCATTGCGGGTGTCGTTATCGACTCTGGTAGATTCCCATGGAAGGACTACCCAGAGAAGTACCCACAATTCTCTAAGCCATCTGAAGGTTACCACGGGTTGGTGCTTAACGATGCCTTGGGTAACTTGGCCTTTATTGGTCATGCCAGAATTGAGATCTTGAGAGACTTGGGTGCTACTTTGAACCCATTCGGATCTTTCTTGTTATTGCAAGGTCTTGAGACTTTGTCCCTCCGTGTTGAGAGACAAGGTCAAAACGCTTTGGCTTTGGCTAAGTACTTGGAGAAGTCCCCATACGTTTCCTGGGTGTCTTACCCAGGTTTGGAATCCCACCCATACCACGAGAACGCTAAGAAGTACTTGAGCAACGGTTTCGGTGCTGTCTTGTCCTTTGGTGTCAAGGCATTGGATGAAACTCCAGAGGATGTTTTCCTCAAATCTGGTCCACAAGTTGTTGACAACTTGCAGATTGCTTCTAACTTGGCTAACGTTGGTGACTCTAAGACATTGGTCATTACTCCATACTACACTACTCACCAGCAGTTGTCTCACGAGGAGAAGTTGGCCTCTGGTGTCACTGAGGACTTGATTAGAGTTTCTGTCGGTACTGAGCACATTGATGATCTTATTGCCGACTTTGAACAATCCTTCAGCAAGGTTTTCGGTAAGTAGATTACATAGAAGTGATTACGAAGAATTGATGTTTTTAAACGGTTTGAATTTGAATTCGTTGGTGTAGATTTAATTCCCACTTAGATTTCCTCGATTTAATTATAAACGCATTATTTCCCAGCAACAAAAAGGGAGATACAACTGTTGCCCAAAAAAGGTGCCCTTTCGTAGACTTTTGCGCCAAATGTGAAACTGCTGTGTTAGGGCACGGAAATGTACAGCAAAATAACAGCAAAACTGATATGTGGTGGGAAAAGTGTCCGATATGGGCATTTCAAGCCCTTCCCACAGGGAGGATTTTACGAAGTGGACAACGGACATTTGACAAACTCCTCAACTCGCTCGCAGTGTCTATGATTTAATCCGGAAAGGACCAGACGTTCTCCCCCTCATGAGCCCAGTGTAGACCATCCACTCACCACGCGTCGTTCACGCAGCTGGAAGGCGTGTGTCTTTACCACCTTGCCGTGATATTCGACCTTCAGACTCGATTTCCGGGTTTATCACTGAATTATATCAGCTGTGATTCACTATAACACTTTACAATTATCACACCCTTTTTGGGATGTGATAACAACATGAAGCATGAATCCTCAAGATTCAAGTGGTCCTCTACAATGGTTTACAAGACACTTCTTGAACCATTGTATTTCCTCTTTCTTACTTCTTAGGAACTGAACCTCTTCTCTTATATTTTTCTATACTATACTGACTTATGATCATATTGACATTATTCATAGAGTTAAACTGGCACACCCTGAGCAAAGCAACGTGCCACACAAAGGTTATCGGCAAAAACATACATTGTGACGTCGATATATCTGGAAGATTATAAGCTGAATCCCGAGGAGCACAACCGTGACGTCCACGGTGCACGCAACATGCTCATCAAGTGTCTTGTCGCATCTCAATAAGACACACACACACAAGGAGTGCGTTCATGCTACTCTAAAGAAATCACTACCCTTTTGCAGTCTCTGAAGAGCACAAAATGGCACATTTTCATGAACGACTACGGCCTGAAAAAAATTCGGATTATTCGTTTGCCCCAATCTTACCCCTCACCTAGGTATTTAAGGTTTAAGATCACTTTGCGCCATTCAAAAATTTAATCTCAGTTATGTGTCACATAGGTCCCCCTCCTCACATACTTAAAAATAAGTAAGGTCCCAAACACGACATCTTTGGATATTTTAGAACAGTGATAAAACTCTCACATATATTTTACATGTTATTTTGTAGCTTTGTGTGATAATCCAGCTGCCACATAAACCAGAACATCAGATGGAGGAGTCCGCTCCTTCATGTCTTGTCCCTTCGCCCCTGAAAAATATTCCCAGTTGTACATACACACAAAAGTTCAGACATTTCCGAGTGTTTTTTTTTTCGTTTTGGACAAATCGAACCTAATGGGCACCAATCCCGGAATCGCTTTTGTACATATGTATGTATACGCTAGAAATGGAGCTCAGCAACTCTGCATTACAGAAGTTACCTAGGAAAACCCTAGCACGCACTTCTTTGCACTGCAAAGCCACATTGCCGTCGACGTCAGTACCAATGCTTGATCTCATCAAACTAGCCTATAAGAGGCGAGTCACTGTTCGCCAGTTCATGCTTGAGTTACCTTGGACACGGGTGTAAACACCCTCTTTCTTCAAAGTTTACACCTAGACATTGCACAACATGAATAAGGGTGAGTTTTTAACCGTTCAGTTTAGTTGAGAGAAAGCGAACAACGTTAGGTTTGAGTATAGATATTCTTTTACAAAGAACATTCTCATAGTCGTCTCCAAAATGTCACTAGTATAGTTGAATCTTTTGATTCGTAGAAGAGTGACTCACAACGAGTCACACTCAAATCTCAAGAAAATGTTTCAAGCGGGCGCCCTTTTCTCGGATCCTGGTTTTACATGAGAAATCCATCCACCAGATAATATGCCGAATCCTGTTGTGATCGTCCAACGAATTAATCCTGCGCGGGACGGTCACCAAGTTACAAAAACATATAAACATACCTAATAGCATTAGTCGTAAATATGTGATCAACCGATTAAACTTCATCTATCTATATGATCTGAAACACATCTATTGGATATATATCCCATGAGCCATGACTATTCAATTCTGTGTAGCATTTGTGAGAACTGGACGTGGATGCAGTAATTTTGTGTTTAACACCGAAGTACAGATGCAGGTAAAGAAAATGTCTTGCAGCCATGCTTTGCTTTGGGACAAATGATGATGTAGCGACACATGTTTGTCAAACCCGGGAACATGTCCTTTTCCATCTCACACTCCTCCAATCTTTGACGTTGTTGTATGTAGTTACATTTTTCTTCACTGACAGTATGTAATAACTTAATGGTAAGTTATTAAATCAAGACAACACTTGTGAGTCGTCTGACATTGATCTATTGTTGAATACATTCCATGGTAGAAATGTGCTTGGGTAAACACGTTGAAAGTGAAGCCTCATATTTGAATCTTTATGTTGCAATACAGAGAAAGCCAGGGGGTAATGTATAATTTTTAGGTTTATAAAAGACCTCAAGTTCTTGAAAGAACTTAGTCAATAATTAGTGTACTGATATAGCTATCACAGGTGTACTGATGTGTCGATTACAGCTTGATCATTATATAATTGACTGGACAAAGCTGGACATCATTGTTTGGATATAAAATTATTCAATAAAAGGCGAGTCGTAGGAACCTAAGGCCGAGTTGAAACTTGATCCAAAAGCCTGAATTGAGGGAAAGTACAGCTTTGATCCCGGATACGGAAAAGAGCCTATGTTCCATTAGCACCCTGTACTATCAAATATATACGGTTACATGCAATATACTCACAGTTCTACAACTTTCCAACAAGTTTCAAAATAGTAAGGCCGATGGCTCGGTGAAGTCTTTGGGTGTACATATGTGTCACCTACCACTGATCTGATAGATAACACTAAGCGCCTGGTGATGAGCGTACGGACAGTCTTAGATTTTCAGGTGTCAATTTGGACAAAATTCACACCCTTAGAACCTGCGGAGTTTAAAACACTTGTATCATGAAATCCACTATTGATATTCAAAAAAACGTTTACATTATGGTGGACTTTTGTTTGTTCTTTTAACTATAATCGTTTCGTGTATGATGACGATGAGCGTTATAAATGTCCAGGTTTGAAAAGAGCCAGATTGCACGAAAAAAAAAGAAATGTTTCGAGCTAATTTGTCCCAAAAACTCGCTGTTTTCATATATGCGGGACAAACCGTTTTTTGTAGCCGCAGAAAAGTTTTGGGACAAATTTGTCCACAGTTATAAGTTTGTGCGTGTGTTTAAAATTCCCTTGACACCTCTTTCTTCTGTTCCTTCCAGTTTTCACTTCTTTCTATATATAAGAAACTTCTAGGCACCTTTTGGAATCCTGCTCACATTTCCACAGATCAAAGATTTATAAAACGAGACACGCTCGAAGGTTTAGGGAAGACGATATTGGTATTTACAGTCCCCGAACTTTTGTTTTTCCTAAGCAACTACGCCCAAACATAGCGAGTTTCTCAAATTAGCGTACCCAAACACAACCCCGAATCCAGCTACCAAAGAGAGCAAAAAATCTGATATGTCATCTTGGGATTACAACTACATCCAAGCGTTTCAACATCAAAACCAATCTTATCAAACACAAGACAAGGGATTCATTTCTGAGCTTAGGTCCCAGCTTCCACAGAAGGATTTTTCAACAGGGTCATTGGCGTCCACTGATAGTTACAATTCAGGTATGGGCACAGAATCTGCTACAGACACAGACTTGGAATCCAGGCTCCTCCCATCAGACTTTTGGGGTGAAAAGGGAAAAGGTAGCCACAACGTTGATATTCCGTTGAGATTCAAACACAACAACACGCCAGAAGAGCAAAGGTTTCTGTACTCCCAGCTACAGGGTGTTGATCTTTGGTATTCATCTGATTTCCAATCTTCGCCCCAGTCCAACCCGCACTCTCAGACTCAAAGCTCATCGCATGATTTTAGCTCAAGGTCCACTTCTGTTTTTGACATGAAGGTGAACAATTCAATGGCACAACAACCTTTGCCATCACAGCAACAGCAACAGCAGATGAATTTCACAGCTTGCACAACACCACGGAGTAGCACACCACCGCCACCAGCGACTTCATCGGCATCTTCACAATTCAACGCGCTTTTGAACAGTGTGTCACAAATTCCACATGCGCCGCTGCATTATCAGACTACTAATTACACCCGCAACAATTCATTAGGGGTGTTTGAATCTCAACCTCAACCTCAACCACAACCACAACAACAAATGACCACTTTAATGCAACAACAGCAATCTCTTCAAGCATCGCAGACAACACTCAACAGTCTACTTCAACAGGCTCACCTTTTTGGGTCTTCTTTGAATAACACGGTTCAAACTTCTCAACCACAGGGGTACCTCGATCAATTACAGTCACAAATGCAGCAGCAACAACAACCAATGTTTTCTAACCCACTTTTGCTCCAGCAACAAGCACAGTTGGTTGCACAACAGCTTCAACAGTTGCAACTACAGATTCAACTTCAGCAACAACAGCTAGAGACTTTGAACTCCAAAAAGTTGGAGGCAGACAAGTTGCCACTCACACAGGAGAACCTGGACAAACTACAAGACAGTACGCCGACTACTACAAAAGCTCCAGCTGGTGGTTCAGGGACCAAGTCAGCCAATTCATCGGAGAACAATAAGATAAACACCGTTCTCTACAAGACAGAATTGTGTTCTACTTTTCAGAGAAGTGGCACTTGTCCATATGGGTCAAAATGTCAATTTGCTCATGGCGAGCACGAGTTGAAGGCTGTTGATAGGGGATCCAAATGGCGTTCCAAACCATGTGCCAATTGGAGTAAAACAGGATCATGTCGTTATGGTAACAGATGCTGTTTTAAGCATGAGTAAAGAGACTACGTGTTTCTAGACCATGTTTGGTATTCTTCCAGACGGGGGTGTTTACAGGCGGAGCTCCAACACGAGATGGCGTTTTGCTTTGGAGGGGAAAATCACCTCATAATTTGTGCTATTATTTTACACACATTTGATCTCCTGCGGGGATTGAATCGGGATTGGAACGAGATGTGTTATCGTGAGGAGTAAAATTTTTATTTGGTACTGGGTGTACTGGTCTGTTATCCTCAGAGTCGAAGTATTTATATCGTGTGGTTTTTTGGGTGTTTTTTTTTTCGGTTGTTTGTGCATGTGTTGACATATCGCGTGGTACAATGTGCTTCGAAAAGTGAAAAATTTTGAGTGCCTCTTTTACAGTAGGCGAAAGTTGATGTTGTGGTTTCGCTTTGAAGAAGAGATACCTGGATCAACAAGACCATCGAGGTGGAATTCATCTTTGAACGACAGGGCGCCTTCCACTATTTTATTTATTCATGACTGAATGATGGTGTTTTAGGGAATGTCAGCTGTACATGGTGCCGATGACACAAACTTTTACGCTATTCGCATTGCTTTTACACACTTTTTAAAGGTTATCAACTATGCTTTTTGACTTTACATACTTGTTTTATGGTTGTTAAGTGATAAAATCAACGACTATTTATTTGTTTATCGACGAAACGCAAAAATAGAGCCGTAATCCGCAATAACTTTTAAACAGCTGTATTCGAGATAGCGCGTAAGAATGACGTTAGTTCTAACAGTTTTTCCGGTTTTTTTTTTGCTTTGCGATCTCAGCTAAGCGCTAGCCGCGCATTGCAGAAGCAAGTCCGAGGAAGCGCTAATTGCTGGTCCACCTTCAATTGAAACAGTCTGGGGATAGTCGGTCCGGCCCCCGGCGTCCGACCCATTGCTGTTATGAAAAACAACCTCCAGAATACTAGGAGAACGTAGCTTGTGCTATTTTACGTCTATGGATATCACCTACCCACAAGCATCCTTTATAAGTTGACCAATTTATGTTTGAAGTCTATGTATTTGTGTATATGCCTCCCAGGGTGGACTTGAATGCATGAAAGATTAGTTAACTAAGATTTCTCAAGCTCCGGGATACTATGTATACAGTTACTGTACTAAGTTTAGCATACATCCACAATTCAAATCAAGTTTGGCGAAACTGTGTAGGATCTCATAAATGTCAAGTCAACAACAAATCACGTTATGGCACCGTTCCAAAAGCTGGATCTCTGCGACTCTCAAGTTTCATCTAAAATTCTTACAAATCGACATTTCTCAAACATGCAATCAGCTGAGGTTTGAAACTGGCCAAAAAAACACACACGTTCAACATGCTGCGAGTTGCGGTTTGCGATTGCCGCTCAGAACATGCGTGCCTGCACACGGAAATCTTATGGCTTTCTGTGCCATAAGGGAGTGAGTGTACCAGTGTTAAGTGCCACTGGTAGTGCCATAGTCACAGCATACACAAAGGTTTAACTTGTTGTCTTTAACAACTTCGATCTCAGAGCTCAGCGCTCAATGTTCAGGTGTTCAATTTCCAAACAATTGAATAAAGAGTCAAACACCGAGACCCCTCCTAAAAGTATGTGTGGATGTAGAATACATCCATTTCCCCCCTATTTCTAGGAGTCCATTTCAAGAAAAGCTGCTCAAATAGTTACCCCTTTGCCATTTTTTTTTGTTGTTGTTGCTTGTGCTGCGTTTAAACCCACTGTAGTCGTCGAGGTTTCCCTCCTGTGTGATGGGCTTGGACTCATTTGTTAAAAACTTAGGAGGGCGGCGTGTGTAAAGTTCTCTCTCCACTTGCGGCGTGTTAAAAAATTCTTCTCCAAACTTTTTTTTACCCGGCAGCTTTCGTTTCTTTTTTTCCCACTTCTCTTTCTCGTTTTTCCTGGGGTTGAAGACCAAAAAAACAGGGAAAAAATCTACAAAAGCTCTCACCACCAGGGGAAACTTGTTGAAAAGTGTATAACCTAGACACCTTTGAAAGATTAATTTCTGTTGAATAATCGTTCCAGGCTTAAACAAACTCACCGAGTTGTGTATTTCTAGAAGTAAAAGGTCTGAGATTAGAGATGGAGGAGAAAAAAAAGACCAACACCCCAGCAAAGGAAAAGCAGGATCTTCCTCGACCATACAAATGTCCTATGTGTGAAAAGGCGTTTCACAGACTAGAACACCAGACTAGACATATAAGAACACATACAGGTGAAAAGCCCCATGCTTGTACTTACCCAGGCTGTTTCAAGAAGTTTTCAAGATCGGATGAGTTAACGAGACACTCGAGAATCCACAACAACCCCAATGCGAGAAGAAGAACGTACAACTTGAAGAAAAAACAAGGTGAGGTTAAGGCTGAGAAGCAACCTATACAATCTAAAGTGTCCGAGGAGACTAAGGATGATATATATACCATTACAACACAACAGAAGGAGGCTCAACTGAAGAGGGATATTCTGGCCACGACAGTTTCGCTTCCAAATTCACCCCCAAGAACAACTACTTTGAATGGCAACAGCGTTCAACATTTGGATTCAAGTACGGGAAGCAATAATGGTCAAAGCCATCCATCGTCTTTTTTCGATATCAACATTCTTGCAAAGGCAGCTGCGTTGGAGCTGGAGAAGGAACAAAAATTACAATCCGTCAAGTCGTTACCTTCCCTTACTTCCTTCTTTGACCCTTCAAGGTACAACCAGCCTTTTGCACCTCCACCTACACAGGCTATGAAGACACAGTCCACTTCAACATCTCCAAAGTTGCCTAGTGCTCCTATTCACCATCCGCACCCTCTAAACTCGTTATCTTCTCTGCAGAGAATGACCCCACTGAGGATGAATTCGCCCATCTCAGCCGGTCGTGCGAGTTTGAACAAGTCCAAATCACAAAGTTCGTTATCCTCTATGAATGAGAACTTGGAGGATGATAACTACTACAATCATGATCGACTCAAGAGATCGCGTCCAAATTCGCCGTCCATGCCACAGTCCCCTGTTTTCGCATCGACGGCGTTTAGCTCCACGAATAATGGCGTTCAATCTTCTCTGCTTAATTCCAACCCTAATTCTTTCACAAACTTGCAGAATGTGCTCAACAACTCCATCGGGGCCACTTCCATAACGAATCGTTTGGGTAAGACTCCGGAGGCTACGCCGTTACAAACACCAGCTGTCAGTCCAAAGCTGGGACCAACCTCGAGTACGTTTTCGAATGAGTTACCGCCGTTGCGTAGTTTGAACTTGGGGTTCCCGGCTCCACAACAAAAATGATGATGAACTGTGTGATCTATAATTTTTCTTAGGTATGTGATATTAAATGTGCGTGAATATAATAGAGGTGATGGGCTAATTGTAACTTGTACTTGTATCTTATTAGAGCGGTTTTGGCACCGAGGTTTGATGTTCCTCGATAAACTTTGAGGGGCGACACACGGGGTTAAAAAATACAGCTTGGGCGGGAAAAGCGTGGGGTAGATAAAACGCACGGAAAAGGTTGGACAAAAAACGTATTGGAAAATTTCTCCGGTGATTTTACTGGAGAGGCACAGCGGGAAGCTGGCAAATAAAGGAGAGGATAGAATGGACACTTATAACCCAGACATCAACCTCTCAAGTGCTGTACTCAGATGTCCATATTCACAGTGTAATGCGCGCATCATAACGCCCAAGTGCAACGTTGTTAAGCGCATTGAAACCGGTATTCCCTTCATAAAAGTTGGAGAGGATGTTTCTACAGATGCGATTACCGATAACTTCATCATCGTTGACGATGTGTGGGATTTTGACAACATTGGAGTCTCCAAACCTACAGACCAGTTTGTCGAGTCCGGTGTGAAAGTCGAAAGACTAATCATCTGTTCTGAGTGTGATCGTGGTCCACTGGGATTTGCATTCTTTGACAATGACGATGAAAAAGACGTCAAGAAGTTGAAATACGCGGTTCATTTGGATTCATTTGTATACGACCTTAAGCAATAACCGAATCGGAAGTTTTAGCGAATAACAGTGTAATTAATGCGGCGGTAGAGGGAAGAGGGGTAGAACTGTCTATATCGTCCTTCACTTCTTTTGTAAGTCCTTGGGGCTTCACACACGCGTAAATCCCCACTAAGGTTAATCCGATAAGACTTTAACTTGCTTCTAGCTCTAGCAGCTTATCTAACCGCAGCTTAATTAGTCCACCTTTGACACTCGAAGGTATACAAAGCTCAAAGAGGACATTGGCGTCTCTTTAAAGAGAGTAATTGGGGAAATCGAATACGAGTCACATCTAATAAAGATAAAACTTTGTCAATAATGATACAATCTCAAAATGGACAAGGAAAATCTTTCTATAGGTCTGACGATCACATGCCGATTTAGTACGGAGGAACCGAAAACTTTTATAGGGCCCAAAACAAATGGAAAACTGTCAAATGTTGAAAAACAAAGGCAAACACAAAGAAAACCACAAAACGCCCACATTTTTGCACAGCAATCAACCAAAGGAGCCGAGAAAGCCTTTTCCCCTACTATTCAAGCGATGCCAGCAGAACAGCAAACAAGAAGTCACCGTTCCAGTTTCCACTCGAACCCTTCAAGGTCTCGTTCTCAGTCGAGATCCCATTCGCATTCAAGAAGACCCACGCTGGGATCGCGCAGAAACAGTGCTAAATCCTTCAAGTCTATCGAGTTAGAGCAACAAGACAGTGCTGTTGACACAGAAACTGTTGACATCCCTGCTGTTGTAGCTACATTGGATAATTCTCTCCCTGTTGACTATTTCAAGCAAGATTTGTTGTCCGTTCTTCAGCAGTTGCACGTTTCGAAGTGGCATAGACTTCCTTCGCACGCTGCTCAGGATATCTCCATAAAGAGAATTTCAGGTGCCTTGACAAACGCTATCTATAAAGTTGAGGCTCCTTCTATCACCGTATTGAGGAACTTGGACCTGTCCCATCACAATTTCCCAGTGCTCTTGCTAAGAGTTTACGGTCCAAACGTTGAATCTATCATCGATAGGGACTACGAGTTGAAAGTCCTTGTGAGGCTCTCTATGCAGCACATTGGGCCTCGTTTGTTTGGATGCTTCACAAATGGTCGGATTGAGCAGTTCTTGGATAACGCAATCACACTAACTAAGAGCGATATCATGAACAAGAAGACAAGCGCCAGAATTGCTAGAAGAATGAAAGAGTTGCACTCGGGTATCAAATTGACACAACAAGAGAGAAATGAAGGGCCATCATCGTTTAAAAACATCAAGAAATGGTTACCTGTGGTCAAGGAACTTCTAGCAAATCCAAATTTGGGAGTTGAACCGGAAGAAGTGTTGGGATCTTCATTCGAATTTTTGCAGAGCAAAATTGAGGAGTACGAAAAATGGATCGAGTCTCGTTACAAGAACCTCAATGAGACTTTGGTCTTTTGCCATAACGATACTCAATATGGTAACTTGTTATTCACGTCTAAGAGCCTTCCCAACTCATCTGAAAGTGAATCTCAGTCACAAATCTCAGATCAACAGTCACTCCGTACCAACTTTTCAAATTTGAGCCTTGAAAATTTACAGAATATCAAACCTTCTCAACAGGAGAAGAAACAAGATCAGAATCTCGTCGTCATCGACTTTGAATATTCTGGTGCCAATCCTCCTCAGTTCGACATCGCTAACCATTTTTGCGAATGGATGCACAATTACAACCACCCAACACAATCATATGCAGTTACTGAGTCAGACTTCCCAACTATGGAGGAGCAGTTCAACTTGATCCACTCCTACATCATCTTCAATAACGCTGAAACCGATATCAACAAGTTGGATATCCAGGCCAAGAAGTTATACGACGAGTGCATTCTCTGGAGACCAATAGTGTCAATCTTCTGGGCTTTGTGGGCGATTCTGCAAAATGGTGATAAGTCCCAAATCAAGGATGTTATTATTGAGCAAGGTCCAAATGGTGAACAATACAAGATTGTCACTGAAGATTCCGATCAAGAACAGCTGGAGGAGGAGGAAGTTGTGGAAGAGGAAAGTGGTGAAACGGACGTGGATTCCTTCGAATACCTCAAGTACGCAAGAGATAAACTGTCAGTCTTCTGGGGAGATTTGGTTCAATTGGGATTAGCCGATAAGGATGAAGTGACCAAGCCCTTAAAACTACTACCAACAAAGCTTTTTGATTAACTGTTTAGTGATTCTCATGTAAATAGTCTTGATTTATGGCGAGTGTGTGCATTTAAGGAAGTCAATAAATACTTAATAAAAAAAGTAGCACTTATATATGTACCATTTAAGATGACAAACCTAGTATATATCCCTATTTGGAGATCCTTAAAGTCAACGTGCAAGCTTAGTACAACAACATTTTTCTTGGGTCTTCGATCAATTCCTTGACTGTCTTCAAGAAAGTGACAGCCTCTCTACCATCAACCATTCTGTGATCGTATGTCAAGGCCAAGTACATCATAGGTCTACTCACAATTTGACCGTTTACTGTGACTGGTCTCTCTTTGACACCGTGCAAACCGAGAACGGCGGTTTGTGGCAAGTTGATGATTGGAGTACCATAGAGGGAA
This sequence comes from Williopsis jadinii, assembly GCF_001661405.1. Classification (NCBI taxonomy): domain Eukaryota; kingdom Fungi; phylum Ascomycota; class Saccharomycetes; order Phaffomycetales; family Wickerhamomycetaceae; genus Williopsis; species Williopsis jadinii. The sequence continues at coordinate 1,628,083 of NW_017963652.1, forward strand.
CCAAAGACACCACCGTTAGAGATGGTGAAAGTACCACCAGCCATGTCTTCCAAGGTGAGCTTACCATCACGGGCCTTCTTACCCAAGTTGGAGATCTCCTGCTCAATTTCCAAGACGGAGAGGGACTCAGCGTTACGGACCACTGGGGTAACCAAACCCTTTGGAGTGGCAACAGCAACAGAGATATCAACGTAGTCTCTGTAGACAAGTTGATCACCTTCAATGGCACCGTTAACGGCTGGGATATCCTTCATAGCCAAAGTAGCAGCCTTTGAGAAGAGACCCATGAAACCAAACTTGATGTCTTTCTTCTTGATGATCTCATCCTTGTAAAGCTTACGCAACTCCAAGATAGATGACATGTCAACTTCGTTGAAGGTGGTCAATGATGCAGCGGTGTTTTGGGACTCTTTAAGTCTCTCTGCAATTCTTTGACGCATACGGTTCATCTTGACACGGCTCTCAGTTCTGGCAAAGGCAGTGAAGGTCTCAACTGGCTTGGACTCCTTCTTTGGGGCCTCCTTCTTTGGGGCTGGGGCTGGGGTTGGAGCTGGAGCAGCAGCCTCCTTCTTTGGAGCCTCTTGCTTTGGAGCCTCTTGCTTAGGAGTCTCAGCAGCTGGGGTTTCCTCCTTTGGAGCCTCGGCAGCTGGAGGAGTCGCACCACCTTCTGGGGCTTCACCTTGTTCAATCTTGTACAAATCTTGGCCAACTTCGACGGTGTCCTCCGGTTGAGCAAGGAGCTCGGTAATGGTACCAGAGAATGGAGCATTGACCTCGACATCAATCTTATCAGTTTCAATGGTAGCAACAACTTGATCAGCTTGGACAAAATCACCAACCTTGACCGAGAAATCTCTCAAGGTACCTTCGGTAAGCGATTCTGCCATATCTGGCACCTTGACAACGGTGGAGTTCATACGCACCAAAGTGATTGGGGCTGATGGAGCAAAGGCAGAACGCTTCACAGAGTTAACAGAGGTGGCAAACAAGGTCTTGCTAGCAGGTCTGAGTTGAGAGAGAGCTCTTCTCGAGACATTGGATGCAATGACTCTTGTGGTTGTGCTCTTGAGAGCAACACGGGCACTTCTTGAAGCAAGCATCTTTTTGGTCTATGTGGGTTCTGTGACAGATATCTTCTTCTCAAAACGTGTATGGATTGATATGTCACTGACTATTCAATAGAATGATACAACGGCGACAAATGCAATAGAACTTGAAGGGAGGAAGAATATTGAACGAACTGAGTGATTTCTTTCAAGCAAAAAAATCTCTTTAACCTTTCCGGTTTTTTCTGATCTCTGTTGGTTCCTTTCCAACAACGAAATTTTGAAGGGAGCATCCCCCTAGTTATGCAAGTTGGCCTGTCCTAGCGACATTGGGGTTACAAACGGAGTGGGAAAACCGAGGGCGGTTGCGAACTACGGCTTTTGATCTAAGGTGGGTAATGACAACCGATATACACGGGGTTATCAGCATGGAAAGTGTGAGTAGGGAAAAGGAAAGAGGCCAAGTCAGGTGGCAGGTTGACGATTCGAGTTTCATTGAGAGGGTCATGGAGAGTTGTATTACAATGAATAGGGAACCATTGGTTGTGATAGACAAAGTCACCGTCTAATCTCTTCTCCCTTTTCTGCCTGTGGGAGATGAGAGTGCTTTTTCTACCCTCGTTTCTCTCCATGGTTAAACGGATCCGACATAATTCGCAGCGCTGTTATTGGAAGTGTGTCTGTACCGGTAAAGCCGCGAACTCGTGGTAGATTTACAGGTTCACAACGTGTGTTTGTTTTCCTGGCGTGGATAACATTAATGTACACTGGGACGGAGGTGTGCAACTCCACAGCGGTGTTGATGGACACAATTTCGCGTTATTGCTCTGATAGCGAGTCAAACAGCGACGGTGATACTGATCCCATTGTAAACAACGATTCGTTACCACCGGTTCCTGATTCCATAATTGACATCAAATCTCATCGTCCCTCTCCATCTCATGTCACAAAGAGGATGAGACTGGCGTACCATAACCTTCTGACTGTTCCGCCGGGGTTTCAGAACGTGTATACCTCTGCAGAGTTCATCCCATCACAGTCTTTGCAGTTGATTCTCAAAGAGGTGATCAACAATGCGAACACCGTGTGCAAGCACTCCAGTCTAAGGCCTCCCCGGTACTCTGCTCTTTATAAGAACGAATTGAACGTTACCCAGCCTCTGCATTTATCGTTAACAGCCAATGTGTACTTATCCATTGATCAGAGAAGCCGGTTCAAATCTGAATTGAGAACGAAAGTGTCGAGATTACCACTAAGGAAATACATCATGAGGTTCGACAAGGTATGTGTAGTACCCAACAATAACATGTCAAGTACTTTCCTAGCGCTGACCCTTTCCAAAGAATCACGACATGCCACAGAGTCGTTGTTCGACCTCATTTCAGATGTTATCGATGATATAACAAATGGTGAACCACTGATTCGGGGACCAGAGCTATCGAAAGACGCCCTTCACGTTTCCATAGCGAAAACCGAGCCCTTTGATTACACGCTGCAACAATTAAAAGAGTTGAATACGACGCTGGAGGAGGTTGAAGTTGATCCAACAGTGGAGGTTGAGTACACCTCTTTGAAAGTAACCGATGATCCAAGCAGCTTTACTGTTCACTTGAGTTGACCCCGGTTTAGAGGGTCCATATATGGAGAGCACACAGGGGAAGGCACGAAAACAAACAAACAATAAAGCAGGGACAGGCACATAATACGGGTATTATACTATGCAAAGTGGTTTTAATGTACTAATTCGATTGTAACGAGACCATTGATAAATGATTCACCGATACACTAAATCGTATGTAGCTTGTAGCCGAAGGGCTTGGATTCCTCTTTTAGTATACGAACCGAGTCAAAAAAAAATCACTCTGCATCACGACACAAAAGCCACAGTTTTAACATGTACAGTAATAGCGCACATACATAGACGACAGTGACTATAGAAAAATTTTAACACCCCTATGGGGGTTTCTTCCCTGTCATTGTTCATGAAGACTCCTGCTGCTTCTGTACATTTAACCGTCCAAGAGTTGCTTATGTCATGTTAGTGATACTTAAGGGAAACACAGTTGCTGTGTTACTATCAGCATGCTGTCTACTGGAACATTTCAGTCCATTTCAGATAAAAATCATCATTGAGGGGTATTACCCACCAAGGCAAGACAAGGACAAGAGATGGGTCATCACTCCAGTCTCGTCAAAGTTCCAGGTATTGGAGGATGCGATGTTTCAAAGGAAGGAGTCGTCCTTGATGTTCTTGGAAGGAGTTGGTCGCACAGAGAGCGGTGAACTCGTTGCCAAACCTGGGGTGCACTACGACAAATGCGCACTTTTCGACCAAACGTCCTTGGAGGTTTGGTTATGGAAGTTGCTGGTCAACGATAGAAGGGTCCATTTCGTCCAAAAGGTGGGTTCACAGGCAGACGAGTATCACGGGGACACCGTCATACTCGAAACGCACACTCAAGTGAGAAACTTGATTAACAAATCCCGAACAAGGGACGACTCATTGCAATCTGTCCGCTGGCTCGGGGTTGATAATGGGCTACGGTTACCGCATAAGGTGAAACTAAGCCCAAGGAAAAAATTACAGATTGAACAGAAGAACGGCATAATAAAGTCGGTGTGTGATGATCAATTGGCTTGTGCCATGGATACCGCAATGTATATGAAGTCTGTTGTTGATCAACAGGTTAGTGCCATGAGATGGGCATCGCTCTGACCAGGGCCAAAGGACATATTAAAGACAACATCTAACGCTATCAACTAATGCAAACTAGCTTCATCAGACTCTCTTCAATTAACATAGTCACGAGTCACATGTATATACACGACAAATAGTTAGTAAACAATGCCTTAACGATATCGGAAACTTGTCATTGTACGTGCCATTGCAACCTTGTAACCACTTTCCACGCCTGGCTCCATCGGGAGGTTACCCTGACAACGACACCCACAAGCAGAACGAGGAAAAACCACGCAGTAACACAAAGTTGGCTGTTGATACTGTGTGTATATTCCACCTTGTACCATGATGGAACATTCCGGTCTCATAGAATGGATCCTGAGCAACTGAAAGCCGGTGTTGTTGGTGATGCTAATCACGCTGTCGGCTCTGATGGCGCACCTGATGTTGTGCCTGTGAAACAAGAGTCTGAGCACTGTGAGAAAGAGATTGTCCGAGAGTCCAATGACGTGGACTCGACCGAAGTGTCAATGGCTCCAGAAGACGCCAGAGGTGTTATTCAAGGCCCTGTCGTTAAGGATGAACCACGGGAGGTGACACCCTTGATTCCTGAGAAGAGATCAGCTTCTCCGATGTACCATACCAGATCATTGGACAAGAAACAAGTCATTGTCATAAACAAGTACAAGCCCGGCATTGGTTATAAAGCGTCTGATTTTGAGATGTTCAACCCACAGGTTACAACTCATGAGAATGGATTCAATATCATTGACGTTCCATTGAACACGAGACAGGGATTCATGTATAAACCTTGTCGTCCTAACCCGACACTGGAGGTTCTGAAGTTTTCCACGGCAGATATTCCACCTTATAAGACATCGCTGGATATATTTGATCGTTCAGCTTTGACATACTTATCCCATGACGATTCCACAGTGACTACTGGAAGAGGATGGGTATCTGCAAGGGCAAACGTGGCTATAAAAGAGGGTAAATGGTATTTTGAATTTAATGTTTTGGAGAGCGATTCTGAAAGACACGTACGATTGGGGATTGGAAGAAGAGAGGCGAGTCTGGAGGCTCCAATAGGATTTGACGGGTACGGATATGGACTAAGAGACATTACTGGTGATAAGGTTCATTTATCAAGGCCCAAACCTTTTATGGATGGCGGTTTCAAGAAGGGCGATGTTATAGGCTTACTCGTTGAACTTCCACCAACACCATTCACAGACGTGTCACGTTCTCAAGTTGCCATGAGGTACAAGAGCAATTTATATTATGAGAAGTTTGACTACGTTGCGACAAAGCAGATGGGACACCTCTTAAACCCAATGAGTGTCTTTGGAGAAAAGGCTATTGCTGATACCGACTCCTGGAGACCAGAAACTTTGCAAGGGAGTTCTATAAAAGTCTACAAGAATGGTGAATTTATTGGCACATGTTTTGAAGAGCTGTATTCATTCTTACCACCAAATTCCGAGCTCACGAGCAACAAGTTTAACAAAGAAGGTAAATACGTCGACAACGGTTCACTCGGGTACTATCCAACCATCTCTGTGTTTAACGGTGGTGTTGCAGAGCTGAATGCTGGCCCTGAATTTCAGTTCAAACCCACTGGTTTGGATTATGATGTACGTGAATTGCACGAGTTGTACGATCAGAGCATTGCCGATGATATAGTGTGGGACCTTGTTGATGAGATAGAGGCAGAAGTCATCGAGGGAGCACTAGGATCATTTAGAACCATGTGAATAGTTTTATTAGTGATATCTCTCAGTTTTATGTGGGACTGCACCAACATCAATGGATTCCCACTGTTGAGAACATCCATGACATATATTTGCATCATTTGTATCCCGTCTTGCACGGTCGTAGTTCTCCTTACACTGAGTATGAAACCTTACCCAACATCCATCTCTACATTTGGCACCTCTGATTCCCTTAGTGACAATATCCTTGCAACCGGAACAAATAGCAACACAACCATTGGGAGTATCTTTGCTTTTCACTCCAAAGTCGTTCATGAGTTGTCTTTTCAGCTCTGCAAGAGAACGGATCCCCAAGGTGAGATGGCCTTGTTCCAAGTCGAACCAGCCATCGGAGATCAACCTACGCATCAAATGTTCGGCCTGTGAGGGAGTCTTGTTCTCTTTCTGACAGATTCGCATGAATCTTGTGGAAGAGACGTGGTATGTCTCTTCTGGATTGGTGAATAGTTCTTCCACGGTGTTCTTGATACACTCAATTTCAGATTTGGAAAAAATGGTTGCAGATTGGGAGATACTATCCTGTTGGGTATTGACGTAGCAATAGTACAGAGAACCAGTGGTTTGTGACTTTGTATGGGTAATTTCGTACCCCAAGGGGTGTAGTTTGTTGTTTATGAGCTCGATGGACTCATCCAGATGGCGTTCACGTAGTGCTTGGATGACTTCGTCAGACATGGTTTCGTTCACGTACTCTGCCGTGAATTTGTTATGGAGCATGACTAGTTCACGCTGCTCACAGGGATGAGTAGAAATGATGAACTGGAGCAGTGCACGTTCAATATCGGAGTAATCGTTCATTGGCGTCATAGTGAACTTCTTCCAATTGGCTAGCAAAAGTTGGAGTGCCTAGTTCTTTCTTCCTCCGGTAGAGATTTTAGCTGACGCGTCTCATTCAACGATTTTTGTTTCGCGTCAGTACTAAATCTCAATAATACAAATCAGCTGCCAACCAATCATTTGGTTCCAATAGTGTGTTGTTTCTATTTTATTCATTTGTACAGATAATCATAGAGTAAACGATACATAAGGGATTTGGAGCAGAACAGAATAATCTAATACATATACTTGAATGATGGGTGTCTATCACCAGCAAGGACTTGATCTCTCTCGGAGAGGTTATTCCACTTCTCCTGATATGCGGTGGACTGCTTCTTCTTATTGCACAGTGCCAAATACCCCCATATCACCATGAACATGATGACAGCAAGTGCAGTGAAGGCAATACAGATACTCAGCCCTTTTTTGTACTGTGGAGAGTCTCCTTTCAAGAAGATAAAAGTGGCGATGATACCACCAATGTTACCAAATCCGATTTGGAATGCAGTACCTAAACCTTTTCTTAAATGACCACCAAAGTTTAAGGATGTGAGACACACAAGTTGTGGCATGGCTGTGTAGAGACCCATGGCTGTAAGGAAACAACCAGCATATCTCCCGTTTGGATCATCTGTCAGAGAGAGCACCAAAGAGAGACCAACAATGGCGATACAGCCACTAACAAGGGCATATGGCGTGCGAATCTTGGTAAAATCAGAGCAAAATGCAACAACGTTAGAGACACCAAAGGCCAAGAGCCATGGATACACAGCATGCTGGTTGGCCGACTGTGCGGTGTAACCCATCTGGTTGATGATTGTAGGAGCAAAATACGCGTAACCGTATGATGGAATAATCAGGCAGAAATATGCAAAGGCAGAAAGGATGAAGAGTGGATCAGTTTTGAATGCATGAAGCATATCTCTCCATGTGTGATGGACCTCGAATCCTGAAGAGACCGAACTGATCTCCAACTTTCTCTTGAGAAACTCCTTTTCATTTGATTTGAGGAATCGGGACCCTTCTGGGAAGTCAGGGATGAGGAAGAACAGAAAGAATGCCAATCCTGCGGTGAATGCACCTTCGATGATAAAGATCCACTGCCATGAGGCGTAACCATGAACACCGTCAAGGTCATGTATTCTGTATGCAAGGGCACTCCCTGAAGCACCAGCCAAACATGTACAAGAGAAGAAGGCAGATATACGTCTTTGGGCTTCGAATTTTGTATAATATGTCGCCATGATGTAAAAGATACCAGGGAAAGTTGCAGATTCGAAAAGACCAAGCAAGAATCTACAAGCAACAAGGCCTCCGAAGTTTGTAACAAAGCCCATTCCAATGGTAACGACTCCAAAGAAAAAGATACAAAGGGAGAGCCAGATATGAGGTGGAACTTTCTTCATAACATAATTTGAAAGCACTTCAAAGAAGATGTATGGCACAAAGAACACAGTGAGTGCCGTGTTGAACTGATTACCAACCAGGTTTAGATCTCGAGAAATACCATAGACGTTAGCGTTTGAAATGTTGATTCTGTCCAGGAATGCCAAAAAGTATAGCAAGACAAACGGTGGAACAACACAGAGATCAACCTTCCACATCAGTCGTCTCTCATTGATATCGAGTTCCTTGGCAAGTGCCGTTGTCTTGACCTTGATTTCTTCATCCGTGGGGAAAGGACTCGTAATGTCAAGAGAGTCTATGTTGTCATCGATGGCATTCTGAGAGCGTTTTTCATCAGCCGGGGAGATGGCCTTATCTATTGACGATAAAGATTCGTTTGGTGTCATAATCACAGGACAATCTTGAGGTAGTGTGATTAAGGCTCCACTCACTATTTTGATAGGAATGAGGGATGTCTGGTGGTATTTAAACTACAGCAAAATTTTCCACACGTATACACCACCCTCACACATGAATATGTATAACATGTCCATAGTTGCTTCAAAGTCGTTCACTCATTGCATATCACATTAGGTGAAAAAAATTTCTCCCTTCCACACCTCCGCTAAAGGCATCGGAATTTGGGGTATGACTTGGTGTCTTTAATGAAGAGATTGTTACAGAAGGTTGTGAGTCATGCATATGACCTATAGCACAGTGTACACTCAACAGCGCATCGACCGGACGACGTATTCCATTCTCGAATCAAACCCGCTTCGACGCCGGAACAGGAGCTCAAAATGGACAGTGGAGGTGGGCTGCCTGACTCGTTGTGGGGTGGGAATGTTTTGTTCGTCCTCCCAGATGTTGCTACTTCGTAAGTATTGGTTTAACTGAGATGCAAACCAAGCCGAGACGGTTTCTATTCAAATATGCAAGAGAGCAAAGCTTGGAATCAAAACGGTTGAATAACGCAGGGAAAGACACAAATTTACTTGTTTATGTACTTGCTAAGTAGACCCCCGACTATAACCAGTTGACGATACATTGTATTCGAGCTCTTGGGCAAGGGAAGATCCTTCAACAGCCGAGCGGTGTTCAATAAGGTGGGTTGCAACAGATGATCACGCTTAAATTGTTGACCACTGTAAGTCCGTATCTGTGACTGTTACATTTTCCTCTTTTGTAATCTGCAGAGGTAAAAAACTGTTAAGGCTATGCTGCAGGAGCGCATATTTTAAAAGTTTAAAATCGCCCAGCGGACATTTCAAAGGGCGATTTGGCGATATGCGGAACAACATTTCATTGGCTGTAGATGAGGGAGAGGGGACGAAAGTTTTGACCGTCGGAGGTTCCCACTTGGGACACTCTGGATACTGGAATGTTCTCATAGTGAAATTTGTGTACAACGCTCACCGTTTCCCCGGGAGATTACTGTCCATTTGTCAGTTGCTCACGCTGGTTTTGATGGACCATACACGGACAGTTTTTTGTTCATTAGGATTAGAATCACAATGGTGTTAGTTAAAATAGCAAAACGATTTGTAAATCCCCAAAGTGTACTAGTCTCTACGTCACACTCCAACCAAGCATGAGCAAGTAATCTTCAACCTTTCCTGAGATGTAACTTTTCATAAATTGCTAAAATTCGTCAAAAGATAATCATGAATTTGCTTATAATCTCGACAACAAAAACATAAGGAAAATCCAGCTGACCAAACAGGACAGCTGAACTACTTAATCAAATATACACACTCTTAACTTGATTGGCTCTGTGGATCTTCCAGAACAACCTCCCCGTTATTTGTCTGTATAATTCTGGTTTTTCGTTACGCCAGCAAGTGTAAACATGTAAGGATGCTTCCAGTTTTCACAGTTTTGTTTATATTTGAATTCTTATCAACAGAATCACACATATCCCACATTACTTCATACAAAGAGTTAGGAATAATAACACAGAGAAACACATCAGTAACTTCAAACGAATGACGATAAGACACTAGAGGAATACCGAGCAATTATTGAGACAGATTAGCTGTGCTGATACGAGAACCACCACCAGAAGATATACTACAACAACGGCCATTACCTGACCCTGATAACGGAAATATGGCTGATATAATAAGAGAAAGACGAAGAAGTGCGGCAGCGGGTAGTGGAAAGAGCACTAGAAGAAATTAGACGTGATGGTGCCTTTGATTATGATCTGGACTTTGAACATAAGAGCAGAACATACTTCAATTTCACTACGTATAAAGGAAAGATTTACATGTCGCTTTACTTTTATCAATACTCCGTGCAAGTGTTTTCTTTCCCCTTGAGATTCCATGATTTGTTCTTATACAGCGGAGATGCTTACTGACCCGGTTTATGATGTCTAGAGTGATTGGAAGGTCATGTATGGGAACAAATATCTCCATGGTGCCGCTACGCAAGCCAGAGAACAGATAAGGAATAGAAGCCAGGATATGTGTTAGATCATCTTGCTGAAGAGTTCTACCTGGCGGCTTCTCTAATGATTAACGAAGTATGGACTATTATCGCCTTCAACAACACAAAAATAGACTTATTGATGTAGGTCATACAAGAACAGAACAGCAGTTAAAGGGAACTCACTTCCAACGATTACACCACCAAATCACTTGAGGAATGTTCGATTCTTCAAGTCCAAATTCCAAAATATGATGACAATATTCACTGAAGATGATGCGCCTTCAATTTTCCTTCCTTTTACTGCAAATTCAAAGACACCATCGTTGCACACTCTTGTTTTGACCAGAGCTTTCCAACCAAAAAATAGCAAGAGGACAATTGTCAAGGTTGTTTCCATCACAGAGACCCGAAAGAGAAGACTGCCACACATTTATTGAACTATCGGATTCAACCCTGAAGAAGATGAAATCACCGCAGAGCAGTTGTTGACAAGAGGATCAACGCTTCAATTCCAGGTCAAGAAAACCATCAACTTAGTGCATTGGTTCAAAACTTCATGATCTATTAATATCGTACCTGTCTTGACGAAACTGGAATGTGTAAAAAGCGATTCCCAAGAAAGACTCAAGGCACTACAACTCTTAGTATGCTCGGTAGGAATCAATACAAAAGGGCTGAAAGTGATACGTACGACGTCGCATACAGTGGAGAGTAGTTACGAAAGTACAAATCTCACATCAATTTGGACGTTGTCACTACGAAGGGCATTGTTTCATACCTCTTCTATTGACAAAGAGAAATGATACAGATAAATCTCCAAAATTCATTTACAGAGGAGTGTAATCAAATAGCTGAAACAACTGGGGTAGATACAATCAAAGTTTATGAAAGAATAGATACACCGGTGGTTCTGAGAGGACACGTCGCATCCAGGCCAAGCGTCTGTATTATACAAAACCATGTGTCAGTCTATTAAAAGTTACATCTCCAAATCAAACCATCATCAGATTAAATTAACGGGGCCTAGATTTGTATCATTCTAATATCTACATCATACATACTGTTGCGATCATATATACGAAATCTTACGCTACAAAGTTAAGAAACCCTTGAAGCAAATAGTTGGTTAGTTCCAAATCAAAATTTGATCAATGAGGGACTAGACATTAATTGGCCAAGACCTGTCGGATCCACGCAGGGTAAATTGACCGCGAAAGTTGTCGGTGATTTCGAGATTTACCAGAGCGCTGGCGGAGGTCCAAATCGTGTTCACCCTATCGAGGCATTACAGATCAAGTTGTAGAAGTGTGTTAACTGTGGGATCTAGTTAATTATGTCGATAATTGACCGAATTAGCTCTTCGAAACCAATCTTACTCGATGGAGCATTGGGCACTCTTCTGTCGCAGGAAAGTCAGAGCCATGCGCTCTGGTCTACCCATGCGGTCGTAGTCGAACCACGCACTATTGAGTCTATCCACGAGGAATATATACAGAACGGGGCAGAACTTTTGTTGACATCGACATACCAAACCAGCGAAGCCAATGTCAAGAAATGGTTCAAAGATGAAGACTATTCAGAGGTTGTCAAGAGAAGCGTGGATTTGGCATATGAGGCCAAGATGAAGTGCAATGGAGGCCGGCAAGTGTTTATAGCTGGGAGCGTCGGCCCCTTTGGTGCATCTTTAGCCAATGGAGCTGAATACACTGGGGATTATGGCAACATTACAGATGAAGAACTGGTTGAATTTCATAGAAAGAGACTCGATATTCTTTGTGACGATAGAAGGGTTGATATCATTGCATGGGAGACAGTGCCTAGTCTGCAAGAAGTTCGTGTTCTCACACGAATGATGAACGAGAGAGAAAAACCGTACTATCTATCTTTTAGTGTCAAAGAGGATACACTCGCTGATGGTACGCCTCTTGATGAATTTGTAACAGAGAGTCTAAAGGGTAAAAACCTTACCTGTATTGGGGTTAACTGTCTCGGATCTTCAAGTTCATTGCATTGGTTGTCCAAGTTGAGACCGTTTGGAAAACCGCTGGTTGTGTATCCAAACTCTGGTGAAATATATCGAAACGGCAAGTGGGAAGACGCTGCAAAAGTCGAAGCATTGTCATGGGTAGACTACGTTGAGCAGCTACACGCAATTGGTAATGTCAAGATTATAGGTGGATGTTGCAGAACAACACCAAAGACCATAAATGCTATAGGCGAGGCAATAAACAAGGTATGGTGAAAGCGAGCCAACCGGTCTAGCTGTCTTCCCATTTTGTTGAGTAAATTACTCGCCGTGAACAAGTCGTATATTGTTTTCCATGCATGAATTTGCACCCGAAGACACCCAAAACACCTCGAAAAGCGATTTCTTTTTAGACACTGGGGATTTGATATTTATACGAAAGAAAAGTCTCTAAACTTGATTCGAGATGTGTGTAAGAATAATAGAGCTCAGTGGTCGTTGGTAATTTTAAGTGGATTTTCTTCGATATTTACCCACTCATTGAGCTCTGGTTTGCCTCTCCATTTCATAGACTTATACACGATGCTGGATAAACTGCCCACAGAGATCGTCTCACAGATCCTTATAAACTACTGTACTCAGCAGGATCAGTATCATTTGATGTTAACGTGCAAATCAACGTACCACGCTACAAATGAGCACTACCATTCCCATTTCAAACCTCGGCCAAACCTGATCTGCTGGGATAATCCTGTTCATCATGATTACCACTACAAGCACCTCCAGAACGTTTGGAGGTTTAAGAAATCACAACATTGCTCAACAAATAACTACTTTGAGCATAAAGGTAGATATAGAATACTAAGTGATGAATGGACCAGTGAAAAGTCCAAGCTTTGACGATGTGTTGGGAATAGGAGAATGGGGTTATTTACAAGTTAATATTAGAATCAAATTAATTCTTCACATGTAGGCAGGCGAAACAGCCATAAGGCAAAAACAGAAGAGCACTTTGCGTTTGATCAATTTGTCCTGGCGCTGGGAATCGCGCGCGGGCGTGTTGAGAAATATCACAGACACAAAGAAGAACGAAAAGGAAAAAGCCAAAAGTAAACAAAGAATCAAGCGTAATGAGCTCTTTATAGTGAAAGAAAACAGCGGCAATGGACGTTGACGAGCTTAGGGTGACAAAGGTTGCTAAGCAACTCCATGAGAGTATTATTGATGGAATACAGTTACTAGGAAGGCAACAGGATACCCGTCACAACCTCAAGCGAGTTCTGGAAGATCTCCATCAATTTCAACCTTGTCCTCATCTGTTAGACCCATACCTCGACTCTTTCATCCATTTGATCTTGGAAGAGTACACTATTGACCCGGAGAATGGGAGTATCACGGAGGTGTTTTATAACCTGGGGAAGATTGTCACTCCGAAGAAATTACTGAACTTCTTCCCAACCAACGTTGAACTGTTGCCAAAATTGACACTGGAGTTCTCATCTCTTGTGCACTGGCATAGACAATACCTGCTTTTATGCTGGTTAACAGTCCTGGTGCTGGCGCCCTTCCAAATTGAAAAGTTTGGACAAGATATAAAGGAGGATTTGTACAATATAGGTGTTGATAAACTGGGGAAATCCGGTCCACTACAGCCCTTAGGTGCGAGATTGGTTGGATCTCTGATAATGAGACACGACTGTAGTGATTTGTGGACAAAGTTTATCGACAATCTATTGCAAAACTTTGAAGAGTCAGATGATGCACTACAAGAGGGACTATTGCTGGCCTTAAATGTTGCCATGCACAAGGATTCGTACGGAACTATCCTTCGAGACTTGAACAAAGTTTCTCCATTTTTCTCATTACTTTTAAGTCAAACTTCGCACGTTGGTATTATTGCCAAATTATTGTCCAAATTCATGACTATCTTAATGCAATTAGAAGAAGATGACTGGGAGACCATTGAAGGTATCGTAAACTGGTTCCAAGATAGTTTCCATAGCAAGAGTAACGATACCAGATTTATACTTGCAAGACAGTACGGGAAGTTGATAACGAGAGTCGACGATTGTATGGGTATAGATCTTATGCTTGACGCATTGAGCTCAACAAGGGAGCTCTTCTCTAAGGAATCTTTTGAGACCATAGATACAGATATACTGCATTCACGGTTGTTGTGCCTCGCAGAATTTCTACGAATGAACCTGATGAATCATCAAGAATTTCAGGAGATTTTGGACATTCTTCAAAGAACACTTTTCTTCCAACAACCAAGAATAACCTTTGTTGCCGGTTCAAATATCCGTGATGCATCCAATTATATTGCTTGGTCATTGGCAAAATATTCTAAAAGGCAACTTGATTCTCAAATTGTGAAAGGACTATTCACATTTTTACTCCTTGTGTGCTGTTTTGACAAGGAAATCCTCATAAGGAGATCTGCAACGAGTGCTATTCAGGAACTAATCGGACGTCATGGGGTCAGGACCTGGGTTGAACTATATCCAAACGATGAAACAAATCACTCGAAGAGCATAAGACTCATTGAAGCGTTGGATTATGTGGACCTAGGATCAATTGATAAGTCATATCTTGAAATACCACAAAAGGTGCTAGAAATTTTCCCAGATCTTAAACCTACTTTTATCAAGTTTTTGATCAAAAATATTGAAAATGTCGACTTTGAACTTGTGAAATACTCTTCAAAGGCGTTGAAGGTGCTGTTAACAACAGAAAATGAAACATGTAAGGATCAGACAGTGAGGCATATTATCAAAAATGCAGATATTAAGCCCTTTAATTCATTTACAGCACTTGCAGAGCTGATCCCATTGCTCCAGTCAAGAGATTCCATTCAAGATATCACTCCAGTATTTCGCTCAATAAAGATCGATCACCACAAGGATACACAGTTCGCAATGCTATCATATTTGTCATTACTCAATTCCCTGCTGAACCTTGAATTACAATGTGATGATCAAATACTCGAAAATGTATTTAGCGCAATAAGGGTGGATAACCACGATGTTTGTCAGATCTTGAAGGAGGTAGCTCCCAAAATACACATACAAGAAAAATACTGGACGAAGTGGTATCATTATATGAAACTTGGAAACTTGAACACCGCCTCAAGTGTGACTTACCTTCCATGTTTTCCTGAGAAAACTAATGACATAGCTTGTCTGTTGGAATCTGAAAAAACAGATTGTAATGTCAAAGCTGCAATTGTGAATTCAGTCTCCGAATATTTGAAATCTGGGCAAATGTTACAGGAATCTTTTATGCAATGCGTCTTGAATGAACTTGACGATTATGCTATATCTGAACAGGGTGATGTTGGATCTAAAGTTCGTTTGGCATGCTTGAAGTTAGTGCAAAACAACCTAGAAAACCTTCCACAACCAACTTTGGAACTAAAGTTACTGAGATTGTCATCTGAACCTATCGACAAATTGAGAAATCTATCAACGGAACTTTTGCAACGACTTTACAACACCAATGAGGTTGACACATCCAGTAGAAGCCATTTTGACTACTTTTCTGAATTGTTGAAGTTTTTTAAAACACATTGGATGAACTCAAAGGATTCCAGAATCGAGTTCTTCAGAGGATATATATTTTCATGTGGTGCATTGAAGGCTACTGATGCATTGATATCAGACTCTTTGAGGGCATTTTGTGACTTTTATACATCTATCGAACCGGCATTACAAAAGGAGATCCTATTGAACATTGCTTCTTTGATCAAACCGATACCAGGAATTAATAAAAGGATGGATTTCAAGTCCCAACATCTTTCAAAGCAGATACTTGTTGGTATGCAATTCTATACAAGAATATTACTAGCTAATATTCCAATCCCAGAAGATTTTAACTTGGATGGTCTATATGTCCGTATCTACAACCTTCATCTTGGAACCACTAATATTACTCGATTGCAATGTGCAATCAAAATGTTTGGTTATTTTTATCTAAGATCCGAAATGTTGAAGGCAAAACTTACGCTAATTTCAATAATGACCACGCATAGAGTTGCACGGGTACGTGCCATCGCTGCCGATGAGCTCTTTATGGTTTATTCAGAAAAGTTGTCCATTACAGGAAATGAAAAATATACAAAGGCCATGGAAGTGATCCACGAATTTGACTGGACTTCAAACGATCGTCAACCTGACTATACTTTAATCGATGTTTGAGACAAATGATTGTTGAAGAATCTGGTCAATGTGGCGGCGTCGGCTTTATCGTATTTGTTTCCCTTGTAGGGGTTGTGTTTATTGGTGATTCCTGGGGTATAATCCACAGGTTTACCATCAGTATCAATCCATTCAATTGCTTTCGTTGCCTGATAAAACCATTTTGTTGATAGTTCCGATTCCATCGAAACACTCTCCATATATTTCTTTATTGCCATTGCCGTCAATGGAGACCCGGCTCCTCTCGCACACGAATGAAGCAGCGTATTGAAGATGTCAATGTTGATTACATCCCCCGGAATCAATGTAAACCCATGAACAACTCCTGTGGTATTGGAAAGGGAAGTCAATGCTTTCAAAAATGAATCAACAAATACTCGTTTCACCCTTTGATCTTTTTTGGCAAATTGATCATCAAAGTGTGTCTCAGCAAAACGTGTAATATCCACACGTTGTAAATTCAGCTTTCTTTTCCTTGAATCTGATGAATCTGGTGTTAGATTTCTTCTATTGAGGGCATTGGTATGTAAATCAGCACTTATAGAATCAACGAGATGGTCAAAGTCCTCTGGTACAAGTTGCAAGTCATTATCGTGCACTGCAATATCCATAACGGCAAGTTTGTCTTTAATGCTGGAAGCACATTCAGTGACGAGACCAACTTCATAGCTTGTGAACGGTCTATTGTTCCATATCTTAGCTATGGATGAAATATCAGCGCGTTGTGCAAATATTTCCACTGATCTCTTTGCTGCTTCTTCAGAAATGTCGAAGTTCTGCCGTTCACCAGCAACAATATTTACAGACAATTCACCAGTAACAAGCTCTTTCAAAGTTACTGCATCACCAGCTAGAACAGCAGAATAAAATATTGTATGATAATCCTCTGGTGGCAAGGACCCATAATAGGCGGAGAACACCTGGAGCAGCCATAGGCGGAGAAGCTCACCATCGTGACACCTCGTATCGTCCTGCAGCCTTATAGAGAAGCATATCGTATCTAACAGAGGCTGTCTGAATGTCTTCAAGATCTTTGATCTCGATTCCGTGTCACAGTCATTGGTGATGTGCTCGAGAATGGACACAACCTCTAACACGTATCCACTCTTTTGTAGGTATCCATTTTGACCGAGGTTGTTCAACAAAGGAGCCAATTCCCATTCGTATTTCTGCAGCAGAGACCAGTTGCGTTTTCTTGAAACCTTTGAAACGAGTGTCTGATAATTCAGTAACGTCAATTGGTCAATCCTCTTGCTAGTGATGATGTTCTTTGAGATTCTGGGGAGCTCATCTTCCACTCTACGTGGATCCTGGAGTGCATTAAGCCGATACAATTCCTTGGAGAGTGATTTTATAGATGAGAGTTCGCTATAGCATCTACGGAAACCAAATGAACCACATATGTGCTTGATTGCTCCTTTCATTGGTAGCTCTTTCCTGTATTTTAACAATCATTGTTACAAGATGATTGTCGGGCTGGGGCCAAAAAAATAGTGAAAAACACACTTTAAAAAATTCATCAGTTTAAACCGAAACAGAGAGAACTACTCGCACGAGGAGGAGCAAGATGAACAGATTTTTGGTGAGACAATTGAGAGGTTATGCTACTAAGCCATATGAAGTTTTCAACAGGGCTACAAAGATAAGGCAGAGAGAAAGAGCTGCCAATTTACCTCAGTCAGAAGAGGTTGAATACTTAAGGGATGAAGTTGCCCGCAGGGCCATTGAAAGATTGACTTTTATCAAGAGAGACTTCCCCAAAGTGCTTAATATCGGAAGTGGGTCTGGAAATTTGCAGAAACAACTTGTAGAAGGGGAAGATGAGGATACAAAAATGGTGAATTCGAAGTTCTCTGACTGGACGATGTTGGATTCTTCAGAAACGATGCTGAACAGGTGGAACGACCATCAGTACAACGATATGCTAAAAGTGACCAAGATTGTTGGAGATGAAGAGGAGTTGGACCATCCAGATCTGAAGCCTGAATCCTTTGACGCAGTCCTGTCCAACATGAGTCTCCATTGGGTTAATGACCTTCCCTTAACATTGAAAAAGATCAACGGGTTGTTGAAGAAAGATGGCCTCTTTCTTGCTAGCATGATCAGCGAGGACTCTGTGTACGAGCTCAGAACATCTTTACAACTTGCAGAGTCTGAACGTCGTGGTGGTATCTCAGCAAGGGTTTCACCTTTGGTGACAGTGAACGACATCAGCTCTTTGTTGAAGCAAAGTGGGTTCAACCTTGTTACCATCGACGTTGATGAGATTGTTGTGGGCTATCCTGATCTTTTTGCAATATTGGAGGACTTGCAACTCATGGGTGAACAAAATGCAACGAACACATTAGTCAGTGCACTTCCTAGAGATCTGTTGCTAGCAACCCAGGCAATTTATAAAGTCTTCCACGGTGACAGTGACGGATCGCTGCCTCTTACATACAGGGTACTCTTTATGATTGGATGGAAAGCCTCTGAAACACAACCAAAGCCACTTGATAGGGGATCTGGTGAGTTTTCCCTGAAAGATGTGCTATGACTTGTACATATTGTTTTTACATCATGTTTATTATTTATTTATTTATATTAAAGATATATATATACGTTGGCAATGGCCTATCCTATCAGTGAACATACCCACTAACTGGGACAACTGGGACTGGCAGAGCTCATGTTTGATCTGAATGATCACTAACTAATACATTGGAAGCGATGACATATTTAAACTTCCAATGCCTGATAAACTGATTATGGTTAGAGCTTCCATTACACCCAACTGACTTCGTGCTTCGAGAAATAATGTCGCTTCCAAAACCGACTTCAGGCTCTTGTATGATGCATCAAGTGTTGATCCTCTTTAATGTGCTATGTAAGGACGAACAAAGTGCAAATAGGCATTTCTTGTGTCACGCCAGCCTTAGGTAGTTGGTACAGCCCATGTAAACAGCTGAATGTAAGAAACTCCAAGAGCACTTACAGAAAATGGCACAAGTATTGCCAAAAATCAATTACTTCTGGGATTTGGGCAGCTGTACATCCTTTTGTGCATATATATGCTGTTAGGCAATGTAACCAATTTCTACACATCACGGTAAGTTTAGAATTGAACTACTGCAATCCCTTGGTTGCTTGTGGTTTCTGCTTTGAGCTATCATATCCTGATAAGTAAGTCCTGATGTTTGAACTTATCTGGAGAAACTATTAATCCGCTTGTATTAGCTTTATTACTCCCTAGATATTTACAGAAGATTCAACAGTAGATATCGGGGTTGATAAAAACTTCAGAAAATTAACTACTGGTGGCAGACACCAAGAAGGGTCTCATGCAGAGTATCCTTGAAGCACCCTTGGTCTGGTATAAAGCACAAACATGAGTAAGATATGCTTGTTCATGTTTTCTACTTAGATAGGCTACAGGTCCACAGCGTGAGGATGAACATCATGGAGCCAGGCTCACATGCCAGTAAAACACTACTAACACATAAAGAATCGAGAAACAATCATGAAATTTCCAATCATGAATCAGTAACACGTGTAGCACGTACTGTGCCAGTGGCTGTTGATCTCCTGTATGTAATGCTAAGCCTGGGCGAGAGGGGAGGAGCAGGTTGGACGTTGAATGATGATGCCCAAATGTACGGCTTCAAAGTGAGTAAAGTGTTACAGTTATCACCGCAGACGGATAATCCTCTTGCTTGCCATTAGTTTCAAGCTGAGGTATACATGGCTGTCAGCATGAAACCTTTCCCAAAGTCTCATACTGATCAGTGATAATTTCGTTTGTTCTCAAATTCAACTTAAACTTTCTACAATCGCTGCACATTAGTCGGATTCCATCAAGCATATTTTGAATTACCAGATTGTAAAAGTACCGATACGAGACCTCAGCTTCCCAGAAGTGTACCATATCCCTCTGCCCAGGAGAAGGTAAACCATGTTCCAGATGGAAATTCATCCTATGTGATCGTGATAACATGTCGGTATTTTAGGGCTGCGTTGACTTGCATGGCACATGCTTCCACGTTCCTCACTACCAAGCAAAACTTCAAATGTCACCGTATGGTGTGTCAAGGACTAAGACAGCAAATTTCTCCCAGATATCATCGTCTCAAATATGAAACAAGCTAAGATCACCCACAACTCAGGGACTATTACTCATTCCCTAATTATGAATAATTTTACTCAAACTCTTGTAACTGGTAATTGCTGAGAAGAGTTGCTGTTGTAGTTTCGTTAGTTTCGAGTGATAACTTGAAAAAAGCTTCTCCGGAAATTTTGTAGTGAAATGATCAGAGGATTTCATATTAATGTAACAAACTTTTATAGTGGATTACACATTCATCTAACACTTTATAAGTGCTATCTAGATGATTGTGCTGTGCCTTTTCACACCTTCAAAATCCCATGTGATCGTGTTTGTAGAATCGATTTAACATCCTTGGAACTGCTAGACCGTAAATATTGATGATTTTGGAACTGTAAATGAGAGTATTTATGTCACAGACAAAGTAGGAAGAAGTTTTGCCTTTTAATGACGTATCACTCTGTTTAGAGACCCTTGGTACCGGTAAGGGTTCTAAGAATATATACCTAAGCACATGTCTACCTTTATGCGTGGTTGAAGTGTTATGTCAATCAGTGACAGTTATTGATTACATGGCTTAAGGGATCATATGTGTATGCATCGCTCTTATAAGTTTGGCTTTAAGCTGTGCAGTCAACTGTAGAACTCCTGATTGCTGCAAGATGTGCAATAATTTAGTCCAATGCCAGTTCCAATTATCTCCATGACAACTACCTACAGAAGGCTTCATTCTTCATGTAGAATCATACATTTTCTTTCTATAGAGCGTGAAGCCATTCATTGTTAGCCGTAGGAAGCGGTGGCACCATGTATACTTTATCGCAATTGCTGAAACACACTGCACTCCTCCTATGCCTTCATTGTGTGATTTTTTGGTCTTTTTACAGTTATCACAGTGTTGTCAAAAGTTTTAGGTGATCATATCTGAATGAAAACAGGAAACATTGAACTTTAGAAGCCAAGGATACCAAAGATACTACGTCTCACAACACGATCAGTATTTACGGGAAAGAGTTGAACCCTAAATACACAACTGATGCAAAAGGAAAGTCTATGGCCAACGCACCCCAAAATGCTCCAAAGGGGTTGTTAACGATACTGAATCTGTATAAATCAACGTATCCTTTACAAAGCTTTATCGAAATGCATCAGTATGCGTATGTATCCCAATGGTTGTAATTTTATTAAGCGAGGATTCTGCAGGACATATACCTCAAGCACCAAAAACCAGCCATTTCTGTATACAATTTCGGTAACCATGGCATGCAGTCTACAATGATTGTATGCTTTCATGAAACAAATATGGTACCACCCAGGTGACACGAACAAATGCGTAGGTATACCTTGTGGTAGAACAAGTGATTTTACATGTTACATTTGAGACGTTGTTATTAATACCAAACAAAGAAAAGCCATAGTCATATTTAGCTTTTATTCATAACTGTACTCCATAAACCAGTGATATACATATCTCAAGAAAATATAGAAGAACTGCGTTAAAAATGTGTGGTTCACCAAAAGGGGTGACAAGAAGTTCTTCTATATAATGGATGGTCAAACTTGCGAATCTTGTTCTTTCCCCCAACGGCTGGAATTGTAAATCGCCAGAAGCCAACAGAGCTGAATAAAAGCGATATGGTTGATGTTGATTATAAGCAGACCAGTGGTACAAACCCACCATTTGCGGCTCATTTATCACAAAATCTACCCACCTTACCTTCACAGTCCATGTACCAATTGACACCTGGGTTTCAACAGCCGCCTTATGGGGTCAATAGTCTTAGTGTGCCAGCCGTTGGCCTCAACCATTCTGATTCAAATAGTGGTGACAATATACTTGAGACCACTTATCAAAGAAGCTACCCTTATGCGACATTCCCAAACCAGCAGTACATGTATAACGGAACAAGCCAGTATAGTTTGCACACAAGTTATGTACATGTTCCCGTTGACTACACAAATAACTCTGGAATGAACCATGGGACAGACAGTATAACTGGCTATTACCCAACTAATTATGAGACCACATATCCTCATATCTTTGCAAACCAGCCAATGACTGTACAGAACCATACGCAGAGTGTGCCTGATCTCGTTCTAGCTGCGCAAGGCAAGAAGTGTACACAATGCGGTAGATTCATCATAAGGGACATTGCCCGTCATATGAGAATCCACGAGGAGGTTTCGAGATTCAGATGCCTTTACCCTCGGGAATCGTGTCCCCACAAGACAGGGTACTTCAACAGGCAGTACGATTTCAAGAAGCATTTATTACATTCCCATTTCATATTTGATGATCCCATGGTGAAGAGGGTAAATAGTCTTAGCGATAAGCTTGGCGCGCGTGGGTGTTGCCCTTGTGGGATGGTGCTTAGCGCAGAAAAGTACCTTGATCAACACATAATGGAAAAAGACGAAACAGGAAGCTATAAGTGTCCACATCTACAGGCCCATTGGGATAACCACTATAGCCAAAGTGGAATCCCCTTGAGTCATTCCACTTCGTACTAATCTTATATATGTTCTTTTTTGTTGTTGATTACAGTAGCCGAACACTTGTGCATTCTTCTGTATGATCACCAACCGATGTGCGCGCCGCCATAGTCCTCCTCCTGCGTATAGAGCGCGAACCGGAGATGGGCCTCACCAGCTGGACATAGATCGTGCCTATGAATCTTTGCACCATGCTACTTTTATACATTCAGGAACCAGATATCGAAATTTGTATACGTAGCCAAACCAGAAAAGAACGAGCCTTTACTCAAACATGTGCATTATTAACATGCTGTGCGTAACTTGTTAAGTGCCACCACCGGCGAACTGCAATCACAGTCTCTTCTGTTATCGCAGCCATGGCAGAACGCAGTTGCACGACAAGCGTAGCCAGAAGATTAGCGAACTTTATTACTGGCAATGAGGAACTGAGCTGCTAATAGGAGGGCCATCTCCGTCGGAGCTGTCCCTACCAAAAAATAAGGAGTGCCATCAACGTGAGTGAGTGTGTGTGTGCGCGCGCGCTCAAATAACTTCCAGCACAATGAAAATGACTATTTGTAGGGAAGCCTACCCCGAACTGATCCAACCCATCTGGGGCAATGGAGTCATCCTTAGGACCCCGGGAAGTCTGCAGTTTTGGATATACAACGTACGACCTTCAGCACCTTTTAGGCCGGCCAGAAACAGCAGGCCCAGCCCTTGGAGACGTTTTCAGATAGCGAACTGGTCAGTTTTCTCCCGATTGATGGCCTCCCTCGAAGGCAGCAGCAACGTATTCTATTTCGATTAACAGTCGAGAGAGCGTCAAGTACTTGGCCCAAACACCAGTAGTTCCTCTCTCCGCACAAATTCGCTGATCCCACGAGAAAGCTGCTGGGGAAACCGCCAAAAATCCCCTCTCTCCGCCACACGCAACGCGGCGAGCGACACAAAAACACGCAAAGCAACACAAAAACAGAAAAAAACCTCTTTTACGGGCATCGCATCCCGCCAACGCTTCAATGCCACTGACACAATGCTCAACGGTGCTTTCACAGCGGTTGCTGATAACGGAAACGCTTTGAACCGCCAGCTGTTGACGATGTGTAGTGGAGCGTGGAGTATAAATATCCGTACTGTTTCCCTTTCTTCCAGCTTTCTTCTTCGACTCCATTGGAACCTCTCTTATGCTAAGTAAAGCCTGTAAAGGAGTACTCTCACGCTTACCAATGACAAGACAGTTCGCCCTCAACTCCACAACCACCGATTACCCAACTAGCCATACCAAGAGTGGTACTGAGCCATACTTGACTCCGTTGTTCATCAACAACGAGTTCAGAGTCTCCAAAGCCACGGAATGGTATGATATCCACGACCCAGCAACTGACATTGTTATCTCCAAGTGTCCACAGACCACTGCCGAGGAGTTGGAAGAAGCGATCACCAACGCCCACGAGGCATTCAAGTCTTGGAAGAAGGTGTCCATCATGAGAAGACAACAGATCATCTTCAAGTATGTGGAGTTGATCAAGAAGAACCACGACAGATTGGCTGCAGTGATTGTTGCAGAACAAGGTAAGACATTCGATGACGCCAAGGGTGATGTCTTGAGAGGTTTACAAGTTGCAGAGTACGCAACAAGTGTTACCACGCAGCTACAAGGGCAACAGTTGGAAGTTGCTACTGATATGGACACCTTGATGATCCGTGAGCCATTGGGAGTGGTTGCCGCAATCTGTCCATTCAACTTCCCTGCCATGATCCCATTGTGGACAATCCCAATGGTTTTAGCCACTGGTAACACGGCAGTTATTAAACCTTCTGAGCGTGATCCAGGCTGTTGCTCGGTATTGGCAGAATTGCTTGTCGAGGCTGGTGTCCCACCTGGTGTTATCAACTTGGTTCAAGGTAAAGTTGACACTGTCAACACCTTGATCAAACATCCATTGGTCAAAGCAGTGCAATTTGTGGGGTCTTCAACTGCTGGTGATTACATTTACAAGACCTCTATCGCACACGGTAAGAGAGCACAGTGCAATGAAGCTGCAAAGAACCACGTTGTCGTTTTGCCAGATGCCAACAAGGCCCAATTCATCAATGCCACTGTTGGTGCATTTGCCGGTGCAGCTGGTCAAAGATGTATGGCTGCATCTGTCTTGGTTACCGTTGGTGAGACAAAAGAGTGGATTGATGATTTGATTGAGGCCTCAAAGCAGCTGAAGACAGGTTCTGGGTTTGACAAGGGTTCTCATTTGGGTCCATTGATCTCCAAAGCTGCTTTAGAACGCTCCCACAAGATCATCGAACAGGGTGTGAAACAAGGTGCTAAGGTTGTTCTCGATGGACGTGATATCAAAGTTGAGGGCTTCCCTGACGGATACTTTTTGGGCCCAACCATCTTGACTGGTGCGACACCTGGAAACATTGCATACGACGAGGAGATCTTTGCCCCAGTGTTGTGTGTTATCAACGTTGATACATTGGATGAGGCGATCGAGCTCGTCAACAGCAACCAATACGGTAACGGTGTTGCTTTGTTCACCACCTCAGGTATCTATGCTAAGAAGTTCGTCAAGGAGATAGAGCCGGGTCAGGTTGGTATCAACGTTCCAATCCCAGTACCATTGCCAATGTTCTCCTTCACAGGTAGTAAAGGTTCCTTCCAGGGAGATTTGAACTTCTACGGTCAGGCTGGTTTGACTTTCTTGACAAAGCCAAAGACCATTACAAGCTTGTGGAAGACGTCCTTGGTGGAGGAAACAAAACCATCGACATCCATGCCAACTCAAAACTAATTGTACACAGCTCAGTTTACTGATTAACAAAAAATAAGATTTAATAAAAGTAGAAATATATATATATATATATGAAAAAACAACAACTAGGAACTTTTTTCTCTCTCTCTTGTCTTCCTCCTATTATGAGGAATTGAAACTCATTCAAGCAGTGACACCCCTATACGCTACTCTCCTTCCCTCCAATCATGAACTATCGTAAAGAATCATGAATAACCAAAAACAAATAAACATAAGAAAGAAATAATAACGTCATTATGCAACTGTGATGCGGATTAATTTCATGTTTGAGTATGCATCAAAGAACTCAGTGCTTACCACCGGTACGCTCAGATCTAAGCTTCTTTTCAGCCTTCTCCACCGCAGCATCATATACGATGAACTCATCAAGGGCTTTACCAGCTGGAACCATTGGCAAGACTGGAACCTTCTTCTCTACAATAACTTCAAGCAAGACTGGTTTCTCAGCAGCCAAGAACTTCTTCAAGCCTGGGATCAAGTCCTCTTGCTTTTCAATTCTAATTCCTTCGAATCCCATAGCCTCGGAAAGCTTCATGAAATCTGGGTTAGATTGATGTGTGTGGGAGTAACGGTGCTTGTAGAAGAGAGATTGCCATTGTGTAACCATACCTTGCTCCTCATTATTGAGCACACACACTTTCACTGGTGCTCCTGCTTGCACGGCTGAAGACATTTCCATAAGGGTCATGTTGAAAGATGCATCACCATCAATGTCAATGACGATAGCATCTGGCTTAGCAACTTGAGCACCAATAGCAGCTGGCAAACCGTAACCCATGGTACCCAAACCACCAGAGGTGATGAAAGTTCTTGGGGTTTTCCAGGTCCAGTGTTGAGCAGCCCACATTTGATGTTGACCAACACCAGTCGTGACAATGGTTTCCTTACCAGATTCGTTACAAAGCTTTGACAACTCGGAAATTAATGTTTGTGGTTTAATCTTTGAGCCTGGAGTCTCCTTGGAGTACTCGTATGGGTACTTGTGCTTCCACTTTTTAATTTGATCAAACCACGTTGGTCTAGCCTTCACTTCATTAAGCAATGGAATGAATGCCCTGAGGTTCTTTGTAACGTCACCTTCAACGGCTTCTGTTGCCTGAATAACCTTGTTGATGTTCTTTGGAGCAATCTCGAAATGGATAATACCACCACGTCCTTCAGTGGCAGCCTTTTGAGCCTCTGGCGCAAACTTTGGAATACTACCAGTGACACGGTCATCGAATCTGGCACCCAATGCAATGATACAGTCAGCGTTTTGGATAGCCAAGTTAGCGAAAGCAGAACCGTGCATACCCAACATGTCTAATGACTTTGGATCCTCTTGATCAAATGCACCAAGTGCTTGGAGAGTAGTTGTGACTGGAATTTGACACTTGTCAGCCAATTCCTTGAGCAAAGCTGGTCCTTCTTCAGAGTTCAAGATACCGTTACCAGCATAGATAACTGGCTTCTTTGCTTGGTTGAGCAAATCAGCAGATCTCTTGATTGCGGCCATCGTGAATTCGGTGGCAGCAGCTTGTGTGATCTGTTGAAGTGCGTTTGATGGTAAAGTGGATTTGATTGGAATTGCGTGGTTGAGAACAGCAGCGGTCACATTCTTAGGCAAATCAACCAAAACAGGACCTGGTCTACCGGAGGTGGCGATTTCAAAAGCTTCGTTAATACGTCTTGGTAATTCGGCAACGTCTTTCACCATGACGTTCCACTTGGTACAGGATCTAGAGATACCGACAACATCAGCCTCTTGGAAGGCATCCGTACCAATGGCAGAAGTGGCAACCTGGCCTGTGAAGACAACCAATGGAATACCATCAGCCAAAGCGTCAGCCATTGGGGTGACAACATTCGTAGCACCTGGACCAGAAGTAACCAAGACAACACCTGGCTTACCAGAAGCTCTTGCGTAACCTTCCGCCATGTGACCGGCACCTTGTTCGTGTCTTGGAAGAACGAATTTGAACTTGTCAGAGTTGTAAATAGCATCATAGACAGGTAAGATAGCACCACCTGGGTAACCAAACACAGTGTCAACCTCATGTCTGATCATCATTTCGTGGAAGATCTCACCACCTGTGAGCCCCACAAGCGAGTTATCGAGCTCCGTAGCTGGCTTCTGCAACAAGTCGCCCAGGTTAGATGCCTCCGGTGGCACTTGGCTCTCGCTTGCAAATGAAGGAGCCGGCTCTGGTCTCGTGGCAGTAGCGGTCGCATGTCTGTAACGGCGGACATTTACACGACAAGCGATCACCTTTGAGAGGGTTATAGTGGAGTTCTTCGAGAGCGAACGGACACTCTGGGATCTGATGGAAAGCATGCTGAAGTTCCTTGTTGATCAATCAATCCCTCTGTAGTACCTAATAAAAGAACAGGTGGTTTGTTTCTTGTGTCAAAAGGAAGAAAGAAAGAAGGAAGGAAGAGAAGAGGAAAAAAAAGGGCTCTGTGTGCGTGGTTAGTGAAATTTTTCATGCTTTTTTTTTCTGTCCTGTCCGATGAATCATCGTGTACAACTTTTCAGCTGTGCGTTTGTTTTTTCCCTTCGGTTGTTTCTTTTTTCGCTTGTTTTGCGTCTGGAAGCTGTGACAAAACAGCGGCAACGGCAGAGACAAAAAAAACCTCTGGCCAGGTGAAACTGGGACAAACCACTGGACAATTAAATATGAACGGCCATTGACAGGTGGAGGTGGTGTCACTACGGATGATTATTTGACGGGAGTGGTTTATTCGGTTTCCATTGGCTAGAAATCCTCCGTGATTGAGATGCCAGTCTGGCATTGGGTGGTGGTCACCGGAACCGGCGAAAATGCAGTGCTTTGTGGAAAATTTTCACCATTGAGAGGGAAGGGAAAAATTGGCACTGTGTGCGGCGTGGGGTTAATAAGGTTTGTCCATTGGAAGAATGTCTGGAGCGGCCAAACACGCGAAATATGGGGAACGGTGTCTGGATGTTTTTGGGGCCATGGAAGGTGTCAACTGTGTTTAAACCGGGGGTGAGAACACGGTGGACGGGTGGAGGAGAGGGAGAGCGTTGTGGTTCCACTGCGTTGGACATGCCCAATGTAGTTAATTCACGCCATTGTAGTCTCGTTATTGTGACTATGTTCACTCAAACAATTGAGTGAATGTCTTTTAGAGGTGTACCGATTGTCCGGGTAGCATCACTGTACGATCGCAAATTGTCTTGAGTCTGGTATGAGTCGTTTTGCTCATGCGAATGATTCATATTTCCCACCCACATACACACGCCAATGCCGCATTTGCACGTCTTTTCCAGCCATACGTGTTACTTGGCTCGAAAGAGTGGAAACGGCCCCACTCTGCGTTACCTCCCGACCAATTCGTAGTACTGACCTACAAGGACTGAATTACAAAGATGGGCCGACTAACCAGCGTACATCTGCCAACATACCATCACAGTAGTCCCACAATGACGTTGAACGGTATATTAGTCTAGGAACTACTGACTGGTTTCGGCACCCGGCTGAAACGCTGACTGGACAGTTCGAGCGTGGCCCTACCAATATAACTGGTGTCTGGATTTAGATGTGTTTACCCCAGATTCAGACGTTCTACAGCCCAGCAGTTGGGTCAGCGAGGGAGAGGGAGGGAGAGAGATAGAATATGCGGTATCAATGCTATAGCAAGTCTCCTTAACAAGAAGGCGAATCCATTAATTAGGTAATAAGATCAAGCAGCCAGATCAGTCATCGATTCGTTCATAAAACAACACGTAAACCTCAGAATTACTCATGTGTGTCTGATCGGTGCCATTATAACTGCCGTGGTTTGTATGCTTGACGACTTCATCGTCAAAGTAGTACCAGTCAGGTTTCATCAAGTCATGATCTAGGTTCTTGTTAGCGATCGAAGTGTAATGTCCAGACTTCAAAGTACCGGTATGGTTAACAACACCATAGAGCTTGTAACGTGCAGTTTTACCCTTATGGTCAATCTCCAATATTAGCGGATACGTCACAACAGTGGTATCTTTATGGGAAGTGTCATAGAACAAAAACCTGGAAAGATGGATGATTAAGATAGGTGGTAGGACCACAAATCTGAGGCTCTTAATACTCTGGCTTGGTTTCTTCTTTGTTTTCCCTTTCCCATTAGTGAATGGAGACGTTGAAGTACGCTCGTTCGATCCAAACGCGGGACTTGATGATCTTCCACGAAGTTTGAAACCAGATCCGAGGAACCTATGATGACGATGCTTCCGTTCTTTATCACCACTGGTGCTGTTTGGTGCTTTGGGCTTTGAGCACTTGGGACAGTTCCAAGAATTATCACCAGTCAACAATTCATCTTGCGTAAACATCCGGATACAATCCTCCAAGTTCACTTTCTTCAGCTTGCGTCCATGAGGACTCAACTTGGGAATGTTTAAGCTCAACATGTAAAACGTAGAGTAGTTAGTAGATTTGAAACCACAATTCTGACACTCGAGACTATCTTGCAATTGACCCTGGAAATACTTGGTAACAGGTGAAAGACCTTGTTTGACCAGTGTTTCAAACCATTTTTCATACTCATCCCCTTGGTAATCGTGGTTCATCAAATCAGGATAACTATTAACAACAACGTTGGAATTACTCAACTCGTCGTGTAAATGGTCCAACAAAAACATCAAGAATTCTTGGGTGTCCTGTTGCTCAGATGGTATTTTCAAGTCAGGTCTCAGATGAACACATGATTTCAAGAATGCAGATGGAACGATGGAGCATGCACCGTTCAAGTACATCTTTTTGAATAACAACGACAACGAAGGCGAA
Organism: Williopsis jadinii; assembly: GCF_001661405.1. NCBI lineage: Eukaryota > Fungi > Ascomycota > Saccharomycetes > Phaffomycetales > Wickerhamomycetaceae > Williopsis > Williopsis jadinii. The sequence continues at coordinate 1,658,519 of NW_017963652.1, forward strand.
AGCTTTGTCTTGTGGAAATTTGCGTTCATAAAGTCTTCAAACTGATTGTTCAGAAAGATGTCACGGAATTTAGATGTTGCAAATAAACACTGAATCATACTGTTTATATAACATGTGTTTCCCATGTTTCTCAATCCAGTAATAGATAACCTGACAAATACATTAGAACTTCTTTGAATAGTCGGGATACAAGCCGAGTTTATACGCTGTCTCTTCAGTTGTTCTTGTCTTTGATGGATTGTATTTGAATAATTAGGTTGATACCGTTGATATTGCTGTTGCTGTTGATATTGATATTGCTGTTGCTGTTGCTGTTGCTGTTGCTGTTGATATTGCGGATGTTGTTGATACTGTTGATATTGTGGAATAGACGGGACAGGTAGTGATGGCGGTGCTGACACTAACGCACGTTGTGGCTGCGGTGCAGGAATTGCTGGTCTCGTATATGGCGTTGTGGTGTAGTAGTACTGTGATGGATAAGGTGCAGCTGGTTCGTTCTGCTCTTTCACTGTCATTAAATGAGGTGGAGGAATCGGAGGTGCAGGACCAGATGGTGCCAAATATGATACAAGGTTGGACGAAGCCTTACTCAGATGGACTTGCTGCTGCTGATCTTGTTGCTGTGGTGTAGACCTTGGTGAAAGATCGGTTGGTGCTGGTGGTGGATGCAGTGGTGCAGCAGGCGTATTTGACTTGAAATCAGGATTAAGGATGTTCTCCCTTGACAAGAACTTTGTCCAGGACTCGAATCCACCTTCTATCAATTTCGGGTGGATTTTCCTTTGCTTCAATAATGTATCAAACATTTCGAGGAAGTCAAGCTCTGAAACAAGTGAAGTGGAGCCGTCGCTGTAATAAACAACTTGGTCAAATTTGTCCATATCATGGAATTGTGCAAATTGTGCAGGTGATAAGGAAGTTCTAGCCGTTTCTTCTAGTTGGGCATAGTATTCACTTTGTTCCACATACACTGGATCTAAATTGATAATGTTCTTGTAAGGGATGTGCTTTTTCTGATATTTCTTTGAAGGTCTGATGTCAAAGATCAACGTCTTGATATTGGTATCAAGTAATGATTGGTATAGCTGCTTGGGGGAGATTATTGTCACATTTTCGTAGCTATCCTCCGCATAGACCGAGTTATATGATTCTCTTCTGGAAGCCTTAGATTGGAATATGTGATTTTGAGCAAAACTTGCTGCTGGACCAGGTGATGGCGTTCTTCGGTCCTCCAATAGTGCCTCTGGATCCATTGGAAAGCTCAATGCATGTTTGCGGGTCCTTGGTGGAGTTGGCGGTGGATAAGCAGGTAGTTCAGGGACCAATGAATCTAATGAAACGTCATAACCATCTGCGAGTTTGAGTTGATCTTTTGGTTGCAGTTCTGGTGGAGACCAAACCTCCTCCACTATCGAAGAGTTTGTCGAGCCAGAGTTTATGGATACTGCAGCAGAATCAGATTGGGATGTGGTCGATGAATTATGTTCTGAAACCCTCAGATTACTGAAGTCTTGATCTAGAGTGGATAACGGGGCCGGCATGGTAGAGGATCTATGATCCTTCGAAAGTGTTCTGCCATGAAGTCCCGAAGTTGAAGCCTGACGATGTTTTCTGCTCTGTGCCTGTTCGTGTTCCTGCTGTTGCTGTCGTTGCTTCCTTTCACTGATGTACGCGATGTAATCAACCACTTGCAGTTTAACATTGGACATATGAGTCTCCCTTTCGTACAGTTGCTTCAACGACAAGAACAGCTCATAGTTCTTGTTCTTTATCTGGAACTGTATTGATTGTGGGATCACCAAGAAGACCAAAAACAGTCCCACGATGTAGTTCTTTAGACATTTGATATGTGAGTTCTCGATCAGCGACTTCTTGTACTGTTCAAAATCAGCCTGTGCCATCTCCATAAGATCGAGCATCTTCAACAACCGCAGCTCGTTCAAGTGTGGCTTGATCTCATCGCTGTATAGCTCCGTCACTAGAGATAGCAACTCCTCTGAGTACTCCGGTGTATACAGCGACATTGTTACTGTTTACTAAACTGCACGCTGTGTCAATTATCTGCTCCTCTCTTTCTATCACTAGCTCCTTCAATGAATACTTTGAGGCACCTGGAGAAATGTGGATGCACTTAATAGTGTACAGAGTATGTAAGTGACTCCTGGTTATAATGGGATCAGTTTAGACTGGGAATTTATCTGATTGATGTGAGCACTGGCTGTGCATTCTTTGTATAAGAAGGGAAAAACTCTCTTTTTTTTTGTACGAGGTCTTGATAAAGTGACCAAACTGTAGAGGAGAGGACAAAAATAGAAGGCAAAAACAGCCACAAGACACGGACGGGACACAGGACAAGCAGACAGGGGACAGGGAGAAAGATGGTAAAAGGAATGCAAATAAGGATTTACAAAGTTTGGCTTCTTCAAGAATTGTAGAGCACGAGATCTGGAAACAATTGAGTCAATGGAACGGGCCCGAGTTTGAAGAACAGAATATTCTCTGACATGTAGGCTATTTATTTTTGTCTTTGTCTCGCAGTATTGCGGTCTCTCTGTCTGGGACAGATCTCGATGGGACAAAAGACAGGCAAAATCGCGGGACACAGAAAAAGACTCTATGGGAAAGGAAGCAGTGCATCCAGACACCAGGATCCGCGTAGGTGAGAGCATGGGAGAGAAAGTTTTCGAAGCGAGGGAAAAGCAGACAAAGAGACAAAAGACAAAAGGACAAAAGACAAGGCAAGAAAAGGTATACAGGAACAACGCGTGTTGTGTACCATTGAACGTGATATAAAGGAACTGTGTCGTTGTTGCAGTAGGACACATCGTTACATCGCTTAGTATTGCCGGCATTCATAATGTCTTCAATTGGTAATGATCCACAGTCTTCTGAGTCGAGTCTTCGTGATAGTCGCCAAAAGTCCAATAGCGTCAACGGGAAAGGCATAGACAGTGATGATAGAAGACGTCAGAGGGCACCTGAAGGAAGGCCTAACGATAGGAACAACGGTAGATGGGATGGAAGAAACGATAGGAGAAATGACCGAAGAAATGACAGAAGAAACGACAGAAGAGATGACAGAAGAGATGACAGAAGAGACCACCGAGGTGGAACCAGAGGCTTCAGAGGAGACAGAAGATATGACAACAGGGAAAGAAATCAGGATAACAGGGAGCCTCTTCGTCGTAACGGGCATGAACACTCCAGAGATCGTTATTTCTCCAAAGTTGAGCCAAACAGAGAACTAGAACCTAGAGGATTACCCAAGGGTCCCGCGTCTCAACAGAAACCAACCCCCCTCCAAGGAAGGCATGACAAAGGTGACCATACAATAAACACCACTATCAACAACAGCAACAATAATAATAACAGAGACTTTCAGAACCAAAGATCTCCATCGAGGAAAAGACCGGCGGATGGACCTCTACCGAAAGGTCCTAAACGTCTCAATTTTAGCATACGGAAACAGCCACCTCCAAGACAGTCGACTGCAAAGGCGTATAACGATGGCAGGTCATACAGGCCACAACATGATAAACCTCCAATTCATAAGCATGCACATGATCCCCACCAAAGACCACAGAGAGATTTCAACCCGCAGAAGAAGGTCTCATTCTTAAAAGCAGTTAGAGAGGATACCGTATATGAAAGAGTTGTCCAAGTGGGAGAAGGAACATATGGTAAAGTTTACAAGGCCAAGAACATTGTGACATCTCATTTTGTCGCCTTGAAGAGGTTAAGAATGGAGTCTGAGAGGGAAGGATTCCCAATAACCGCAATGAGAGAGATGAGATTGCTACAATCTTTTGACCACCGTAACATTGTTTCTCTGCTGGAAATCATGGTTGAAAATAAACAGATCTATATGATCTTTGACTACGCAGATCATGACCTCTCTGGTTTGCTCTCTAATCCTGATGTCAAGCTATCGCATGGTAATTGCAAATATTTCTTTCTGCAATTGCTAGAAGGCATGCAATATTTACATTCAAAGCATGTTATACATCGTGATATCAAAGGCTCAAACTTGTTAATTGATAAAAGAGGAGTATTGAAAATTGCCGATTTTGGGTTGGCCAGAAAGATGACTGCTGTGAATTCTAAGGACTATACAAACCGTGTCATCACGTTGTGGTATAGACCACCAGAGTTGTTATTAGGAACCACTGATTACGGTCGTGAAGTTGATATGTGGGGCATCGGATGCTTATTGGTGGAACTCTTCACCAGACAAGCTATCTTTCAAGGCAAAGATGAAATCCACCAGTTACATGTGATCTTTGAAATCATGGGTACGCCAACTTTTGATAAATGGCCCAGAGTTACAGAACTACCGTGGTATGAACTTTTGAAACCAAAGAGTTTCACCAAGTCACAGTTTGCACAAAGATTCTCACAGTTCCTGTCACCGGGTGCGTTTGATCTAGCATTGAAGCTACTGGAGTATGACCCACAAAAGAGATACACTGCAAGACAAGCTCTAGCACATGGATACTTCAAAGATGCACCACAGCCAGAGCCTCTAGATGAAAGAACGCTGAATGGCGAGTGGCACGAGTTTGAAGCAAAGAAGAAAAGACGGAGGGAGAGGGAAGAGAAACGTTTAGAGGAAGAGGCCAAAAGGCAGGCACTGGGTGCTTCAGAGAGCACACACACAGAGCACGTTCCAGAACAGCTTGAACAAGTCGAACCTAGATCTCTTTCAGCTGTAAAGGAAGAAATGGATAGCTCTCTTGCACCTCCTTCCACGGCACCAGAAGCTCAGCCTGAATAAACATCACAAGTGTATAAAATGCAAATACGATTATCACTTGATCTACAATTCCAATATTACTTGTAACAAGACGTCCTTGCGCCTGTATATAATTTCCAAGTGTATAGTTCAATGTTATAAGCTTTCTTTTTTTGGTAAGATGAGAAAATGAAGTTTGTATGACATCAAACCAATGGTTGGACTCTGATAAATAATGTACAAAATATCGATAGTGCTACTAGTTCTTGGTTCTTAGCTCCCAGTCGATCTCTGCAGGACATAGAGGAAGAGTAACCATACTTTGGTAGTCTGGTTCTGGCACCCTAGCACCTTCTGGCAATTTCCATTTGATGGTCTTGATGTATGTTGTCAAGATGGTACCCAATTGAACATAGGCAAATTGCTCACCGATACATCTGTGTCTACCACCACCGAATGGCAAGTAAGGAGAGGACACACCTTTAGACACTGCACCGAAACCATAATCAACTGTTCCTTCATCAGTAGTGGATGTAGTCTCAGTGTCCCATCTGTGTGGGTTGAAAACCTCTGGTTGTGGGAAGTAAGCAGCACTCAAATGAGCAAAGCCTGGAGAAACGAGAACATGATGTCCTCTTGGGACAACGTATGAGGTACCATTCACTGGAATTGGGTTCATAACTTTTCTGAAAATAGAATGAAGAGGCATGTGCATTCTCAAGGTCTCCTTAATCACATTGTTTACCAATGGCATCTTGAGCAACATATCAGAAGTAACGTCTTTACCTTCAGACACCCTCATGATTTCCTCATAGAGCTCCTCTTGCAATTCTGGCTTTTCAGCCAAGTGTAACAAGAACCAAGCAGATGTGGCAGCAGATGTATGCTGTCCACCCATTAAGACACCAATTAACAAGTTAGCAATCTCCTGATCTGTCATTCTAACACCGTCTTTGTAGACAGAGTTCTTCATTAATGTATCAATCAAGTCTCTGTCACCAATATCATTGTTCTTACGTCTCTCTTCGATCAATTCCATATAAGTTCTAGAGATCTTCTTTTGAGCTTCATCTCTTTTTCTGTAGTGTGGCAATGGCAGGTTTGGGAAGACAAAGTTAATTGGAGTGAAACCTTTGTCCAAATCGGAGTACAATTGGGCAAAAGATGCATCGAACTTGTTTCTCATCTGTTCACCCAAAAGAGATCTGGAAGCAGTGAAAATGGTAACCTCTGGTTGAGAGCTCATGACGTTTGTACGGCCATGGGATCTCTCTCCTAGTCTGAAGTTTTCAGAGCTCTTGAAGTACTTAAAAATCTCTTCTCTGATTACTGGAACGTAGTTTGCAAACGAGTCACGAGTCAAAGATCCCTTGACAAACTTTTTCTGCTCCATCAATCTCGCATTTGAACAGTCATAGATAACACCCTTACCGAAAACTGGTGTAGTCAAATGGGTGTAGGCTTCCTCGGCACTAACATCAGCAAGCTTCGAGTTCAAGACGAATTCATGTCCCTTTGGACCCAAGTAAACAGTCATGACTCTACCCAAGAGAACAAATGCAAAAACATCACCATATTTCTTTTGGCAGTCAGCAAAGAATTCATAAGGTTGCATTCCGTATGGGATTGCGCTTCCCAACCATGGGATCCAGTAAAACACCAACGGAACACGATCTTTTCTAAACGAATAGACAAATTGCCAGACGAGCGTGTATATGAATGGCAACAAAAGAACGATCGAAGCCCTTTGGTAGATAGGGAGCGCCATGAACACCAAATAGAGGTAAACAGATAGGTCCTTGACCCCATTTGCCAGTTCTTTCAAAGCGGCCATACTGATGCGACGTGAGTCTGGTGTGTCTTTGCTCTCAGGTGTACGAAACGAAAGTTGTCACTTGCTCAAGTCAAAATGAAGGAAGAAAAAGAGAAAGCTGAGCTATCAAGAGCAAAGTATGAATCTCTTTTTTGACACAGGGATCTCTTCAAAGTGGAAGGTAGACCAAAATGGAGAAACTTGCTGGAATAAATACACGTCGTTTGTGCTGGTTTTGTGAAATGATCTTACAATTTTTTTTGCTTCCTCAGCTGGTCCTTTTTCGCATAGTTTTGTGCTCGTTTAAGGAAGCGAGGAAAAGTCCGCGATGTGTTTAAACGATGAATCGGACGTTGGATTCTTATTTTTCCAGCGGACGGGCTCGCTACAGAAATCAACTACGTAGCTATGTAAAGGCTTAATTGGACGTCATATTGTTAGAGAGATGATTGTAGTGTAATCTCATCGCTCACAAAAGTAGATATACCCTGATCTGAGGTGAAGTAGTGCACATCTTCTGACCAGTTCTTCCACTGTGGTTCGAGTGTACTTGAGATCTGATGTCGTGCTACTTTTTACGCAGTGGTACCAAAATTACGCTGATTTGGTTTCGTTTTTTCAAGCCTGTTGACATAAAAGCTAAACACGCCACGCGCGAATGTGGGACGCGGTGATACGCAAACATAATACTATACGACAGACATCTGATAGGACGATTTTATTTTCCGCTCTTCCCATTTGTGGTTTTTTCCTGTTTTAGCATGCTGACCTTGCTGGTAGTTACAACATGACTTTGGTGCCCGGGGAACCTGGGAATTAGCCAAAAAGTCTCCTGCGGGCTCTAAGAAAAGTATGTGCGTGCTCCGACCAATGGTAGAATGAGAGCCCATAGGCTCCCAATAGATGATGATCTAAATCTTGGTAGCACAGGCCTTTGAAAGCCTGCTTATCTACATATTTGTATATCTATGACAGTGTTGAACTTACGTGTGTAGTTCAGCTGTCGGAGTCGGATCTGACACCAACGTGTTCCCGATCGATGGGTCAGGAATAGTGTCCGTTTTGCCGCAGGTCCAAAGTCTGCTTACAAACAGTACATCGGATGTGTGCGATCACGTAGTGACGACAGGAAACGGTGCATTAACCGTTAGAACTGGCCACTTTTCGATACAAAGGAATTGGAGGAGCATCTGGGTGCTATGTCTGCTCTGAGTGATGCGAAAAATGCAATTGCAGAAGCATATTCGTAAGTGAGCTCCTCAAGTGTATTTGGCCTGGGTAATGCTTTTACCCATTAGTTGTCCACACTCTCTTACATACAGCTTACTTGGAAGTTGTCCTGCACCCACTTAAGATAGCACACAGAGCGCTTTGGATATGAAGACACTCCACCAAATCACATGGGCTCGAAGAATCGTCTCGGCTCAGGAAGCTGTACTTGCTCTACGATTGAGACAATGGTGAAAGCAGCTTATTTAGCCGGCGTGTGTACAAGAAGGTCACAAAAATAAGCAATGGTAAACATACCTTTCATTCCAACCACAGACATACAACAAAGGCGACCCTGTGCAAAATACCGAGATAATGGAGACTTATGACTTTAGAATGAGTCGTTATTCGGTGGTTAGTAGTCTATGGTGGGTTTCCACACTAGTGAGCCATGTGCTTCTGGCCGATGAAACCTTTGGGGAACCTGGTCGGCTTTGTGAACAGAATCTTACACTTACTCCCGCCATGGATATGAGTTCATGTGTATGAAGATACTCTACAATGTATTTCACTAGTGTACAAGTCACTGACAATGCACTGTTATCTCCTTCAGAAGGTTGATCTGGAAGAGTGCTTTATTCTGAGCTCAAGTGACCCTACAGTTTGTGAAGGATGTTTACTCCTTCCACAAAACACTTCAGACACTCTGGTAATTCACAATTGTAAGTGTACTTGCTCGTGGTATGCATTTACTCTTGAAAAATGTGTGGCTCCTTATTGTTCAGATGAAGCAGAAGTTAACCGCGTGAAAAGTCACATACAATCAATATGTTCCACTGAACAATCTTCAAAGCTTCCGAATTCACTAGGCGGTTCCCTCATAAACGAAGAGAAATGTTACTTGTTACCTTTGACAACTTCAAAAATATTTGATCTTGACAGCTTACTGTATCATCATGGTGCAGATAATGTTGAGATTCTTGACGAGGGTCAATCAAGTCAGAACTACGCTGACAAGATCTTTAGCCTTTTCGACAAATTTATAAGGATTGACGCTCTAGAAGCTAATGTGGAAGATTCTATTTCGCCCTGTGATACTGACTTATCTCAGATGAGAAGTGCATTCGAAAGCTTTCAAGATTCAAACAAAATCCCTATTTCTCCAGAGGAATGTCGAATCTCCCCAGTACTCGAAATGGAAAAACATACCAAATGCTCAAGAGACAATTCCTCTTGTGAATGTTTCTGTCTGGGTCTCAAGATTGAGATTGGATGTATTGAACAACTTGGAGAACGACAATTTTACTTGAGAGATTCCGTTCTTCCCATGCTTAAACGTGTCAGTAATAAATACTGTTTATCGCAACCAAACAATGCCACATTTTTCAATTATTATGATATGACGGCTATTGTTGGCGAGGGCGATGACAGTTGGCTTCCAGATAATTTGGCTGACGTATTACACTCTCTCGTTGGAAAGAGATCAGATGTGATACAGTTGTTTCCCAACGTTGTTGATGATTTCACATCTGATTATGACAAGTTAAGTAGTATCTTGGAGCAGTTTGACATGGGCCAAATTTCAGGCAGAGAAAGCACTCCATTGCCACAGACAGACTCAGATATAGACTTAACTGACAAACTTAGTCAAGAAGAGATCCTGTCCTTAATAACTTGTACTCTGACAGTTATAACGGCGTATCAAATGCACAATGAGGTTTGTTCTAATTCAAGTTACTCGTGGCAATGTCGTTGTGCATATTCAAGGGCATATCAGTTGTGCTACAATAACTTCCCACAACCTATCATTGATATTCATGTCTCAGATTCAATACAACGGGGCGTTGACTGGTACTGCAAATCTGAGATTGATGTTGGTGATTGGGAACCCCCTGTTAATCCAAACTCTCTTACACCAGAATCATCCATGGAGAGGAAACTCTCACAGTTTGAAAGCATGAGATTTATCGGAGAGCTTTTGAATGTCGAAAAAAGATTCGAGGAATATGCTTCAAGGATTGTTTTTGACTTTTCGGTGCATCAACTTGATTCGGAAAGACCAAGATGTTTGATATCTGATGAGGATCTTAAAAGTTATGTATCTCCTCTGTTGAATAGTTGTAATATTGAGGAACTATATCGTTGCAATGATCGTTCCAGGAAGAGCATGTGCAAAGATTATATTAACGGTTCGGATGCATGTGCGTACGCATGTTGTGTTGAAATCCAAACAGCGCACTGTGCGCAGATGCATTGTACTCATAGTGCACCAGTTAGGATGCTCAAGAAAACTGCAAATATTCTTTGCTACAAGTACTCTGACAGCCATAGCACTTTACCTTTTCCTGATGCTGGCTTAATGATTCAAAATACATCTTCCTCTGAAGAACATGTGAAACCACAGACTGAGATTGAATTGTCGAACCAGTACAATATTGAACCACATATGGATGCACAAGTGAAATGGCCAGATAATGGTGATGATGTCAAAGGAAGAGTCATGGAGTCTCAATGTTGGTTTGAGCAGTTTTATCCGGAATATAATACTCGGACTTGTGATAGAGATGAAGTCAAAAATTGCATTCAAGAAATGATTGAGAAAATATCTAATGAGCCAAAGTATTGTCCTGCCTGTCAAAATGATAATTCATATGATGAGTGTCGGTGTGCATGTTGTTTTGGACGATATTTCAGCACATTCTGCTATGATCCTCTCTGCTATGATATCAAGGAAAAATTAAGATATAAAAAGTATGTCAGAAGTATATGCAAGACCAAGCCGGATATCAAGTATTTGTTTGCTCGAGATAATGCTGAAGATGAACAATCTTCTATCTTGCCTATTCAGCGAGATGATCCGGATCATGAGGATGTTGAGATTGACCTTTTTGCTGGGTTTGAACCCTTTTCTTCTCAGGATAATATCCCCATCGATGTTAATCATCCAAAGAACATTCAACTTGAATCTTTGGAGAATAGGCAGCATTCTTATCTTCGATCGTTATCTTCACATAAACAGATTTACAAAAGGGATGTGTCAAAACAGTCTGATAATGACCTTTCAGCAAAATTTACAAAGAATGCCGAAAGACTCCATAAAGCTTCCAGTGAGGGAAGGAAATATCTCATTGCAGGTGCTTTCACACCAAAACAGAACAAGAAAGAAAGATTTTCAGTCTTTGATAGAAAGAAAGACTCGAAGAAATCCCATGATAATATAGGTTCTGGAAATGGGTCTGAATTGAAGAGCCGTCGCAGAGATAAGAAGAGAACAAAACTGAAGAAAGTTGAGAAGGAAATTCCATATTGGGGTAAATCAAAGGACAGATCTGGTCGCCGTCATAGAACTACGAAAAAGAAGTCACAGTTCAATGCCCAGAGTGACTTAGGCATCTCAAAAATGAACTTACTATTATCCAAGCGCTCCAGAAGCTATGCTCATTCATTGAATGAATATCCAAGAAATGTTGTGTATAAAAGAGATGAGGCACATTCCACAACCATACCTACTTTGGTGCCACACACGACAATGGGTACTGATCAAAAGACATATAAGGTGATTCGTACAACTTTGACAAGCTTTATTGACCATATCCCTGGATCAACTGAGTGTATGCTGACCACTACAACTGAGTACATTACATTGTCGCATTTAACCGACACCAACTCAGAAACAACGTTGGAGCCAACTACTGAGATCGAAATACCGTATCCATCACCAACCAAATCAAAAACACTTGAATCATCTTTGATCACAACAGCACCTCTTGAAACAAAACATCACGGTATGACGGATACACAAACGTTGAAGAATACAGTTACTGTAACAGATATTGAAACCTCGACTCACACTGTCATTGTACCAGGTAAACCTACCAAAACTGTCACCTGGGCCGATATAGTGACTTTAACTGAAACATATACTGGAACTGTTACTTCGACTAGCACAGTGAAGGATGAAGTTATCGTGACAGCAACCATGAATGATACTGTTACTATAACTGACATTATGACAGTAAATGACTCGTTGACTTTGACAGATACTGTCACTGATATGATTACTCTGAACAACACGGTAACTGTGGTAGATACCGTCAACCTAACTGAAACTATAAGGACTACCTTACAACCTACATTTACTTTGATTGTCAGCACATTGACAAGTGTGGAGACAGCCACTGTGGTTTCAACTATCGAGCCACCTGTAACAACTACGTATATCTTTAGTGAGGTGACAAGTATTAAAACCCGTTTGAGGCCAACTACTGTTACGGAGACAGAATACGAAAGCATATCGACTGAGACTACAACATATTACGATGATACATATACCGAAGAGTACTACAAGAGAACTGTATTTCGCTACAAGGATGTCTTGACAGAAACTGTTGCTGAACCGACAACACTCACTAGCAGAATCTCAAAAACAATTTATATACCAAGTACCACAGTTACAGAGTACGAAGAATCTGATCAGACAGTCACTTCCATCATCATGGACACAGTAACCTGTTATGAAACAGAATATGATACTGTGTATAGGGATACCTCTGTTTCCATCTTGACCACTTTTGAAGGGACAGAGACCACAACAGAGTATAAGACGACGATCTACAAATACAAAAAGTTTGCCGAGGTGACAACTACCACGACAGCAACGGAGACAGAAACCGAGGATATTGTTAGGACCAAGTGGTATCCAGAGCTTACCATCACCGAATACGATGAAGTTGAGACGACTACAAGGTATAAGTGGTACCCAAAGTGGGAGACTGTTTATAAAACTGAGACATCTACAACAACTGAAACAACGACACAAACGGTCACATCTCTTGGTATTGGACGGCCCACGCCAACAGTTGGTCTCAGACCACGTGAATACACCGACGCTGATGATGATTTTGTAACAGTCTTGGAAGCTGTTATTATTTTTGTCCCTTCTGAGACAGGAATACAAACTGGAACTATGAATCCAAGTTTAGATTTAGAACTTCCAGATGATAATACCGATCTTGAGACCATACTTGAAGAAGAAGCTTCCACTATCATCAAGCAAGAGAGGGAGTCATTAGAGTTGATAGCTAATTTCAACTCAACTGAGACTCACTATTTTGAAAGTACCGCTCCTTTCCATAGCTTCTTCGTCATATGGCGTGCAATCATATATATGGTATGCCTCTTTGACATCATTGATGTTCCTCTGTTCGTCCAGATGTGATTATCTATTTTATGTTATCCAATCAATGGCTAAAGCAAACTCGTTGAAATCGTTTACGTAGGCCCTGTTGGATGTGTCTGTTCACATCCCAACATTTTCTTCATGGGAATTAATTACTGCACCGACGACTTTAATCCTTGCTCTTATTGCCAATCGACTGAAGTTAATATCCTGATCAACTTTGAACACTTATCAATGGGCGACGATCTTTCCATTGTGCGTGAATACCTAGAACTATGTTGCAATAGTGAGTGTAAGAAAAGAACGTTGACTGTGATGAAGGATATGCCACAGTATGACACAAACTTCCTTCATTCGTATAACGATGGGCACTTGGAGGTTGTAATGTTTAAATCCACCTCTATCAAGATCTTCCAAACCTCCCATACTATCATGGAACAGTTTCTCAAAGATGGCCAAGCTCTCAAAGACGAAGAAGATCTTGTAAAGATATATCTGGCCACCATAGGTCTCATGATGACAACCAATGAGAACCACACTGTTATTAGTATTCACGATGATATCACATGGAAAATGTTACACTGTAACAGTACCACTTTATCGCATATTGATCCTATGTTTGAATCGGATAAGCTCATTCTCTGTGAAATGGCGATACTACAATCACTGTTGTGCTCAAACAAGAATAAACTTAACAAATCCTCTTCATATTGGCACTTATTCAAAAAGATGATGATATTTGTCATAGATTCTAAATCTATAGGGAAGATCCCCGTGTACTTCTTTGAGTCTACTGTTTTCACATCGGCAAAGCTTCACAAGTCCAACTATTACGCCTGGTCTTTCCTGCAGTTCTGCGTAAGCATTGCGAAAGTACGAACAGATTCCATCAAGTACCATAAAATTTTGAAAGACGTTGAACATTTTTGCAAGTTAAACCAAACAGATTCAAGCGCGTGGTCGTGTATGGGCAATATGTTAGAGATCAACGTGACAGAGCTGAAGTTGGCTATTTTTGAGTATAATAAGTACGCTACAAGATCTCAATTGGAATTGTCATATGCCAAAGTCATGCTTCTTGTGCCGAGTATAGGTGAGAAATTGAAAGAGATGAGTGCATGGTTATGGAAATCGAAGTGTACTTCTGAAGTTCCCTACCATACATTTGGTCGGTTATTGTTATATGCAGTGAAGAAGCAGAACGAACACGTTTTGGTATGGAACCTTATGGAACAAGCAGTTGTTCATTGTTCCGTGATGGAGGACTTGTGGTTTAAAGAGAGGCAGATCAACATGGTTTTGAAGAGAGGATACTTCACCACAGATGTTGACCTCAATAAGGATTTGGTATTACGTGATCGAGTGTTATCGTATTTCAACTGGAAGAGACTTCTGAACTGGCATACTGAGTTCATATTCGATCCATATCTACGAGACATACCGTTAGATGTCACTCTTGACGAGTAAACTAGCGATACTTAACTCAAGCATACAACGTGATCAAAAAGTGTAGACGAAAGCAAATAAACTAACAAGAAATGTGAATTAAAAGAAAACAAGAACCAAAATTACTTCTTCTTTGATCCGATTGACATCTTTTCGAAAGCAGGAATCTCAAATTCTGGAGTAAACCTCTGGCCTGGAAGAATAGGCACCGATTCCAGGATAAGTTTTGCTTGTTCTATTGGTGGAGCGTCATTTGGAATATGTTTGTACAGGTACCATTCGAGTTCATCATCCTGTGATTCCCTTGGTCTAAACAGCTTTGGATGGAACTCAACGTTTTCCTCAGCTCTCTTCTTTGCGGCTTCTCTCTGTGCGTCTTCGATCTTGAACTTCTCCTCTGTTGCCACGGTATGGTCTCTATGTCCAAGAGCATCTGTAACGTGTATCCATAGTTTTCTCGACTCAAAATCACCTTGTTCCTCCATTGGATGGACCTTTGGAGGCTGTGGACTTGTCTTTTTGACATCCAAAAACACAGACTTCTTACCAGTGGATAAGTCCTTGATGTTCATAACGTCATTCCACTTACCAGTGATTTCATAAAGGGATTTACTCTTAGCGTCCTTCAAGGTTCCCTCGATTGCATCATAAGTACCCGAGATGAACCCCTTTGTCTTGAACTCAATATCGATGCTGTATCCAGTGGAAGGGCATTTGATCACCATATGGTCACCCATCTCTATACGCATCTTACCAAAAAGGATACCACGTGCGTACATGTTTGGTTGTGTCAGCGTGTACTTCTCAGGCTTGCCGTTTGAGTCCTTGATGTCCAAGAATTGGATCACTGTCAATCCATCCATCATCGCAGCTGTAGAATTACCCAAGAACCTCGATCTCGGAAGCACGGAGCCGTCAATTCTAATGTGGGAATCTGGAATCATGTAGAAGTATGAAGACTTTGGGGGATGATGCGATGTCTGTTCCGAGATGTAATAAGCCTGCTGGCCGTTCGGCAAGTCCCAATAGCAGGTGAAGAATTCACCCAATACAGGGTTCAGTGGCTTCTTCACAGCCTTTGGAGCAATGTGCCATCCACTGAGATAGAACTTGACAACTGCTAAGAATCTCTCCAGCGGAGTTCCCGCGGCATGTGCCTCCAATAGGAAATCAGGCTGTTGTAGCTGATTGGTGATTCTCTCCAACATTGACTTCCTTTCGAGGATAAACGTTGGCAAAGTGATTCGGGAAAGATCGCATCCTGGGCGCAATTGGGTGATTATCCCCATCAGGATACTTTGGCCCTGTTCATCAACTTCATCTATGTCTTCAGTGTTGACCTCCGCGTTAGATGGCGCCGTCTTGGACTTTGATTTATGGATGGCCATCTTGGTTAATCCCCTTTTGTGTGTGTACTTTATGTCCCCTTTTGTTCGTCTTGTGGAATTAAGCAAGACAAAAAAACAGACAAGGAGGGAAATGAAAAGACAAAAAACAAGACGTTGGTGGGTTGGGTGGGGGGATGGGAAATAACGTTAATTGCTCTTCGAAGCTAAACTAAGCTTGTTTGCAATTGACGACTGGCTCTATGCTGGAAAGAAGACAGGGGTGGAAACGAGTTACAGGGAAACTATCGACGTTTCGTCCTTTGTTTTGGCTGTCCTTAGTAAACGTGCGGGTTGTCCCTTTTTCCACGAGAATGATGACAAGAAATGAAAGTAGAAACTTCTCTATGTCCACGCGAACGCTTACAAATTTTACAGGGGTAGGCAGGACGCGCGAGACAGAGGCAGGACAGTCGCGGTTGGTGGGTGCGGTTGGTGGGCGCTGTGGGACAGAATATATCCCAGTGGGAAAGGACACAAGACAAACCAGGACTGGAAAGTTGAGAGCCGGGTGAATTAGCGTGTGTGTTATGTATGTTTAGCAAGCATTCCTCAGCACTGAAATGTGGTGGTTGATCATTACAATGATTCACTCCTTACAATAACGGTTAGACCCTTTTGGAAGTCCTGTGCGCTTCGGGACATTAGTTTCTGTTTCCCGGCCTTAAAAACGACACATGGCGCAAATTTTAGCGCTACGGACAAATACGTGGCCCCGGGAAGCACATCCCGTCCGTGGGACACGTGAAGCGTACTACGCGGTGTTTGGATGTATCAACGCGGAGCGGAAGGTATGGTTATAGGCTTTACAGATAGGTTACAAGTGTCATCATGAACGTCATTTTGAGGGAACATACTATGGAGTTCCTATGGAGTGGTACACCTGTACATGATGTATGCCCACTGGTGATTTGTTATTGAACCTTGCATAGAAATGCAAGGTTAGAACCCCAATGGAGAGAACACACATCGACGTATATACAACGTAGTTCAACGTAGCCATATGCGTGAAGTTTATAAGCGAATCTTCACCGATGGGTATTCCCAAAAGTGTTGCGAGTAGATATCCGGTACCTACTATGAGGTTCACAACGCTCGGGATGATAATATCACGATATTTGGTGAATACACTTGTCTTGAGCATCGCAAACCCATAGAGAAGCTGGGATGTCAAGAACATCACCGATAGGATTATTGGTAGAGAGGTCATCCAATAGGGCATCGTCTCATGGTCCTGCCACTGCCACGCTTCTCCCGTGTGCACATGGGAAGCCATTGCTGTATGTGCACTTAGTAACGTTGCCAAGATTGGCGACGTCTTTGGATGTGTCTGACTAGTGTTGTCGACTCCCTGTGGTGTTCGTATGCTAGGAGTTGATAAGCTAAAGTCCTGTTCAAGACCCCTAACCATTGGTGACATCGCATCCTTGGTATGTATATGGTCGTGATTGAGATCCAGTGTTGTCGTTGTAAACGCTGTGCTCGTCGGAGACTTCATACGCACATCCTCACTAGACACGAGACTCACTCTTGGACCTTGTTGTCTCACCATATCTCCATTTGTGGAGTGGTAATACTGGGATGATAACAAGAGCTGTTCCTCCAAATCAGTGTAGGAATCTAGAGGTTCTGCTGTGTATGCGCCAATAATGAATGCAACGGATACAAGTAATAGACAAGCAGAGCTGATGACGTTCGGTAGCATCTCCTGAGGTGCTTCAACTAGCTTGAAATGATAAAGGTCAATAGATGCAAACGAATACAGCACAACAACGATGAAGAAAGCCTGATATATGAAATGCAGCGTCTTGGAGTCCAAATTAGCATGCCTGTGTAACCTTAGCATGGATTGTAGCTCGATGACAAACATCAAAACTAGCGCAATGTTCACCAATACCGTTGATATGCTGCCCGTCATCGTGTTTGGTGTGTCTAGGCAGTCAACAAGAAAGAAACACAGGAGACAGTAAACTCTGATCAAGATAAGTGAGGTCACTCTTCAACCACAAATGTTAAAGTAATAGAGACTCCCGTTACACACACCAGTCAACAAGGTAAACTAATTATGTCCCACACTAGTTTCAATAGTACGTCCACCAGTGCTTCTGGCAGAAGAGTGTAAAGGTCAACAACAGAAAAGAGATTGTATGTTTTTTTTTTCTTTTGTGGTTTAGCTTTTTTTTTGCCTTGACAAAATCTGCTCATTATAATTTGAGATAATACATATTCTCCGTCTATTTTGCGAAACTGGTACATTAACTATCTACACACATCAAAACATACGTTGTTGTCGAATGGAAGCCCAATCTACGCATGAATTCTCCACGATACGGCGCACTTTTTTGCGAAGCGGATCGACAATGTTTGTGGAATTTTTTTTCACTTGCGCGCACACCGAAACGTCGTCGGACCTTATCAGCTTATCATGAGGCATAAATATTAAACTGCTCTTTCCCCGTATCAGTTAGACTGGCAACATCAGTAGAATTTTTCTATACTGGCGATACACACACCTGGTCTCTCTGTACGGCTACTGCATTGGCAACTTCCTATATCCATGGGCAATCAGAATGGTTTATCAGTTTCTATTGGCGAACAGGATTTATGGTAGGGGTCATACGGTGGGCGTAAAGGTGTGCTTAATTCTCGTGTCGTGTGCAAGCCACAATTCTTCTCTCCCGGCGACGAGATCCCTGCCCCGTGCTTCTAACCGCATTTTTTATTGTGAGAGAAAATGTATTTCCTCGAGATTTCGATCGGAAAGAGGAAACTGTAAGCACACTCTGGGTTTTTATTTGCTCGTAGAGCTTTTACTAGACCGGGACATTACTATGTAGGGCATTTTCCAGTTGAATTGTAGAACAAAACTTGCTTATTGGTGATTTGTAGAAGAACACAGCGGTGAGTGGCCGGGTCGTGCTTCGATTCTGAAGTGGTTGAAGGAGAGAACACTACACCTGCTACTGGGGATTGTACCAATAGATAAGGGAGATATGCACACAATGCCGGGCGGACATCGATCGACGACGAATCGAGCAACACCCAAATTATCCAGCTGCATAGATAGCGAAGCAACCACGTTCTACCTTTATCAGTTGTCCACGGTATACTATGGTTGAACCGAGTGCTAACGATTTAGTCAACCAGACTAGTTCATTCCTGAATACAGTGCCCATCACAATGCCTGGGTCGTTCTGTTCCTGGTTTTTGCTTACAAGTGTTTGAAAGCTATCACGTCTGCATTGGTGCATATCTCAATTTAATCATGATGTAATGCATCCTATGAGTGTATAACACATGGCATGGGGCATGGGGGGATGACACCGATAGTGTGGTATAGATACATAGGCTCGCTTTACACCATGGCCCCAGCCACTGCCACCAAAATGATGAATACCATATTTGCTAAGGTATTACGGCTCTCTTTGATGGGACCTCAGTTGCCTAACATATTTTCTTATCTTTTTGACAGATGCATCTTCCACTTGGGCGAAATATTACCCTTCTTAGGTTACTCAAAAAAACAATGCCCATATCATGCACATTTATGACGTTGAATGTTTTGACAGTATGTCCTTGTATCCATGGAGCCAGAGAACCCTAAAGAGGATAAGATTATAGCTCCATGGGGGAATGCAAGGTCCTGACTTGTATGTTGTAAGATACGCAAATCACGACGAATTTGTCTTCGTATCAATTGTTAGAACACACCCAACTGCATCAACCTTTGATCCAAGCCAAGCATATCTCATTATCTATTGAGACTCGACTCCTGAAGATTGATTTAATGAGATTAAAACCTCTCACAAGATTTATTATCTTCGATAACGGAATTCGACAACGTGCATGTTCCGTAGCTTCGGGTTGTAGATTGTTAAAAAGAGACGGTATACACCTATCTGTGTCTTATCTCAAGCAATTATAAATGCAACTCTTCAAATCATGTGCCTGGGTTTTAATTTCAAGATAAGAAGTGGTAAATGGACGTCACTCAAAAGTCATGTCAAGGTAGATCAGGTATCAGTGCACATATCCATAAGATACCAGCTGCAGATAGGCATCGGGATATAAGGACAAGAGTACGTCACTATTGATATATCTAAGATTGATATACGATTTGAAATCACATGCTGGGATGATAGTCTACGAGATCATTTCAAAATCTTCTCAAGACTTGAACAGTGCTTGTGACCCATTTCCAACGGGACCAGCACATAAGAAGGTAATACAGAACAATTATTTCGGACTCAAAACACCAGTTGGTGATCATACACACTAATAGGCACATGCTTTCTAAAGTATCCAGTGATTGAGCTCTAATAACACTAATTGGCGTCTGAACACCACCATGAACACCACCGAAAAAAGCCTCAGTAATCTCCAGTATGTGAAGAACACTAAATCATTTATTCACAATGCCCAATCAATCCCAGTAAATCGCTATAAACCCCAAATACATCCTTGCAACAGCATTCCTTTTGCTATCATATAAATGACAAAGAACCTCAGCGCAACACCCAAAACCCGCGTAACTATGGGAACGCACAGATCGTTAACCGTTTCACACATCCGTACACCACCCTCTTTTTTTTTGCTTACGTATTTCGCAACGTGCAACAAACATGGGCACCGCCGCTGTGGAAAAACCTGAAAATTTAAGGGACAACAACATAACGGGAAAGTAAACACAAAAACTGAGAAACCCGCCATCAACAACACCTCACAAGCTCGTTCTGATACGCTTCTCAGAGAACGAAGAAAGACAAAGTGTGTTTAATTTGTGAAGACTGATACAATGGACGAGACACTCATTGCCACTATCAACAAATTGCAGGATGCCCTAGCTCCATTGGGTGGAGGCTCTTCCTCACCGGTTGACTTGCCACAGATCACGGTTGTTGGGTCGCAATCCTCTGGTAAGTCTTCTGTCTTGGAGAACATTGTTGGACGTGACTTCTTACCACGTGGTACCGGTATTGTGACCAGAAGACCTTTGATCTTGCAGCTTGTTAACCGTAGACCTTCTAAGGACTCCAAGAAGGACACCAAGGATCTCTTGAACTTGGAATCTGGATCCAACGGGAACGGGGGCCAGTCTGAGGACAACGAGGATGAATGGGGTGAATTTTTGCACCTTCCAGGTAAGAAATTCTTCAACTTTGACGAGATTAGACAAGAAATTGTGAACGAAACCGAGGCCAAAACGGGTAAGAACGCCGGTATCTCTCCAGTTCCAATCAATTTGAGAATCTACTCTCCACACGTCTTGACTTTGACACTTGTGGACTTGCCAGGTTTAACAAAAGTCCCAGTTGGTGATCAACCAAAAGACATTGAGAAGCAGATTAAGGATATGATCCTCAAATTTATCTCAAAGCCAAACGCAATCATCCTCTCCGTTAACGCCGCCAACACGGATTTGGCTAATAGTGACGGTCTTAAGCTTGCTCGTGAAGTGGACCCTGAAGGTTCCAGAACCATCGGTGTGTTGACAAAGGTTGACTTGATGGACCAAGGTACCGATGTCATTGAAATTTTGGCTGGGCGTGTGATCCCATTGAGATATGGTTACGTTCCAGTTATAAATAGAGGTCAAAAGGACATCGAACAGAAGAAGACCATCAGAGCAGCTTTACTAGATGAAAAGAAATTCTTTGAGAATCACCCTTCGTACAGCTCAAAAGCTCACTATTGTGGTACTCCATACTTGGCTAAGAAGTTGAACTCTATCTTGTTGCACCACATCAAGCAGACTTTACCAGAGATCAAGTTAAGAATTGAAACCGCATTGAAGAAGTACCAATCTGAACTCGCATCATTGGGCCCAGAGACTATGGATTCACCAAGCTCTATCGTATTGTCCATCATCACTGATTTCTGTAATGATTACAACGGTATCTTGGATGGTGAAGCTAAGGAATTGTCAAGTTTAGAATTGAGTGGTGGTGCCAGAATTTCCTTTGTCTTCCACGAAATTTACAAGAACGGTGTCAATGCATTAGACCCATTTGACCAGATCAAGGACTCTGATATTAGAACGATCATGTACAACTCCTCGGGTGCTGCTCCTTCACTTTTCGTCGGTACACAGGCTTTTGAAGTCTTGGTCAAGCAACAGATCCATAGATTTGAGGATCCATCCATACGTTGTATCAATTTGATCTTTGACGAGTTGGTTCGTATCTTGACACAAATCTTGCAAAATCCAAAATATTCAAGATACCCACAGTTGAAAGAGGCTCTCTCAAACTCCTTTATCGAGTTCCTGAGACAGGCATTGATCCCAACCCAAGAATTTGTCACTGATATTATCCAATCTGAGGAAACATACATCAATACAGCTCATCCAGATCTCTTGAAGGGCTCCCAAGCCATGGCTATGGTGCAGGAGAAACTTCACCCAAAGCAAGTTCAAGTTGATCCAAAGACAGGTAAACCAATTGCTTCTCATTCACCGGCCCCATCTATTACTGAAGATGATAAGAGTCAAGGATTCTTTGGTGGCTTCTTTTCATCAAAGAACAAGAAGCGCTTGGCTGCTATGGAAGCTCCTCCTCCGGTTCTCAAAGCTGTTGGTGCCATGTCTGATCGTGAGACTATGGAAACTGAAGTTATCAAGCTCTTGATTCAAAGTTACTTCTCCATTGTAAAGCGCACAGTTGCTGATATTATTCCAAAGGCTATTATGTTGAAGTTGATCATCAAGTCCAGAAATGATATTCAAAAGATCTTGTTGGAGAAATTATATAGTTCTAGCGACATGAGCGACTTGGTTAAGGAAAACGAGCTCACCAAACAGAGAAGACAAGAATGCTTGAAGATGGTTGATGTTTTGAGACATGCAAACGAGATCGTCTCGAGTGTTTAGCTGTGAGGCTTATTATTGTTCTTTATCGAGGTATCTTTTTTTTTCTCTTCAGATTTGTAAATTCTAGACTTTATGTTATATCATGCTGATTATAAGCAAATGTTACACTATTTTGTAGACAAGAAGCTAAGTATTTTTGTTGTTGACTTTGTTGCTGGCAAAACTGATGAAGAACCTGGAGTGTATTATAGATTATGATGTGGTTGTTATAAGCGGATCAAGTCATAGTTGCTTAGCTCCACGAACACTTGGAGCCACTGTTTGTTTAAAAGTAACAGTAAATTGCTGGTTAGTCTGCTTCAGATCCTAAGGTCCCCCTATTGTGTTCAGTGTTCAGACAAATAAGGAACTCATTTGAGCTATCAACCATTGATTGAACAAGGTTCTGGATTCTTTGAATAATTGAAGCGTAGGAGATGACAGAACTGAGCATCACCTTAACCTCTCAATAAAAGTTTGCCAATTAATGCCAGTTGGCTTTCCCCTTAAGACAGTGATGAGTTACGGTTGAGTTCAGTGTTAAAGGGAACCGAGGATCATATGGATATCATGCCCAGAAGAAGTCACTCACTCTGTTCAATAATAACTGGAATGCTCTCTTTCGACGATGATTATGCTATCAACGATATTAATGAGACATTGCGTGTTCTGAAACGAACATGTAATCTGCGGTTTTAGCTCAGTCGGGAGAGCGCATGACTGAAGATCATGAGGTCCTGTGTTCAATCCACAGAAATCGCATTTTTTTTCTTTGTGCCCTCACCTTCCTTAAATCATTTGCAATCTACAAACATCAAATCATCAATATTCCTAAAGCAAATATACTCTCAATGTTCATCAATATGCCACTACATGATGACGCTAACATTCTTTGTTCAATTCATCAAAACTACTCAACATTTCCATATGGTGTTTTTTCTCTTCTCCGAGGTGCATGTAAGAGAGGCATGTCGTACATATGTCACTTCAACAGTTATGATTTGTACATTTGCGTGATTATAACTGGGAAAGGAGCATAATAGCTTAGGTGTCTATGTATGTATCTTACAGCCGAAATAGCTCAACTTGGTACTACTTCAAAAGCTGATTAATTGTACTGGTATTATATAAAAATGAAAAAAAAAAAACAGTGAACAGGCAGAAAAAACAAGAGCTAGATGGGAACGTGAAGGAGAGAATGCTATGGTGCACCGAGTCTGGATTGTAGTCTCCCTTCTAAGTATAGAACATCACAAGAAACTCTGAAAGCACCGTGTTCCTCCTCGCTCGAAAGTCTTGCGAAACTTTTCGGTCTTTTCAACATTTCTTGGTACACCCATTTTTTACTCTCTTGTGTAACTCTGAGGATCCAGTAGAAGGCATGCAGCATTAAAACTATAGCGAACCAATAGAGAAGATGTTTTGACTTTGTACAGAAAGACCATTTCATGGTAAATGTTTCGAGTTGGATGTATTCCGCGTAATTCGTTGAGCTGCTTTTATTAGGGGCCTTATTAGCATTACAACTTTTAGCTGTGTATTGTGTTTGGTGAATTCTGAGAACCAATAATGCACTGATGTTAGGATGATAGATAGATCTACAAAGACATAACCCTCACAAATGTTAACTTCTGCCTCTGCACTATAAGCAAGTGTTTCCTTCAGGAATTCCATGGTCCCGGGACACTTGGGCTTCATATCAGAGACCTTTAAGTGTGTAACTACTGAATTCCTCAAGACTTGTCTTGGAACCTGTACGATGGGGAACATTAATTCCCAATAGAGCTAAGTATTCTTGGAATTTGGTACAATTGGGTGTTATTAGAGAAGAATTGATGGGACTCTGAGCTCCTTGTAGCATGGCCTGATTTCCCTCTACAACACTCATAGGAAGATCTGTGTTCGTTTTAAAGAATAATTTGCGACTTTGGGGAGTTACCCAATAGTGTTGAGCTGATCAAGGCACATGTATCCTGTCAATACTGCAGAATTGATGTATCTAAATAAAAACAGGTTTTATATCCCTACATTTGAATAAAATGATCAATATTGCTCGAAACCTGGAAAGTTGCCTTGCCTTGGCCCATACGGAGTCACGCCTGAAAAGTTACAACTCTAATCCCTTTGTTTATGTTTTGTTGTAATGAATTGAACATTCTGCATCAACACCCAGTTTTGTTCTTGCTTTACACCAAGACGTTTTGCAATTCTGCACAACTTGATATACCAAAGTGGTTTCTAAATGCATCACCAAGCGTATTCTATCTGTCATTCAATGCAAATTTGTAACCTGTACATCTGAATACGTACTATTGTGAAAAGAGATATTACTATTAAATTGTATTTAATGAACACTTTACAGTTGCCCTTGTATAAATAGGAGAGTGGAATCCCTTTGCAGACTCTAAAGGTTTCATCTTATATATCCTTCTTTTTTCAAATTCACACAGAATTCAACCACTAGCACATTTTAACTATGTTCTTCACTCGTTTCCTTGCTACTGCTACAATTGCAGCTCTTGTCAATGCTGCTCCAAACGCTGACGCTATTCCATGGGCGAAGGCCAACCCACACGCGGCAGCAGCTGCTCGTGCTTATGCTGATGCCTATGCTGAGGCCGAAGCGATTGGTCATGCTGATCCAGAGGCTTATGCTATGGCAGCTTCAGAGGACCAGTGTGCTGATATTGCTTGTCACGCTGCCTGCGGTTTGTTGATCATTGAAGGTCAAAAGTGTTCTAGAAACACAGAGAATTCTTACCTTGGTCCTCATGACAGTGAATGTCTCTGTCCATCTGACTCAGAGTTTATGACCTACTACCCATCATGTATGAACTGTGGTTGGACCTTGTGGAAGTATTACGGTCCATATGTTACCGATGCCTTGAGAGCCTGTCCAGGATTATCCACTGAGCCAACTGGTACTAGCAGATGTTCAACCACTTTGACTGATATCTACACCCCAGATTACGCTATTAGAGCCTGTGACTACACAGGTGGATGTGATGAAGTTGATGAAGGAGAGGCTACCACCACAGCCGAAGGTACCACTGCTGACCAGGAGGAAGAACCGGCTGAAGAGACAACTGAGGCACCAGCTGAAACTACTGAAGCACCAGCTGAAACTACTGAAGCACCAGCT